>NC_066838.1:13435807-13755895 GCF_001640805.2 Lates calcarifer | reverse complement strand
AGTGACAGATATCTCAAAACCTGGGCAAATAAAATCGAAACTATTTCCACAGCTATATACCACAAGAGGTATGCAGGAAAATATGTCTCTTTTGTAGTTTGAACGATCCAACCATTAAAGATACATTTTTGGCACAAGTGACATGCTCATTGTTGACAGGCTGACGCAAAGCTGTGTAGGTAGAGCTCCACTTGAGCAAAAGGCTTTTCTGAGTGTGGCTGAGTTAAACCATGTCAGCAGTGTCGCACACCGCTGACGGGTTGTGAGCGTTGCTGTGGTGCTGCTAGCCTGTGGTACACCTCAACAATCTGTGCTGACTTACTGCCCAGAACTACCGCGCTCTGCAGTTTCCCATGGGTCAGACGGAGATTGAATGCCCAGTTATGTCTGTGCTGTGACACATGAAAGAGCCTCTGTGGTGAGGGTTGAAAAACACCTTGAGAGTAATAAAAAAAAAAAAAGGCAGAAAGAAATGAGATGTCCGTAAGAAGAGAGGAAACAACAAACAAACCCAGAACTAAAAGGCACCACTGTTAGTTGTAAACTTGTAGAGGAGGGTTTTTTTCTGAATAGAGTGCGCCTGTGGGTCTTTTGATACAAAAACATCATTGTAAACTTGGGTTGACCCTTGCATGTTGCTTTGCCCTGCTCAGTTAAGATCCATGCTACTTGAAGCTGGAAATTTCCTATGCAGGTTCTGCACAGAAGAGGATGGTTGTTAAAAAAGAGGGTAACAGAATACAGATTTGAAAAAAAAAAAAAAAAAGTTACTTTCCTGATGGTATTTCTTTGATTGGTTGCTTAGGAGTTGCATTTCTTTCAAAATATATTTGTGATTTAAAAGCATTTCCAGCCACAGTTGCTTTTCATGATGACATATCAACTCTCCTCTGCTTCTTCTTTTTTTTTCCTTTCCAGCTCCCAAAGCTGACGACCATCCTAAGACCTGCAGCTCTAAGCAGTTTGTATGTAAGGACCAAGTGACCTGTATCTCCAAAGGCTGGCGCTGTGATGGAGAGAAGGACTGTCCAGATGGCTCAGACGAATCACCCGATATCTGTAAGTGTGCCTCCATCATAGTGGCTACTAAAACTGTCTCTCAGCAGGCTCAGCTCTCGTGTTCTCTCCAAGGTGTTGGTTCATTGTTACTGGTTTTGCTCAGCGTTGTTTTCTTCAGATTGCTATTTTGCAAATCAGTCTTTTCAAACACTGAGTATTTTTTTGTGTCTCATGTTGTCATTGTTGTTGCTGCTGCGCATGATGTTAAAAAACATCAAATTCACTAGCTCTAAATGGCTTTGAAGAGACAGCAGCACAATGTTCAGACTTTTTAATTTAGACCTGAATAACAGGATAGGTTATGCCCTGTCTACGAAGGACACAGGCTCACAGTGTGCACTCTGGCTGCTCTGCTGAATTATAGCTCTAATTATGTGGCCATGTTTAGTCTCAATGTTCAGGGATGTGTCTGCTCTTGTCTGGACTCTTGCGGGATTCTGCACAGTCCCTGAGACTCCCGTCCCAGCCGCTTGCATCTGTCAGCCTCCCCCCATCCTGCCGCTCCATCCATAAACTCTCCCTGGTAAAAGCCTTCCCTCTGTTTATATGCAGGCGCTAATGGTGATTTTACTGTCTGCATGTGCCACACCTTACATCTGTTCTGCCGCAAGCATTCTCACAATAGTCTGACACGCAGAGACAAGCAGCTGACACCCAGCATTAAGGGACTTGTTATTGTGGACGAAAACACAATTAAGTATTAACACATAGGATTATGCATTAAAAATGTGTGAGATAGCTGAGGGTAACACGTTGCATTATGATGCTGTGGTCATAGGCATGAAAAAATATTAACCGTAGGTGGTGGAATAGAGAAAGTTAAAATTAGTTGAATTCCCCTCCCACAGACAGGTCAAGTAATCTCTTCCACGCACAGAGTTTGTGCTGTAGTACGTATCCAGTCTTTGAAATGATTTGGTTTGAGGATGAGCTGCCAAACATTTTCTGATTCAGAGCTAAAATGGTGAAGCTGAACTGAAAAAAGTCTTTCATCTACTTCTACACTTATTGATTCACACAGATTTCACTTTGAGAATTTACTGCTAACGGCTTTACTCCTGACTTATGAAGTATACAGATTTAGCTAAAATAAATTACTTGAGGGTTTTTTAGGAGCGAGAGAAAATGATCAATTGTTGTTTTGTAAATGACAGCAATCAGAGAACATGAGCAATTTTATGTAAGTGTGACCCACATAATTCACTCAAACAAGCCGCGGCCATTCAATTTCTGCCCTTTTCTACTGAGCAATTGAACTGAGTGAATTTTCCATAGCACTTATGTAATTTGGTGACACAGACAATGGTGTGATTCATCTTCTGCGTGGAGAGATGGAGAGCGGTGTTTCACCAGAACATCAAGATGTGTTCTGCTCAATTACCCGCTTCCCATGGGCTCTACTCTGCCTGTCGCCTCACCTTTAGTTAAAGCTCTTCTCTATTCATTTTAAGTTTCCAAGGCAGTCATAATAAATATCTGTTACTGCAATTAATGCACTTTTTCTTTTTGTACAAAACTATGTGTTTGCAGTCTTAAAAAGCACAGTCAAAGGCAAGGCGCCTTTCAACTATGACAATGAAAGGCAGCCAGACTGTGATTTTATCCACAGTCGTTTAGTTGATCCACCCATTAAAATTTGAGTAGTGTTTGGAATGGAGGGCTGCAGATAAAGCTGCAGAATGAATGGTCCTGAGCCAGCATAGACCGAGACAGGAGAGTTTTAGAGGAGCATGACTCTGAAGGTTATTTAAAATCCTCCTCTGACTCAGAGGAATGGAAAAGTCTTTTTCTTTTTATCCCGGCTTTTCCATTCATGAGCTAAAACAGTTTGCAGGTCATCGGCCTGGCTACTTCTCTACTGGAAAGCATCATAAGAGACGTGTCTGCAAACAAGGCTGCTCTCAACTGAGCTGATATGGAAATTGTAGATATAAAGGCAGGCCATACACTGATCAGTCTTAGTGGGGGGCTGAAATCTGGACCTGCGGAAGTTTTGTGTCGAGGCAAGGTTTTATTTTGAAAGCTCAAAGCATCACCTGTTCATCTGCTGCTCTTTTTTTTAAATCAGCTGCAGAGTTTACAAAAGCAGGCTAACTTTCTCTTTCAAACTTAGTTCATGAAAGTCAGATATTTCCAGGAAAATTCCCTGCTCTTTAGGCTCTTTTGTTCCAACACGCACCCAGACCATGGTCTAGTTTTGTGTGTTAATGTCACTGGGAGTTAGAGTGGTGCATACTCCTATAATTACGACATTATCTCCAGTTCAAGTTAATTACTAACTACAGGCTTGGTTTACAAAGAGCATTCACTGAGATTTCACATGCCTAAGACATTTTCCTCTTACTTTCTTCTTCTTTCTCCTCTACTCTTCGACTCTCCCCTCCTGTCCCCTGATCACGATTGAGTCTGTCCATCCTGTAAATCACCTGTGACGGTGCAGGCAGTGCCGACATGGAGCTTTGTTTCTTAAATACATGTGTTTATCATTTTGGAAGGTGCACTTTTGAAAAGTGAAAATCACAATCTGCTTGTATTATTCCACTCATCCTCAAGCTCAAGTGTTGTGATGAAACCCACACAACAACCATAGCTAATTTGGCTGAAGCAACAATTTAGTTTTTTGGTAAATGCCACCTGTTTTATTTACAGTGATCATGAATTCACATGCTGTCAGAGTGGTGGGTGCTGTAAACATGTGTTTTTGTCTGGTGAGGATCTTTGATCTACACCTCTAGTACTCATGTTGGAAGAAAGTGTACTCTTCCGTATCACAGTGTCTGGAGGTCTAATTGCCTGTCGTTTCCAAACCATTCATCTGGGCTGTAATTATGTTGAGCAGCTAAAGACAGACTTCTGCCATAGTAGTGGGGTTGTAACGTTGCGTCACATGAGGTGTTGACATGCTGTGGTTGAGATGGCAGTTGATGCTAACACTAGGGGTGTTGGGGGTTAGCATCCTTAGTCTGTGGGCTTGTTCAGTAGAGTGGCAACGAAGCAGAGCGATGAGGAGCTGCACGTATGGATGTATTGCTGCACGTGGATCTGCATGAATTGTCGTCGTTGCCAGCTCTAGGGCTGTCATAACCCTCAGACCCCCAGTGTGCACCTCCCCCCGCATTGCCCCCTAGTAGATGCTCAGATAGCTATCAGCGGGTGCTGCCTGTACAGGCCCCCGTCTGCAGGTGTGACCCTGTCATCCTCTCCCAGGGACTGCACTGGCTCGCCCTCGCTGCATGGCTTCAATTGGTTTCAGACAAGCCATTTCACCTCAATTACATACAGGCTTAGGGCTCAGGAAGTGGTTGACACATACCCTCAAGGCAGGGGTTTTATGCTCTATGTGTCTTGACGCTGGTGCTCCGTGCAGGACCGCTGCTCTTTAATGCTGCTATATGTAGCTGTGGTATGCTGTCAAAGTTATATGTATGATAAAGTGGTGAGGGAGAGCGCGTTTGCATTGTTCATGTCGTTAAGCAGACAGTGCAAAGACGTCCATGTAGGACTGATGAGGTGTGGGCCAAAGAGATGTGGATCAAGGTGTTTCGATTGTTGTTTTTTGTGCATATGTTATTATTAACCACCCAGTTAGGTTTGTTTTTGTGCTCACAGCTCCCCATGAAAGGTCTTTTTCTTGGAATTAAAAAAAAGGTTTATCCACAACAGGTTAGTACCAAAATCAAAAGTAAATCCACTGAGACATATTGCACTCTAAGGTTCTCTGTCGCTCAGCACTATTCCTGCTGTTCTAGACCAGTGCCACATTAGCTAAAATGCAGTTTCAGCTCTTCATTTCTCTGCTTTTTAGTTATGGAGAGATGGGGAGAGAGAGCTGTAATGAGGTCATGACATTTTACAACAACGACTGGCTAAAAGTTTTGGAGATCGTTCTGACTACAGTTCTCTGGTGAAATTGTGGAATCTCACTGTATTAGAATCAGGACCTTTGTATTTTGATAACCATAGCTTTAATTTTCAAACCATTTTAGTTACAGTTTTTTCATAATGCTGTTGTTAAAATTAAAAGTGCTGTGTCACAACTTTCATTCTATTTCACAGCTCTGTTGGAACAGATGCTGTTAAAAAAAAAAGAGAGAGGAAAAAAAAGAAAACACTCCCCGTCTGTAACCCAAGTCTGTGTGCAATTATGATTCTTGCGTGAACCTCATTCATTGTGGTTGAGCCAGCGAATGGGAACAGATGTTCGAGTAACATAGCAAGCAGCATGTAAGCACTTTCTCCGTCATGAGAAGCCCTTGCTGTGAAGGAATCCCTTTCAACATAAAAAAAAACCTTATGCAACAATTGTCTGCCCCTAATTCTCTGTTAGACTTTTTAGCCCCAGATTTAGCATGAAAATGTCCACGGGACGATTTCCAAGCAGGGGGCCAAATGCATTTCAGTCATGCAAATACACTGCCTTTCTTTTCCCATGAAGTGTCATCCACTTTTATTCGGGAGGGGAAAATGAGCTGATAACTCAAAGTAGTTAACACTTGCAAATGACAAGCCACTCCCTGTGCTTGCACTGTCAACTTGTCATTTTAAGTTGTCTCTATAGACTTGTAGAAGTAACACATATACGTATAAGTTTTCCTGGTTGATGCTGGAAAGTAATTCTGAGGGGATATACCTGGAATGCAGCTTCATAATAAAACTGAGGGGACCCATGGCTGAAGAGGCTAAAAGTGTTTAATATAACAGTAGTCAAGTGGGACCTCAAATCCAGACTCATTCTCCTTTTCATTAAACTTTCATGTTACGCTCTCAGTAAACATATGATTCATGTCATTTGCTTTCAAGAGGACAATTTGCGCCAACACACTGGAAACTTGCTTCAAAGAGTTTGTCTGATGTAAGAGCGGTGGCACGATACTGTGGCGAAAGCGTCTCCCAACTACACAGCCATACCATGTGCACTGGCCCACACACATTCTGGCTCATGTCAGTGGATGCGAAGGCCTGGGGCCAAGCTGGTAGGAAGGTCTGATGGGAAGATTGAGTTATCATCTCCGCGCAGCTGCCCGAGGCAGCCGTGGGCCACACAACAAGGTTATCTGTCCATCTCTTGCCCTTGAGCCCCCCTCTGGATGCTTGCCAGCATGGCCCTTTGTCCGGCCCATCTGACTGTCATGCCCCAGCGGCCTCTCCAAGACGACCGGGGAAGAGCAAGACCACAGAGATGGTGGGCTGGGATGGAGCCATAGAGTGATGGGGAAAAGGGATGATCTTACAGAAAAAGCTTTTGTATAGAAGAAAACGAGCAGATTAGCATTTAGGCTCAGGAGGAAAATGGAAATGGCTTTGTAAGGCTCTGATCCTCTTTCTATAGAAAGAGCCCTTTACAGTAGAGTTTGGGGGGAGGAATCCTTTCATAGCCTATAATCAGTCATGTAGCTGTACTTGCAGGGGGCACCAGGCAGGGGCAGGAGGGTCTGCAGTGGCAGTGGTTGACACACTGCCTCCACAGAGGAAGGAGCAAAGCCCTGTAAATCCCTCTGGTCTGTGGCCCTGAGCCCTCCTCAGCTTCACGGGCCTATCAACAGACAGGGAACACAGGGCTTTCTCACGCCACACAGGCACCACTTCCCTTTCTCTGCTGTCTCCTCCACACCCTGTCTCCTTCTCTCACCATTCTTTCCTATGTCTTTCTGTCTTCCTCTCTGTCTGTCAAAAGCAGGTGGAGAAGCTAGACTCTGGTCATCTCTGTTCCCTGTTCCTCATATCTCATCTCCAGTCTTTCCTCTGGTGTAATTGCCTCACAGTTTTTCCCCTTGTTGCAGATGGTGACTTGGTTTGTTTTTATTAGCCGCCTCTTTCTACATTGCTTTGGGGAAATGGGTTGCGGTGGATTTTATGCAGTGACAGTCAGATTGTATTTGATGCTAGAGACCATACTGTTTTACTCTGTGGTAACATATTTAACAGACTTAAATGTTTGAATAAGCAGGTGTCCAGATTTAATAGATTTGCATTGTTACTTTACTGAAAGAATTCTGCCTTGAGTGATACTCCACCCAAGCTCTATCTTTCACGATAACTCAACCCCTGTGGGCTTGGAAGGTGGCAGTAAAACATTTCCAGTTTGTTAAAAACTCTGGATCTAGTCGTATCCAATTAATTTAAGTTCAGCTTTCGTTTTCACAACGACTCATGTACCATAACTCGCTTCTCTCTGCTGCCCATTCATATGCTCAGTATGTTAAAAACACTAAAAGAGAACGATATTGTGACACAGAAAGAAATGATAATAGAAGTAGATAATGCTACAGGAGTTTCACTGTGAACTTTTTGGAGCCACTTTTCAAGCCTACAAGGTCATGTTTATTTCTTAAAAGCCTGTACACTGTGAGCACTATGCTCATGTCTACAGTTGAGACACTAGATACAGTAAAACACACCATATGATACACAGCGTAAGTAAGTTGTAACAATCTCTGTTTATTATGTTTCAATATGTTGTCAATATCATTATGGTAAAGGTGTTGAAGGAAGAACTAGCATCGGGTCCTCCTCTGGTGAATGTGCTGCACTGTAAGCTGGACTGGTAAGTCCTGTGTGCTGTGGCTGCCTCAGTAGGGTTTGGCATAGCCATGTGCTTGTTGTGCACGCTGCTGTAAAGTGTGATTCCAGGGTGGGGAGAGTCAGTCAGTGGACAGGCCCGCCTGTCACCCTGCACAACATATTCATTTGAGCTGACAGCAGACTTTATGGAAGTCAGTCAGGGGCTGCCATGGAACCCAAAGAGCAGGAAGAAAAGGAGGCTTTTATGCTGAGGACAAAAGATCGACAGGGGATCCAAATTTAAGGTCATTGTAACTACGGGAACTGAGGGATGGGGGATGGTGGGGTCTTGAGGTTGAGGTGTTGGAGGGAAGCACACATTGGCAGAGGCTTGTCTTTCACGTCACAACTCTTGTGCCTTGTGTCGGACAGACAAGCTCAGCGGAACCCAGAGCTGCGTGTGAGGGCTAACTGCGATCTGTGTTTGGGGAATTATTTGAAGGTGACACAGGCAGTGATCCATTGCCTAAATCTACACTGTGCTCAGGGGAAATGTGTAATATTGTCTTTGCACACAGTTACATTTCACTGCAGTAAGACTTTCAATAAAGCTGAACATAAGCTATGTATTATGAGTCACAGCTTATATTTTAATCATGATGAATCCCAGCACTCATTTCTTTAATATGTGATTCATAGAAGAGTCTAAGGGAGAGAGAGCGATCACACAGCAGATTGGAGAAAGGTTTCAACAGTTAAGATCCCTGAAGGTGCAGCAAGTGATATTCTAATATCACTGTTAGCTGATCACACAGTTTAGCGCAATAATGTAATTATCCAGAGTCCGCCTACCAATAGGTGTAAGGGTTGTAATTTTCCCCCCTTTTCTTTGTCTGTTATCCACTCCACTGCCAAGCGTCTTGCATTGTTCTCACTCGCAGTGCTGTCTCCAAGGCTGCCAGACTCACTGAAGAACCTGTACAATCCCCGGAGTGAAGCCACATATGACATTATTCTAAAATCATCTTCTGTGATAATTATATCCTTTCACTCCTATAGCAAATTCTACAGCACCTGCTAATGATAGTTCAGAGCAAGTACTTGTTTTTATCGATGCAGCGTTCCAGATTGTGTAATTCAGTTCTCTCTCTCTCTCTGTGGTACCTCATTTGTGGTTTTGCCTGCACTGAACCAAGAGAAGAAAAGGTTTCAGAAAGGTACCCGCAAATAAAAAGAACAGAATTGCTTTTCACTTTTCTATTTTGCGGCCCCTTTGTAGTTGGAGATGATTATCGTTACCTATCTGTGTTTTGTAGAACTTTTAAACAGGGTTGCAAAGTATACAAATAACAGCAAAAGTAATACGAGCGTAGCAGGAAATGTAAGCCACAGGGTGATCTTATCTTTTGGTCTCATACAAATCCTAGCAGTTGCATTTTTTGTAAGCTGAGAGCAAAGAGGTACTTCTGACTTAAGGCAAGGCAAGAGCGTTGTAATTTTCTGTATGTGTGTGTGAGAATAATAGATAATAAGATATAAACGTGTAAGATATATTTCAATTTGAAAATGTTCTTCTATTTCCAGTTGAAATGGTCGAAGTGTCACAACAGCACCATTTACATTGTTTCGTGTTTCCTGTTGTTAAACACTGCTTTTTTAATGATAATCCATGATTTCAGTTCAAGAGTCAGTCTTCTCTGGATGCTCTAGACATGATTCTCCATACATGCTGCTTTGAGGTGTGGAGTAAACTAGAAGTCATTCTGAGTGATCAGTTCCACTATGCTCCCCCCTCTCAGGCTGATCATATAAAGAAGAGTTAACTCCTTGAATTGTGGTTTGCACCTTTCTGCTGATCAGTTGATCCGCTGAGAGGTGTAAATGTTTAGTATACGCTCCCTAAACATTAATAGAAACACAGTTATTTAAGTTCTTGTCCGCCCCGGCATCTGGAGTTGAGAGAGTTTGGACGGGAATACGATGTCTATACAGCCTGTACAGCCAAGTGCCTTTGAGAAGTTTCCATATTCACAACACTGTAACTTGCAGTTGGTTTGGCCCGCAGCTACAGCTTGATGTAATGATCTATCAGTTCAGAATAGGCACTGCAAACTTGATGAATCACTTTACATACTGTTGCTTCACTGACACCACATAAATCTCCAGTCTGACAGTGAAAGGTGCCAAATGCCGGATGCCAAAAAAACCTTAATGTGATCAACACTTGGAGAGAGGGAGTGTAGACCTTCCTGTTTGTGACAACAATGTAATTCAGGCCTCCAGCAGTAAAATGATCCTCAGTACATTTTTTGTTGGTCCGCCTGTCTTAAAGTGCTTGTCTGGATGTGAGTGTACACTGGTCTTCATGGACGTAGTCTAAATAAGAATATGCTCTGTATGTGTTGTAACATGTTTTCTAAAACCTTGGATTAAAAACAGCAGCTTGGAAAGGAAACCTGTAGTTTCTGAAGGCAAAGTGGTTAAGGTTAGATTTCTTAGGAAGCAGTAAGAAGGGTCACGGAAAAGATTTGGTCCAAGATATCACCTTATTCCCTCCAAAAGATTGCCAAGTACAGCAGAACTGGTCACATGACATTAAAACAAACCAGTCTAAGAGCTCTGTTTCAACTGAAACACCTTCTGAAATGAATCCTGATATGATCCCAGAAGAAAAATTGCCCACATGCAGACCAGCAGCCAGAAATATTAGGTAAACTTGGATAGTATGTGTGCATATAAAAAAAGACAGAGGAAGTTCTGCTGTGTTCTTTGCCTTCAGCTTTGCACAGTAATACTCTGGTTCCACTGACAGATGACGCAGAAAATGGCTACTGCCAGTTTGAGAAGGGGGGCTTATTGTAATACTCTGCCAATAACTTCCCAAACTGGAGCAGGGAGTACAGGGTTCCTCTCCATTGTCCCTCCTGCAAAGTTATTTAATCCTCCATATTGTCCTTTCTATTTAGTTTTCTGCTGCTGGTCCCTATTCAGCTGCTGCCAAGGTATTACTGTGTTGTGGAACTCACACAATTCTTTCCGGCTGTTGTGTATTGCTGGCAGTTGTTAGTGTGTTTCCAAAAACTTATTCTGCTCACTGCCTGGCCGGTGGAAAGGTAGGAGTGTGTGGAGAAGAGGTTTGTGTGTGTGTGTGTGTGTGTGTGTGTGTTGGGGGGAGTAGAGGTTCCTGGGATAATTTAACAGGCCACACAATCCTCAACATGTCATTTTTTTTGTCAAATGTGTTTACATGCCTGCATAGTTGCAAAGACACTAATGTGCGCAGTGTGTATTATTCAGATGACATTTGCTGTGACTTGTCTTTTATACTATGGAAAACTGTTGTCAAATGCTAAATCCTTGGCAGGGGTTTTCATTTCCAGTGTGCATGGCAGTTTATTCCTGGTACTGCAGTTTATGTAGAAATCCCCAGGTTGGCAGTTTATTGAATGTAAATCAGGCTGGCTTAGAGGCCGAGGCTGTAGGAGGGCTGCTAATATGCTAGCATCCCCCAGATGGGAGAGCTGCTTTCCTTCTCCCTAAGCCAGATGTATTAGAAGCTAATTCTCTCTTCGAATGTGGCACATTTTCCACACTGGCTGCTGTTGTGGGATCATTATGGAAGCTCTTGTCAATTTAAGGTGCTTGTTTTAACCGAGTTACATTTCATGTTCTGTGTGTGGTTATTAATCTCTTGGATGGATAGAGAGGACTCAGAGGGGAATGCTTGTGGTTTTCTTCAGGGAATGGCGACATGCAGGCAAATGTATCGCATATCCGCACTTTGATTCATAAAACGATGTGTCTTGTAAGAATAAATATAATCTTTTCGCCATTGAGAGATACAGATTTTTGCTTTCCTTTTAGCTGTAATGTATTCCCACATGTCAGCTGATGTCGGATGTGCATGACAAAGAAATACAACACTTAATATCATGTCAAGTCAGTCATGTCTATGTTCCCCAGAATTTCTTAGATTTTTCTCACAATCTGTACAGCATACAGTGCGACAGCCTCTATCCTCAGACTCTCAGTTCAGATAAGTAAAAACTTGAAATGGATGAAAGCAGAAATAAGGGTCAAAGGAACTGCATTTTGGCTGCAACAGCTGCTTAATATTCAGACAACAAAGACTTTCCGAATGTGAGATTCTGAAGGAGGCATCTGAAACAGGTTTACAGCTCGGGCTGTGCATATGCAGATATCACGCTCTCAAAGCCTCTCCCAGCACCGCGCATAAGCCGCAGAACTCTACAGATCGTTTCCTGTGAAGGAGGTGAACTTTATTTTCTCTGCTTCTAGTGTTTTCCTAAAATGGGTCAGCAGATGTTAGAGAGAGGGGGAGAGAGAGAGAGAGAGGGAGAGGGGGAGAGCGAGGTGGCGGAGGAGGAGGACGAGGAGGAGGAGGAGGAAGAAGAAGCAGAAGAAGAAGAAGGAGGAAAAACAGCCAAAGCAAATTGTTTGCTCTGCAATGTGGGCTGAGAGGAGAGATAGAGAGAAGAGTGGGAGAGAGAGCAGGGCAGAGACTGCATCTACTGTATGATCTGCTTTTTCTGGACCAGAGGAGATCACATTCTGCCCTTTGTCCTCCACACCTCTTCAGATTCCATATATCTTTGTTTACTTTTGTAATTTTCTAATATCCTTCCTTCAACACATGCCAAAAGATCAAATTTGCAGACAGTATGCCACAATGTGCATATTGAGGGCATACACAGTAACTGCGTGTGCGCACTTAGAGTATGTTACATCTGCATAATATTTGGCTTTGTCTCTGACACATGCAGGGAGCATCCAGTTTACTTCAGTGTTGGATTGAACCCGTTGACTGCTGTTCCACAGCGGCAAAACAAGACTGATGTTTGAAAATAATGATACAAGGATGTAGAGAAGATTGTTTTCTAAAGGAGGAGGACTCAAACTTTAAACCTACTGCAGTGAATATGAAAGTAAAACAAAGCTCGTAGGAATTACAGGCTCTAATTAAGACCGGCAGCTGAGTGACCTTGGGTCCTTCATAGTTAGGTATTGTGACAGGTAAATCTTCCTTGATGTTATCTTTCCTGATGATGGAAGTGCCCTGACCTCATTGAAACTCATAGCGGAGAAATTAAACACTTCAATAGCCTGAGTTTTTAACAATGTGGACTACAATGCCACATGTAGGGAGGAAAGGAAGCTGGTTTCTCGTCCACCATTTTCTATGGATGGATATAACATCAGCAAACAATCTTGTCAGAGATCCCTGGGTGGGACATTTATGGTTAAAAACACAGCTTGCTCATTGACAAACTATGCAATGGTGACACTGTTTCTAAATGACCTCAAACCTAGCTTTTCCTACACAACTCAATTGCATTTTATCAGCCGACATAAAGACCGATGCAGATACGTCTGTAATGAGCTGATATCAGCTGATGCGTCAGTCTAGCTCTACTTGATACACATTATAATCCTGTGGGTTATTCATTTAACTGGACATGTCATGAACTCACCTCTGGTTCAGATGATGGAGGGGTATATTAGCATAAGTATATTAGCATTCTCTGAGAGAGAAAAGAGCACAAACAAAGGAAGGCACAGCCAGTTTAAGCTGTATTTTATATGAATCTCTGAATTATCTGTCCACCCAGCTTAAATAGTAGCTGAGGACCATTTGAGAATTAATTCTACATCTCATCATACAGGTTGGAAATTGAACCAGGAGGCTGTAGTTAAAAGAACAGTAGGAAACACCAGGATAGCACCTCCCCAAGGGAGTCTGAGAGTCAAATAGACAACAAAAGAAAAGAAGGAAAGGAGATTAGTTTGTTTTTGATGCTGTTTTATGCAGTTGTGTGTGACTGGCTGTTTTGTTGTCAGTGTGTGTGCGTCTTTATCGCTGTTTCTTCTTCTGTACTCAAGTCCCTCTTTCAAAAGAGATCTTGATCCCAATGAGACTTCCTGATTGAATAAAGGTTATAATGATAAGATTAGAATGACAATGACATTTTCTAACCGTTGTGCTGTTATGGATGTTTCCCTCTTTTGATCTTGACTGAGGTCTTTCCAAGTATGATAGTATCTATAGACTGAAGGGCCGACCACACTTTAGCCATATACTGTAAAATCTCATTTTATAGGTGCTGTATTTAATAGGTGTATCAACCCTAATTGAATTCAAATACACACGTTTTGAAATTCTGACATGTGTTTATTTTACTTCGATATATAATTTATTTGTTGGAGTTTGACTGTGTATTTCTTTGTACTTGTGTGTTTCCTTACATGTGTTTTGCTTGTGTTCCAGGCACACACAACAGAGTGAACCAGTGTCCTGTCAATGAACATGGCTGTCTGGACCTGGATGTGTGTATCCACATGAGCAAAGTGTGCGACGGGGTCCCCGACTGCTCCGATGGCTGGGACGAGGGGCCTCACTGCAGAGGTAATAAACCTACACAAGCATGCACACACATCTACTAGCTTCTATTTTCTCCTGAACATACACAAAACAGATGGCACCATCATTTTCTATATCTCTCACTGTTGCACATAGACAAGAGTGTTGCCCCTTGTTGTGGGTCAAAAATAACCAACCAGCCCCTGCTCTGCAGAAAACTGCCATCCTCTTGTCTTCCCTTAACTATAATATCTATCCAATAATCTCCTCTATTAGGCCCTTTAATGAGCTGGCCTACTCTGGCTTGTGCAATTACAATGGAATTTCTCTTTCTGGGGAAAAAAGTCATTAATTTATCAATCAGCTCAGCTATGAGGATGTTTCCCCAATCCCTGCGGGAATGATGAGCATTCAGCCCAGATGCAGCTGAAAAAGAATCCCATCAAATCCTCTACTATTAATTAGGGACTACAGAAGAATGAGAGATGGAACATATTGGGTCCATAGTGTCTGTCTTTGTTGCTGCAGACAAAGGAGCAAACACTGGCTGCCTTCAGAGGATTGCCTCAGTATTCAGCAAGGCAGTTGACAGATAAAGCTGTGTGAAGCTCTGCCTGTTTATAGCTGTGAGGGCACCATTTTGCGATGCATGTGTGCTTTTAATTTTTGGTTGTGCATGTGTGTGTCTGTCCCTCCGATTCATGTGATATAGCAGCGATGCACCATCAATAACCTTTTTCCTGGAAATCACCTAATCAAATATTTGAAATCAGCACTGGAGTCTCAGTGGACCAAAGTCCTGTAACAACTGGTGGGGCAGCCAAGTTTTACAACAATGTTTGCAATCTGGGGTCACTTTATCTTTTGTACTAATTTGTAAGTATTAAGCAAAGCTTCTGTTGTCTATTCAGTATCTGCAACAGTAAATTTGAGCCATTTTTGGTTATTTTTGATTATTTAGGCTTTTAACTGAATACATTTATTGTGGGTTTAATGTCTGTTTTTCATTCACCCGTTTTATCTTTATATCAGTTGCAGATTTATGAGTTTTAATGTGAGTTTTTCTATTGTGTAATGTTTTCATATCATATTCGGACCACCCTGTATAAATACAGAGTTAATCTATAAATCTTGGACAGAGGGTTTAGTTGTTAGATTAAAAGCTGTGATGAATTAGTCAGAACATTTGAGTGTGATAAAGTTGAACTAGAAGAGCAGGAATATTTCTGTTGGGCAGATGAAGTAGACAGTCGTACAGAGTGGGTGAGAGTGTTAGTATCCCACACACGGGTCATCACTGCTGGACAAGTCCATTACGCAACACAGCAATGATGTCATCCAGTCACAACATGCACTGGCTGTCCCCATAGACACAAGTCCAGCTGTTCTCTGTAAGGCAATGGTCAAGACACACCAAAACTTACACACGCCTACATGTTCATGTGCCTGTAATGCATGCATGTACTCACATGTGCACACACACACAGTCACATTCTTGTAAATACACAGCCAAACACACCCATTACCCCACACACAAACACACCGGCAGTGTGTCCAGAACCTTTTGGCATTGCTGTTTGCGAGCTCCCCTCTTTTCAGGGAAAGGCCTGGCCTTTCACAAGCTTCCTAGTGTTTGCTTGTACAAACTGCCGGGTTGTGTAAGTATACCTGGGCGCCGGTGTCTGAAAGCACACTTTGTCAGTCAGTGTGTCCAAGTAATTCTGCCAAAGTTGTTGACAAGAGCGGTTAGAAAGGGGAGTGCAGCAAGGCAGGTTGGGCAGGAATTTTATCTGGCCTGAATAAATTCCCTCAGAATTTTCATAGTGTGTGGCGAGGTTTGGGATAAGTTGTTGTGATTTTATGCATAGAAATGATAGCAGGGGGTAACCAGGTGGGCACAGTGGTGCCGTGATGGGCGGTGAGATTGATACTGGCAGTTTGGCTCCAAGGTTCAGCATTTAATCTGACACCTGATTTCTGTTTTTTGACCGGGTAAAAGCAAAGTAAAAACAAATCAGAACATGCACATATTCTTATGCTGTCAACAGGAATTAAAATGTTTGTTAAAGCCGCTGTCAATCAAACCACACCCGCACAGTTGTGATTAAGCAGATCAGATGAGTTTTTGAATGTTCTGTTCTGAATGTTTTACAACATTATATTTTTTTTCCCTAGAATTAGCTTTGTTGTTTATATAACCATGAATATTAAATAACTGAGAAAAACTCAAGATTTGAAATCCCATTTTCAGATACTTTACAACTTTGATTAGAAAAGAAAGGAGGTGCCTTGCCCAAGAGCACAAGAAAAACATACTGTATATCAAAAAATGTAGGTTTTCCAACGTGGTTTAGTGAGCTTCTGAACCAGTGATGCCTGAGTCCCGAGATCACTTGTCTAACTTCAGATCTTTGCACAGTTCCAGGTCTATGTTTAAAAGGCCTATTTAACTAAATGTAGCCTTCACAGACAATTGGCAGTTATGTTGTTTTTCTGTCATATGGGTGAAAGTTGAGTCTATTCACTGATCTGCAGGCATGCATTTGTCCTTTCTCTGTCATTTTGTGGGTGATGGGGCCTCTCTTGGGGGGGCAAGGCCTTAGACCTGCCTCCCTCAGAAGTGACTGATTGATAGGGAAGAGAAAATGGGGTCATGGCAGCACTCTTGAGAGCTTTTCCCTTTTTCCTTGCTGTCTCAAAGGGAAGCCTTATTATTGTCATGGCCCGATGCTATTGTTTATGCATGCAGTGGGCTTCATTGTCCTTCATGTCCCTCTAACTGTGGAATGAGAATTGGTCATAGGCTACTTGAAGCTGCCAGTGGAAAGACCACATTTTCATCTTTATTCATGAGAGGGTCTTGACCTGAATGAGTTTATTGGCTGCAGTTAGAGTTGTCTTGCATGATAAGACCTGTTTTATTGCCAGTCTTTATCCATCAATGTATGTGGAGACACCACAGTGCTGTAATCTCTCATGTTTGTCTTTGCTCATAATTTGCTGCAGATTGAAGAAAAGTCAAGCTCTGATTTTCTTAGGCAAGTTTTACTGCCATGTGTGTTTGGGAATGTCTGCTGTTACCACAGTGTGGGTATTTTCTGTGTGTGTTTGTACATTTTTGTTTGAGTATTTGTGTAAGTTTAGATTTAGGCATCTGGTGCAGCATGCTGCCACTGTTTGGGACTCTGATAGCTACTGTTTGCTCATTACTCAAGCTGCTACCCTGCTTGTGTTTGCAATTGGTTGCTTCGGCACCTTTGACCATGCAGCCTGCAAACAACTGCCGCTAAAATCTGCTTTTATGATCACAATTGCAGAGGCTTCCTGCAAGCTACCGGTCTCCTATGCACACTCTCATACCTGGTTATACACGGTGTTATCTCCTTTATGTCTGAGTTCCTATACCCAACAGTGCTCGCTTATCAGTAATGTGGCATTTACCACCAACCACTATGATATATGTGGTGGAATGCGCCACGAAACCAAACCATTACAGAGTTGTAATTGTTTCTGATAGAGCCTGATTTTGCATTTAATTGAGCTAAACTTAAATGAGATCAGCATTCTCAAAGTTTTGATTGATTATAAGTTCTTCATACTATTATTATATGCAATGATAGACTGCAAATAATTATACGAAAGGTGTGTCTGTCCATACAAAATGAACAGAAATATCGAGTACACAAACAGATGGACCGCATACAATTTAAAAAGAAAAGTCTTAAAGACTTATTGTTCAAATGAAACAACCTGGCCTGTGACATCTTCTGGTTAAAATATAGGACAAAAAGTGTGAGCAGTGGCAGCTTATTAGGGATAAATAGAATGTAGACTGTACGAACCATTAAGTCTAAGAGGTAGAAATCAGGTAATTTGACGGGACTGTGTAGGGAAACAGGAGGCTCCTGTCAGCTGCAGGTAGAGGACAAGGGCATGTGTGGACTTGTTTCCAGACAGTGAGAGCACAAAGGTAGGAATGTCCTCTTTTTTTTTTAGTGTCACACAGTGGAATAGCCTGTTTATACAGTGAGTGCTTAGTTCAATTTTTGCTCCTGGATGTCAAAAATGGAGATGGACTTTATTTATTTTGTCTTAGAGTAGTAGTAAGAAAATGAATTTGTTTTCAAGCCTCTTGATGGATAGATGAGCTGATCTTTTTAAGGAGAGAGGTTTACGAAATCATTCAGTCATGACTGGTTTTGTTGCGTAACTGCGACACTGACCCCGACACCACCTGGTCTCAGTCTTATTCAACTTTCGTCACCCCATTCACGCCCGACCCGTCAGCCTCATGATTGGACATTAGAGGAAAATGTCGACTTTCATACATTTCCTCATGCACTGGTTGTGGACAAAGGCCAAGAGCAGTTCTTCTCCCTCTCCTCTTCCTGTCTCTGTCGTCTCTCCTAATGTTCTATTTCTCATTGTCTCTCTTATTTTGTTCCTGTTTATGCTAATCACCCCCTTGCCCTTTTCTTTATGTGTGCATTTTGTGTGGTGTGTTCAGTCATCTTGCAGTCTGGCAAAACTAGTTCCAGACAAATTTTCAAAATATTCATGTTGGCAGGGTCTTTTTGCAACCCTGGACTGAGAGGGTTGCAACCTCAAGGGGATGCAACGGGAAGCCACCCTGTACTTTTCATCCATGCTCAACACACACCGCTATTATTATTATTATTATTATTATTAAACATCTTTATGTGGAACTTCCCCTCGAGGTTCGTCCTGTTAAAAGGGAGTTTTTCCTCGCCACTGTCGCCAAGTGCTTGCTCGGGGGGAACACTGGGTCTCTGTCAATAATGTAAAGGGTACGGTCTAGACCTGCTCTATATGAAAAGTGCCCTGGAATAACTTCCGTTACGGTTTGGCACTATGTAAATATAACTGACATGACTTGACTGGACATGTTTTGTGTTACCATGCGGGCCTGATATTTTCATCAACACTCTTCTTGTCTGATACCTTGAGTCACTGACATCTGTGTTGAAACATCAAGATGTTATTTACAGTTCAGAGACGTGATGTCTTTTCCTTTACAAACAGCTTCATACTCTCGCTCCATGCTTCCCTTTAAAGAGCTATAGATGAGGGAAATTGAGGGTTTCCATCCATGCAGTAACAGGATCAATGGCTTTGACATGCCTGTTTAGGACTGAAGGCCTCCAGTGTGTCACTGTTTGATTTGTTTGCTTCGTTCATTAACCCCTGGTCAAACGTCTGACACGCTGCTGTTCCTTGTTTGCTCTGAGCTGGAACTTTCTAACCACTCCATATCCGTAAGCCCTTTATGCACTCATTCCCACCTCTGTTTACCCTGCCTTTCTTTTCCTCCCCATTCCTCTGTTCTCTTCTTGTTCACTGCTCTTCTCCTTGCATTGTCTACCTCCACTTCCCACCTCGCCTCTCCCTGCTATCGCACATCTACAAATGCTCTCTGAGGTTAGAGCAAGCAAAAGTTTTTGCAGATTCACATTCCAAAAAAACTTTTTTTTTTTTTTGACTATCACAAAGTGAAAAAGTCAAAAAGTGAATGTCTCCAAGCAACATTATCTTTCTGTTACTGTCCAAATGTATTTTAGATACATTGTCACATTTATTGTGTTTCCATATAATTCTGTCTCAACAAAAAAATAGTAACATACTTTGACCAAAATCTCATTAAGCATGAAATCTTTGATATTGATTTTTTTAAAACATGGAATTATAATTATATTAAATTATAATAATTATTGTTTTTTCAGAACAAAATTTAAAAAGTAGATGCAACTTAACCATGTGTTTCGAATCATAGGTTGATATTGAAATAATGATGTGATAATTGCGCAAGTATTTTGTCCATATTGCCCACTTAGGGCTATAAACTCAGGTACAAAATGGAACAAAGTGACCTTGAACAGTGGTGCATTTAGTAGGTGTTTTAGCTCTCTAGTTTCCTGTGGTCTCTCACAGATTGAGGCTTGGTGAATGGATTCGATATGGGCCACGGTGTTTTCATGGGGACTCTTCCTTTCAGTGGGGCCACAACAAAAGGGTCATTGTAGCCCAGAGTGCTAAAGGCTTTATATAATGAGCCCTTCACTGGTCCAATCCCTGCTCTTCACAGCCATGCTATCACTAGCTACTGTACGCGTAGTGTGTCCATGACCGTTCACCTGCTTTGTTGGTAAATTTCATTGTGCTAATGGAAGCTTCTTTTCTCTTTTTACGTATTTAAAGTTTTGTCATATCAGTGTTTTCACTTGGTAAATGATTCAATGGGAATGTTTCTCAACAAGTTCAATCAAAGTTTAGCTCTGTAGATCAGCATGTGCAGTGTGAGCGTTGATATATTATGCACTGGCTTTGGCCTCACTTACTGTTCACTGCTGCTGTGGCAGCTGTCCTGGAGCTTCAAAGTGTAGCCAGAGGTTGTTGCATTGTAGAACTAAAGCATGAAAATACAAACTTGTCACATTTCATACCAGCATCTTAATTCATAGATAAAAGCTTGCAGAAATGGGGAGATTAAATTCCACTTGTGTGTGAGACATTGTTGAATAAATGAGTGCTGATCATCATCTGTCCCTTTGCCCTCTCTTACTGTAATTTCCTCTTTAAGTTGATCTCTGTGGCTTCATACTTGGGGGTCAGAACCCACCGAAAGTGGGACATAGCCCTGTTTTTGGTGGATGCACACAACCTAAGAAATGAAATATTTTATAAGCATGAGTTTGATCATCACAAGGCATTTTATTGGAGGTTTAAAGCTGATAGAAGCCATCTGAAATATAATTTGTTTTGTAATTTCGGATGTGAACCTCT
This sequence comes from Lates calcarifer, assembly GCF_001640805.2. NCBI lineage: Eukaryota > Metazoa > Chordata > Actinopteri > Centropomidae > Lates > Lates calcarifer. Next base: position 13,735,155 of record NC_066838.1, on the reverse strand, counting down.
TCCTGATGCATCACTTCAATATATGATTAACGCTCTACCCCAATTATCTCCTTGCCTAGACACACTTATCTGAACACACACACACCCTATAGAAAGCATGATGAGGGGATGTGTGGATGCCGCTCTTTCATTTCCTGCCAAAAGGATGTGTCCTTGAGTTCCCTCTGTGGGCGGGAAAGAAGAGGCCCTCTAACGCGTGTGCATTCAAATCACCCTGTCTGTCACATGCACAGATGCATGCACGTGTGTGACCCCACACTCTCTTTCTCTCTCTCCTCATACACACACACACACACACACACACACATGCATGCATGCCTATAACCACAATCCTATCTGATCTCCCAGTGGAAATGTGACAGGATATGACAGTATGGCTCTGCGGAGATTGTACTGGGATTAACATAAACACATGAAAGCTTATCTGTGCACAAACCTGATCAAGGAAACAATTAGTTAAACATGTTTAATTTATCCAGGCTTTTCTACCTTATAAATCAAAGCTTCTGAGGCTCCCCTCCCTGTCTACGTTATCCTCCACATTATGTAATGTTCTCTGTGTCTGTGTTTTTCTCCGGTACAGATCGAGCACCAGACTGTGACTCCCATGGGTGCCAGTTTCACTGCGCTGTGACTCATGATGGGCCTCAGTGCTACTGTAGAAACGGCTTTGAGGTTGCTGCAGATGGAAAGACATGTAAAGGTGAGTGGGTGATTTGGCAGATTTATGCTAGCTTGGCCAAAGTAACACGAAAAGTAATCTCTCTGAATTTCTGCTTGCTTGCTGAATTTTCTTGGGGCAGCATGTAGGGAGGATTAGAATTTTTTTTTTTTTTTTATCCCATTGTGCAATGTTGCACCTAAGTTCGCCCAGTGCAGTAAGCCATGAATATATACGGTACAATCTCCATATGTTTCATTACTGACTGTGTCTGTTTATACACTCTGTTCTTCTTCTGTAGATTTCAATGAGTGCAATGTGTATGGGATGTGCAGTCAAACGTGCACGAACTCTGAGGGCTCCTACACCTGTAGCTGTGTGGAAGGCTACCTGCTGCAGCCAGACAACCGTTCCTGCAAAGCCAAAAATGGTGAGAGCAAAAACACACACATGAAAAGTGTAGCAGAGATGCATGCAGTTCATACTAACCCAACAAAAGATTAGAGTTGATTTGTTTCTCTGCTGGAAATGGTTCCCTGCTGTATTATATCAGATAATCACATCTGCATGTTGTGGCACCCCCATTTGTTTTACAAGCTTGTTTACTGGAGAGAGATTTGTTACAGGTGTGAACCTATGACCTTTGACTGCTCTCCATCTCCATCATTTATCCCCTCCCCACCCCTCCACTCCACTTTCCCAATCACTGTCCTCAGAGCCCGTGGATCGTCTTCCCATGCTGTTGATTGCCAACCTCCATGACATCCGCTGCACCTCCCTGAGCGGTACCACGTCCCGCCTGCCCTCCATCGCCACCAAGCAGACCATGGCTATGGACTTCATCTACGCCGAGGAGACCGTCTGCTGGATAGACGTGGGCGACACCCCCGCCGCCACCCAGCTGAAGTGCGCCAGCATCCCTGACCTCAAGTCTGTCACAAACATCCGCACCATCAACATCTCCCTCAGCCTGCACCGTGAGTAGTGTTTTCATTGACAAAATGAGAGAGACCTCATCTTACTGTAATAGAAATTAATAAGCTTTTGCTCCTAGACATGTTTTTTTTCTGCTGACACAGTATTCCTATAAAACATTGACGTCGTCAGGTACTGAGATCATGACAGTTTAGCAGCAGGCTGCCAGGGAAAGACAAATGAGTGCCTTGCATAAGAGCACGCAAGCGGCAGCACTCAGGTGATCAGTTGGAGTTGTCAGCTCACCCTGTGTGAAATTTCTGCACTTCGCCTCAGGAATCAAATGGTCAACTTTGCATTTGCTTGCTCAGACAAATGTAAGATGTGAAGCAATACAGCCTCATCTCCAAAAGCTGCTCATACCAGCATAAAAGTGCCAAGTAGAAATGCTGAGTCCAGCTTTATTTTTCAAAAGGTTTGTCTTTGAAGAACAGGGGCACCCTGACACACCACTAAATCATCCCATAGAGGCAATATGTGTGTAGCTGACTTACAGTGATATGATACATAGAAGGCTGGCAGCATGCCTTTAGGCGTTAGTTTGCACATTGCTTGACAGGCAAACAGTCACCTACTGTGCAGCTTGATATATTCACTGACTAGTCAGAAGCCTGTATGTATTTTTCCCCTGTTCCTGTCTGATTCATTTGACAGTAATCAGACGGCTCCAACCTCCCATCATTGATTTCTGCTATGACGACATTTGGCGTTTAGTTCTCACAGAAAACTTCTCTCCGCCTTCATGAGTCCTCCCAAGTACTGTACATTTTGTCCCCGGGGTCTGTTGTGGGTAGACAGTGCATGTTTGTGTGTAGGAGTGTAGACCACAGCTGATAAACAATGACAAGTGAAATGTCTGGCCCGTAGAGGTATATAGATGTCATCATAGCCATAGGCATGGTCTTAACTTGCAGACTCTCTTCTCTTCGGCAACACCCAGATACAGACAGAGAGAGAGAGGCTAACACACACAGCATGTGAACACTTCGCTTTGAGAGCCTCACTTATATAACGCTGACATGATTTATCTCTGATTACGAGCCTGACAACGTCTGTTTTTATTTGCCTGGCTGACAGTGCCGTTACTCTCCAAGAATGGGGGCAGAAATATAGACAAAACATAAAAGCCAGGGTGTGGGTTTGTGCGTTTTGCTCATACGTTGGTGCGTGTGGGAAGCGTTCCCTTGAGAATTAGCCCCAGGCATGGAACAGCAGACGTGAAGAAAACAAGTGAAGAAGCCGGGTGTGTAGACCCTGAAATGTGGCTCACAAGAGAAAAAAAAAACAACAAATAAAAAACTGAGATGTGATTAGAGGTGCCTCGGCTCATATCCACTTCAAATGAAGCTTGTGTAACTGCTGTCGCCGATGACGGCCGGGGGCAGTGCTGAGGCTAGGAGGCTCAGTGAACCCCTGCGTCCTAAAATGGGTTTGTTTTCCAGCTGATTTACTGCACTCTCATGAGCGGGCCATATTCCACCTCACTCTCATTGTGTTGGCTTGCTTCTGCAGCTTTTTGATTCACCGCTCTGTTAAGTGGTCTGAGGGGGTGAATGGGGGCGAGTGGTGGAAGAGAGAGAAGGACCCTGAGAGAAAGACTGAAGTAAAGGGGACGGGGGACTGATAAAATGAGAGGGAGAGAAAGAAGGTAGTGATTTGCTGTACCTTGGAGGTGTGTGTGTGTGTGTATGCGAGTGGTCATGCAGATGGTATTTACATTCCTCTGTTGGGTTATGTCAGCCTGAACAGCCTCTACATTCCTCTGGCCGTCTCAGGTCCTGTCCAGTCAGGTCACTTAAACATGCTCATAGCTCAGGCTCAGACAAACACACACACATTGACCCAAATACCTTTGACTCATGCACCCATTACTTAGTGACATATTACCTATAATGAATTAAGATTTGAGATTGTAGTCTGTGTTTTTACCCGTATGCAGTTGAGTCAACTTGTAAATAAGAGAGAGCATCTAAAATTACTTGCAGTGTTCTTTTCATTATCCTCAGTTGTCACAGCGGGTTATTGTCTCACCTATTACTCTTTATTTGTCTTCCTTTAACGTTGCAATAACCCAATTCCAGTAAAACTAATATTTAAGATCAGATAAGTTTTACCTAATCCAATGTTGATATCAGAAAGTGCAGTTTGGAATGAGGCAATTGGGAAAATAACTTTCTGTTAAATTTTGGAAGTGGGAGTTTTGCAGTGTTCAGTGAGCAGGGCAAAGTGAGCTTTTTCTGAGACATTATCTCTCAATCTGGCCCTGCGCTTGAAGGGTTTCCCCGAGGAAATTGTTTAACAGAGGCGATAAGCACTTAGATCTTGATGAATCTTGTCTCGTGAGAATAGCCTCACTCATTAAATATATGGGGTTTGCTGTGTGAAATAGCACCAGTTTTCCTTTTCCCTTAACTCTAATCTTTTATTTCATAAAAGTGTACCAACTTTTCAGGGTTTAAGGCAAAAGACTCTCTTTGCACTTTGGCTATGACTCCACATTTTTCGATGTTAGGTCAGTGTGGGCTCTCAGCTTTGATAAGAGAGCAAGAGCTGTCCCTCAGTTTGGTGGATCTTAGCTGACTCAGGGCCATTTGTTGCATGTTTGTCCCGTGGCTGTTTAATTTAAAATGTTAGTTAAGCTTGACCTGTGTGAACTCTGTGTCCTCCCTGATTTACCCATCTGCCTTTCTTTTTCTTAAAGGGCAACCTACTCTTTCAAATCAAATTCTGATTGTATAATTGATGCCAACATGGCCTCCTTGTTGGTGCTGTTTTGTGTTTTATAACAAGCTGGGCTCAGGTGCGCTCCTAAAAGCATGATGGGCAGACCTGGGGATTGGCTTTAGATGGATATGGATGAAACCATGGAGGCGAGGGGTTTGGAGCAAGGTTCACACAAACAGGATGATTTATAGCTTCTGGGAGCCTGAGAGAGTGGTACAGATAAGTAGACGAGTGTTGCAGATGTGGCCCCGCTCTGTTTGCATGTGTGATTTCCTTGACTGGGAAGATAAAAGGGGAGCAAAGCCTACTCGTTCAATCCTCTCCGCCCTCCGAGCGGAACTCCACAGCAGGGACCAGCACTTCTCCCCACGTCCCTCTGTCCATTCCTCAGTCCTTCTTCCTCCCTCCCTCTAGTCTTTGTTCTTCAGGCATCTTTTTTTCAGAGTACATCCGCACACAGAAGGTCTTTGTAAACATTTGTCAAAATCTGATTATAAACTTATAGTTTTGTGGTGAAAGATGTATAAGTTATTCTGTCTCATTGCAAACAATCAGATTGGCTTTTTTAAACCAGCTGTTAATGTGCATCTAGTTAAAACAACGACTGCCTGTGTGTTATTCTGGCACCCAAACAGATCTTGTCTTCTCTCTGACTGACATAAAATTTGTCCATAATTCCTTGTTTTCTTTTCTTATTTTTTCTTTCTTTGTCATGGGTGGAATCATGTCACGTTACCCCTGTCATCAGACCTTCCTGTCCAGTCAGTAGCCTCTCTCTTTCACTTGCTGCAGAGGGAGATTTAAAAATGGCATAACGTTTACAAATTACTGCCTCTTAAATAGAGGTCATATGTCAGAAACTGTAATCGCTAAACTCTAAAACTGTGCTCTAGAGAGGTCAAAAAGGTTTTTGCACAGATTAATAGGATCTTCTTGGCACAGGGAGGATTATGGAAGCCGCATGATGATTCTTTCCTGCTTTGTGCTAACACGTAAATATGGGAATACTTGCAAACGCATGCAAATAGAGTCAAGGTGTGTGACTAGTTTGAAGCCTTGAGTCGGTTGCGGGCCCTGTATGTAAATATCTGTGTTATGTAGGTGGAAAACGTGTTTGTTGTTGCCAGTGAGACCCCCTCAGTTTGTGAAGCTTTTTCTTCAGGGTAGTGTGAGCTTGTAGGTGTTAAGGGCAGGAAGTGAACAGGGGTTGTGAGGGCAGGTTTGTTGGGTGAAGAGAAAGGGGTGGGTTCATTCAGTTTCCCAGCAAATTTTCCACTTACCAGAAGCTGAATGAGTAAGGACATCAACAGACTGGCTGGCTCTCGGGATAAGGAAGTCCACTAGTCATAGGCTGTTGCACAACGCAATACTCGCTGTGTTGCACAAGTGGCTCTCTACTCTCCATAGGAGTCTAATCAATGCCTTGTGCAGCCAGGCTTCCAGCTGGATTTCTTTAGAGGAGTGTGGGTCAAGAGCTGAAACCAATGGGAGTATCACTATCCCTCTTAGCTGTACGACAAACTTCCCCCTTTGCCAGAATCTTGGTGCTGATATTTATGAAACATCTTGGACTGGTTTTTACTCCCTCCTCCTGTTCTTTTGACTGTGATTTTTTTATTAGCTTAAATATTTACAGTTATCTCCCTTTTAGATGTGAGATGGCTGTTGACTGTCAATAAATTATTTCCTTAATTTCCTCCAGTGCCTCAATTCACCTCAATTTCCCCTTTGCTGACAGCAGGCTCACTGTTGATAGTGTTATACCCCACTTGTGTACCCCAACATCAAAGTTGTAGCTGGAGAAACACCTGTGGTCACTTTGATAGCGTATGTGTGAGTAGTAAGCTTGTGTGATGTGCGTGTGTGTATACAGTGTTCTGCTTTGAAAGGAAGTGTAATGGCAGCTGTTAAAACACAAGGCTGTATGTATCTTCAAGTTCCCCCACCCCCGCCCCCTGTCAAGCTGGGTCTCCCTGTGGTCTGCAACTTCTGCACCCAGTCTCTTACAGGACAAGACAGAGTTCTCAGAGAGTGAGAAATGTTTCCAGTGCTAATTTAGTACTAAAACTCCCAATGCTGGGTACTGTATCTGGGATAAAGCCCTCCATCTGTAAAGCTTCCTCTTTCTAAGCTTAGTAAGCTGTGGGGTTACAAAATTTCAAGTTCCTTTGTGAGAAGCATTGCAACAGTATTTCAGGTCACTTTAAGTGTTATTCAGGTTCATAACTCAAATGCATGTGTCATAATTATGTGTTGCCATGGCAAATCTCTGGGATGAACAGAAGGGCAACAAATTAGATGGAAGAACCAGAATAAACAAGTGAGGAGCCACTGAATACAGGGCGCAACGTGTCACTGAAAGGTGTTGTGGCAATGTGTGTTGACCTTATCAAGACACCTAATGTTGTTTTTTTCCTTTTCACTGATGACCTATCTGAATGTTACTATGTAAGCTCAGAGGTTCTTTTTTTTCATGGGCAGTATTTTGGCCCAAGCAACTATATTCTAACATTCAGTGTCCTGTCCTGTGAGAATATTGATGTTAGTGGCACCCAGTGCTTTCCTTTTGTTGTACACAAGTTGTGCCTGTTGGTTGGTCTGTGTTTGACCAGTCAATGATGTTTTAGTCTCTAGTTCCTCCACTTAAAACACAGGAAAGGTTTGCAAGTTCCTCAAAACTCGTCTTGGGACCAGGGTAAAGTTCCTGCGATGGAAACATGTTATTAGTTGACCTGTCAGCCATTTTTCACATCTGATCTGTGTTGTGTCTTATTGGTTAATTTATGAGTCCCTATGAAGTAACAAAGGGCTCACAGTCAGTAACAGTTTTTCCTAATAAAACTTTGCTTAAACGGATTTTCCTTCATTGTCTTCTTTAGTATTTACAGTAAGTCGGTCGTACATAATTAAAACAGTATATACTCAAACTCAAAGTCTTGAGTCTTCCTACACGTGGGAGTCCTGTGTTACAGCTCAAGTGGACTGACAGGAGTTCAGCTTAGAAAGTGCAGGCCTTCACCTCTCACTCTTTATCTGTCACTCTTTATGTCTCTATCCCTTCGTCATGCACTGCTTGCCTCAATCAAAGACAAGTGAAGTGCAGAACAGAAGCTAATTAATTCGGTGCTATTATTTTGTTTTTCAAGAGAGTGAGCACTCTTGAGGAGAGGGTCATGGCAGCATAAAATGATACTATTTTATCCTGGTATGCAACCAAGAGTTGACTTTACTGTTATGAGGCTGTGTTTGTGTAATGGCTCTGTTCTGCACTCTCCTCTTCTCTCCTTTGCATCCCTCAGATGTGGAGCAGATGGCTATCGACTGGCTGACCGGAAACTTCTACTTTGTGGATGACGTGGATGATCGAGTGTTTGTCTGCAACAAGAATGGCCAGACATGTGTGACCCTGCTGGACCAAGAGCTGTACAACCCTAAAGGCATCGCCTTGGACCCAGCCATGGGGTCTGTACTTCCCTCCAACGTTCTTGACCTAACGCTACCCGCAATACCATTTTAGCAACCTTTTAGAGGAAAATGCTGTCTTATGATCAGACGACGTGCTGACCAAGCAGGCAGCCAAAAATCAAAGCACTTCCTCTAGATGGAAACCGAGACAAAAATACTTATGTGCTACATAAACACTTGCATGGTGGTTGTTTCAGGTTCCTGATACTGACAAGCTGGTATCTGATGTGGTTCCTTTTTTCAAAGTGTCACTTCTCTATTTCTTATTGTCCTGGCAATAATTTAAAATCCATTATAATGAGTAATATATATTGCTCAGTTTTGATTAATTCATATGTGACATCAAAAATGCAGTCATCCAATATTGTAAGTCATATAATTTTCACTTGTTAATGAAATTCCTTTTTCTGTCACTGTACCTTCATCTTAACCCTCCCATCCTTTCTCTCTTCTTCTTCTGCTACAGTAAAGTGTTCTTCACGGACTACGGGTCCACGCCGAGGGTGGAGCGCTGTGACATGGACGGTCAGAACCGTACTAAGCTGGTCGACAGTAAGATCGTTTTCCCCCACGGCATCACCCTGGACCTGGTCAACCGGCTGGTTTACTGGGCCGACGCCTACCTGGATTACATCGAAGTGGTCGACTATGAGGGCAAAAACCGACACACCATCATCCAAGGCCTGCTGGTGAGGGTTGGAAGGATGGGTTGGATTGATGCACACACACACACACACTCTCACAAAAACACCTCTACTCAGAGATACACTCAAGAGTATATCTTCTGATTGTCCTGCCTTCATTTAAAAGGTTACGTTTCACCAAACAGCAATAGCCCGGAGTCCCTGTTGACTTTTCAGTCTTCCCTTCGTGAACACAAAACATCTGTTTTCCAAATCTGTATCATCATTGATTTAATCTCATCATCTTTAGAGGCAGTGCTGTTTTCCAGTTGTCTCCTTCTGTATCTAGACAAAGACAGTCCACCTCTCCTGGGGATAAGTCCTTTTTATTGCTTTGATTGATATTACTAAAGGAGTGTGTGATTTTCCTGGCTAGTGCCTCTCTAAACATATTAGTCTGGCCCTAGTGAAGCTTGGCTCAAACTTATAGTGGAGTAATGATCTTAATGAAATCAGGACTGTGTTGGGAAGGGGGGGTGGCAGTGGAGGTGGTGGTGCGTGTCTGTGAGAGGTGGGGGGAAGGTAATATGATCCCAAACCATACATCTTCCTGACAGTAGAGGAGAGCTGCACAGAATAGACCCTTATAAAAGTAAAAACCTCTCTGTTTAACAGCAGATGGGAAGTGGAGCCATTATGCTGCCCTGTGCCAAGTTTACACAAACTCTCTCTCTTTATCTTAGTGTCTGTCTCTGTCTGTGTTTGTCTGTCTGTCTCTGTTTTATACTGATAAATAGTTTGTTAGGAAAGTTTCGTTATGCAGAATTTGCCAGGCGGCCTTTAAGATAAAAATGTGTACACAAATGATATCGCACAAGCTATTAGTCATGCACCATGAGCTGTTTTGCTAAAAACGTCAGCATTTCTGATCGCAAACCCAAAACAACATTTTCATTTCGCTGCATTATTGCCTCATTGTATTTCAGATTGAGCACTTGTATGGACTGACTGTATTTGAGAACTATCTGTATGCAACAAACTCGGATGAAGGCAACCTCAACCCCAAGACCAGTGTGATACGAGTGAACCGCTTCAACAGCTCCGACTTCCAGGTGGTGACGCGGGTGGACCGGGGAGCTGCGCTGCACGTGTACCACCAGAGGCGCCAGCCTCAAGGTGCGCAGCTCAAATCTCAACTCTGACACATCTGATCCATGTCCACTGATAACATTTACCTTTATGTGACTGTGATTTTTGATTGCCCTGCTCTCCTTGTGCAGTGCGCAGCCATGCGTGCGCTCTGGATCAGTTTGGGAAGGCCGGAGGTTGTTCCGACATCTGTCTGCTTAGCAACAGCCACAAGACCCGTACGTGCCGCTGTCGCTCCGGATTCAGCCTGGGCAGTGACGGCAAGTCCTGCAAGAGTGAGTATCAATGCTGCAGGAAAATTTTGATTTAGAGGAACCTCCTCCCATTCGATTCAGCAGCTATGATTGATGACGCAAATGAAGTAACGGCGGTTAAAAAATTACTGACAGAAGTAATGGCACCTTTGAGACGTTTTTTTTTTCTTCTTCCTTTGCAGAACCAGACCATGAATTGTTCTTGGTGTACGGTAAGGGTCGTCCTGGAATCATCAGGGGCATGGACATGAACGCTAAGGTGCCTGACGAGTATATGATTCCCATTGAGAACCTAATGAACCCCCGAGCTCTGGATTTCCATGCCGCCAGTGAATTCATCTACTTTGCTGATGCCACCAACTACATAATTGGCCGACAGAAGATAGATGGCACAGAGAGAGACACCATATTAAAGGAAGGTGAGAATGAAATGATAGCTTTGAACAGAAATCTGGAATCTATTTCTGCTTTCTGACCAAATCCTGGCTGCTGCAAAGAACTTAGGGGGGCAAAGAATTCAGTCAGGTTATTCCATATCATTTTCACTCTATACTATTCATAACCCTTCTCAATTGGCAGGCTAATAGTTCCTTTTTTGCACCGGCTTCTTTTTTTTATCTCAGGTATCCACACAGTAGAGGGGATAGCAGTAGACTGGATGGGAGGTAATCTCTACTGGACAGATGATGGGCCCAAGAAGACTATCAGTGTCGCCAGGCTGGAGAAGGCTTCACAGACCCGCAAGACTCTCATTGAGGGCAAAATGAGTCATCCTCGTGCCATTGTGGTGGACCCCCAGCATGGGTGAGACACTGGAGGGAGGGCTATTGTTAATTTAATGGGTATTCTTCTCTCAAAAATGCTATGTTGAAGCTGGAGACTGTGGACTTGAGTTTTTGTTACTTGCAGCTATGTGGGCTGCCTAAAGTGTAGGTTTTTGTTGAACTCATTGTGTGTGTGTGTGTGTGTGTGTGTGTGTGTGGGAGCTGGTGAGATTTCAAAGGATTTTTTGGAAAGTCCTCCTTTTGTTTTTTCGTGGGATGTTCCATGAAAGAGCATCAAAGCCCAGAGCTTCATTTTGACGTCTCCAGCTCTCACAGAAATGTCTTATCTCACACGCCCTCTGAATGTGACTGTGTCTTCTCATCTCCCAGATGGATGTACTGGACTGACTGGGAGGAGGACCCGACGGAGAGCAACAGAGGGAAGATCAAGAAAGCTTGGATGGACGGTTCACATCACCAAGTGTTCCTGACCAGCAAAACGGTGCTGTGGCCCAACGGCTTGAGTCTGGACATTCCCCAGGGCATACTGTACTGGGTAGACGCTTATTACGACCGCATTGAGTTGGTTTACCTCAACACCACTGAGCGAAAGGTTGGTGATGCCCGACATTTTGGTTGTAACTTCAAGGTAATCAGTTCGAACGCAGGTCATATTTTGAGATCAAACTCCTCTGTTTCCTGATTTAACAGGTGGTGTATGAGGGCCAGGAGCTTAACCACGCCTTTGGCTTATGTCATTACAAACAATTCCTCTTTTGGAATGAGTATCGTGGCGGCAGCATCTATAAACTAGATCAGGTCACCAAGACAGTCACCCTACTCCGCAATGAGAGGCCACCCATCTTTGAGATTAGAGTGTACGATGCACACCAGCAGCAAGGTATGTCACCCCCGTTCTGGTTTATAATTTTCCAGTTACAAGTATAATTTAACAATTAAAAATGCTGATGAGTATGTTGTGAATACTGTATTCAGTCTGTATCCTTGGTTTGTCTTTGTACACAGGCTCCAATGCATGTCGAGTTAACAATGGCGGTTGCAGCAGTCTGTGCCTTGCCATCCCTAACGGCAGGTCCTGCGGCTGTGCTGACGACCAAATCTTGGATGTCGATAATGTCACCTGCAAAGGTACTTAGCTGCTTTACCAGTAGAGAGGTTTCAAAGATCAATGTGGAAGGTTATGGAAAATTCATTACTCAGCAGGAGCTGAGGCTGTTAAAGAATTCCAGGCTGTACTTTCCATTTCGCAAGCTATACTATACGCCGTCTTTTCTGAATCTGGGCAGACATATTGAAGAACCTCCACCAATATTTTTGTAACTTTAAGAGAGAAGAGAGATGACCTAGGCGCTGAAATGGTTTGTTTTGTTTTGGTATGTAGCTCTTGTCTCACTGGCCCATCTGTTTCTGCTCCTTTTACCCCACTGATCTCATCTCCAGCCAACCCCTCCTACGTGCCCCCGCCCCAGTGCCAACCCGGGGAGTTTGCCTGCAAGAACAACCGCTGCATCCAAGAGCGCTGGAAGTGTGACGGGGACAACGATTGTCTGGACAACAGTGATGAGGCCCCTGAGCTCTGCCGTAAGTGTGCCACGTCATTGTCATGGTTACGCAGCAACACAGAGATAAACAAAAATTCTGTTTAAGGGTCTTAGCTAACGCAAACCGACAGAGCGCAAACTGTAGTTTCCAAGATTGTCTCTTTCCATGCAGTGTAATGTGGCTGTAATTTTACTGGCCAGCTTTCTCCTCATCAGGCGATAGTGACAACTAGGGGCTCATATTTGTCTTGGATGTTCTGTTCCTTTTTTATACTTCACTTAAAGTGACATACTTGAAGGCTTACAGCATTATTTATCAAACACAGCAGTGTGCTGTTTTTTTTAAAAAGAAGGGTTGACGTTTACATCTCTGTTTTCTCCCTCCAGACCAGCACACATGCCCAGCTGACCGATTCAAATGCCAGAACAACCGCTGCATCCCCCTGCGATGGCTGTGTGATGGCGACAACGACTGCGGCAACGATGAAGACGAATCCAACACCACCTGCTCTGGTGTGTATAATGTTGGAGCTTTTTGTAGTTTAGAAATCGCTTCAGAGATACTGTGAGATGCACAGTTGGAGTTGGAAGATGAGTATTTTAAACACATAACTATGGAATTTAGAGGGATTGAGATTAACTTCAGAACCATATGAGTGCAACAAATTAATTTATCATACTGTTTAGGTTTGTTTAAATAAGATAGAGAATAGTCCAGCACTGAGTGAGGATTTTTGTTGAAAATGTTAATAGTGAGAGGAAGATTGTAGGTTGAGACTAAGAGAGAAAAAAAGAGGGACATTGGACTCATGAAACTCTGGGCAGACACACAAGTTGTACCTGCAGCAGATGCACTGGAATCTTACAATTAATGCGGTTGATGCCAGTGTGATTTTACAAACCATCCGGGGGGATGTATTGATCTACCGCTTCAATGATAATGGGCTGAAACACAGCACTGATCCTTGGCCAACACCCTTTGTTGCGCTGTCTCAAAGAAATTGAAGGAGACCGCAAATTGTCTTTAACTCAATTAAGATAAAGTGGGCGTGCTGTGTTTGGGTTACACTTATTATTAATGACTTTTTTTAGCAATAGAATATTGAAAATTAAATGAAGCTGTAATCTATTAGGTCTTTGACGATATCCTCTTAAACAGTGATGAGTTACTGCAAGCTTAAATGTTGAGTCAGGGATATTGCAGAGGGAAAGAGGGACATTTTATAGCACCTAACTGTTTCACATCTTGCTCCTCTGCCAGCTCGCACGTGCCCGCCGAACCAGTACCCCTGTGCCAGTGGGCGCTGCATCCCCATCTCCTGGACATGTGACCTGGATGACGACTGTGGAGACCGGTCCGACGAACCAGACTCATGTGGTGGGTCTTTTCCCCACCCTCGTACTGTCGCTTTCACTTCAATAGCAAATATTTTAGTTCGAGATGACAAACACGCTGATGGTTTCTACCTCTACTCTCTTCCCAGCATACCCCACCTGCTTCCCTCTGACCCAGTTCACCTGCGCCAACGGCCGCTGCATCAACATCAACTGGCGCTGTGACAACGGTGGGCGTCATCCTCTGAGACATCCCTCACTTTCCATGAAGCTGTACTTTAAAACAATCCGGCAGCTGACAGTGAAATCTTGTGTGTGTCCACGTGTGTTCATTTACAGACAATGACTGTGGTGATAACAGTGACGAAGCAGGCTGCAGCCACTCTTGCTCCAGCGTCCAGTTCAAATGTAACAGCGGTCGCTGCATCCCAGAATACTGGACCTGTGACGGCGACAATGACTGTGGAGACTACAGTGATGAGACTCACGCCAACTGTACCAACCAGGGTATGTTACAATACTGTGTATACCAAACTGAAATAGCACTGCTCTGAATTGTTTTGTCATGGCATTCTCTTCTCTCCCTCAGTGTTTGAGATAAAAATTTTTGTTTGTGCTCTGCCTAAGTCAAGCTGTCATCACATCATGTATCCTATTTTACAACGTTTACATGTTGCTGTTTGCAGTTGTAAAGACGTTATCGTAATGGAGACTGGATCTTCCTCCTCCCTGTCCCATTTCCTCCGCTCTGCATGCCTCTGCCTGCCCCCTGGTTTCCACTTATCATTTGCAGCAAATCCTGTTCAGGATGTGATTATGTTTTGTGGTTAGATAACAATTAAACTCTTTCAAGGTCTTGTTCAAATGGCACACAAGTTACAGCTCTGCTGCAAGCGACATGAAATTACTTGTTTAGAGTTATAAATAACTGGTGGCCATGTTGGGCTGCTTTGGAACATTGAGTTTTTCCTGGTTTTAACCACCCTTTGTGACAATGACAATGACTACGTCATGCTCTTTCTTCGCCTTTCTTCGCATTCTGCCTTGAAGCACACGCTCCTGTACACTGTGTGTGTTCTGGTGTTGTATGTGCTGTCTGATCCATGCAGAAATGCAGCCAACTGCTGTCAAGTCTCAGCATGCAAAAACGGGGCGCAGCGTGACCTGTTGGTCTAATGAGCAATCTGTGCTCTGCCGTTGTGTGTGTCTGGCTGTGTGTGTGTTTGTATTTGCAGGTTCTCCTTGCCTGCTGTCTGGAAGTCATTAATGGGAATAAAAAAGCAATACTATCGCCTTCCCCTCCTGTATACTGTATTCTGTGCTGAAAGGTCCCGGCCATTTCCTGCCGTAGCTGTGCTGAACGTGACTGGATCCCTCGTAGCTGCGCTGACCTTTGCCATGAGGGATTTCATTGTGCCACCTCCTCAGTGGTGCCTTTAATCTGCCTGTGACATCAGTCAGCGAGCTGTGTGTGTCATTGTTGTTTAACTTGGCCTGGTGTCAGGTTGTTAACCCAGCTTCCCAGCATACCTACACATTAATTAATGCCTAGAATAGTCTATTCTTCCTCTTCTCAGTTTTTAGTGTGTGTGTGGTCTGATGGTCTGCTGGTGATTCAGTCTGGTTATTTTTCAGTCGCTGACTTTCTAATGGTATTTTATTGCTTCTGTGACGGTGGCTAAACTGCACCTTCCATCTTTTTTGTTGGCTAACCATCACACTTTGTCTTGCTTGTTTTCTCTGCAGCTACCCGTCCTCCAGGCGGCTGCCATGTTGATGAGTTCCAGTGTCGCATGGACGGCCTGTGCATTCCCATGCGCTGGCGCTGTGACGGCGACACAGACTGCATGGACCTGAGCGACGAGAGCAACTGTGAGGGTGTCACCCACATGTGTGACCCTGCGGTCAAGTTCAGCTGCAGGGACTCTGGTGAGGATGCCTTTAGCTACCTTAGACACCGGAGGTTAAGGGTGATGAACCTTTCCTACTTTTAAAAAGACAAATAAATGAAAGAGTAAATGCCCAGTCATGCCAGAAAGTGGCAGTGGGAAATTTATTTGCATGTGCGTCATGCTGTGGCTGCACTTTTGTGGCTTGTTTCATTTGTGGCAAACTGGATACAAAGAAGTAAGTTATTGCCGTTGCTTCTCATTCAGCAAATAGAATTATATGAAATTGGATGATACTAGCTTCCTCCATTTTGGGCTCTGTTCCCTCAAAGGTCAACACTGTCGAGATGATTTGCGATTGGTTCAACAGCTCAAATGAAAGCCAGTTCAGCAAAAGTTGAATTCCCTTTGCCTTCCTGAACAAATTTACTGATTGTGGTAATTTCATTGAAATGAACAGTTTTTTTGTTCCAGTTTTTTGTTTGTTTTGTTCTCTGTTATAAATGCTGATCTCTATGAATATATTAAGACAAAAGACATTTTGTGGTTTCGTCAGCTCGCTGCATTAGCAAAGCCTGGGTGTGCGATGGCGACAGTGACTGCGAGGACAACTCGGACGAGGATAACTGCGAGGCGTTGGTGTGCAAGTTATCTCACCACATGTGCGCTACCAACGACTCCATCTGTCTGCCCGCCGAGAAGCTGTGCGATGGCACTGACGACTGCCCGGATGGCTCTGATGAAAAACTTTGTGGTAAAACATTCTTCACACCCAGAAACATTTCTACACATGAAGCACGACACAAAACTGGGTTAGGTACTTTCTGATTTTGTCCAGGGATATTCAAAATACTACAAAAACTACACACACACACACACACACACACACACAGAGCTCTCCAGTTTCGGAAACACTCCAACCTTTTCATCTTTGTTTCTTGCATGCAGACTTGTGTTCATTGGACAATGGTGGTTGTAGTCACAACTGCAGCATCATTCCTGGAGAGGGCTTCATGTGCTCTTGCCCCCTGGGCATGGAGCTGGGAGCTGACAACAAGACCTGCCAGATCCAGAGCTTCTGTGCCAAACACCTCAAGTGCAGCCAGAAGTGTGAACAGGAGAAATCCAGCGTCAAGTGTTCTTGCTACGAGGGCTGGGAGCTGGAGTCTGACATGGAGAGCTGCAAAAGCACTGGTAAGAAAAGACAGAGACCTTTTGGCATAGTTTATTATAGAGTTTATTCACTCCTACAAATTAAAAGAGTTTCTTTTTGGCTCCAGATTGAGAGCACCATATTTTTCTTTTGTTCAAGAGGCTCTACAGTACCGATTCTGCTGTATGTATAGACAGTATCTAATGCATCAAGGTGTTGAAGTTTTTCCAGAGAGCGAGCAGCAAACCCCCCCAGTTATTAGTCTTTTTTTTTTTTTGGAGAGCACAGCTCAGGGAGATGCAGACAGCTGTGGCAGGATTTGATCTAAGACGGTTTGTGAGTCTGGACTTTGAGATGAGATTCACTAGGTTGAGACACTAACACTTCTCTGGGTATAATTTCTTTGCCCTCAGATCCTTTCAAGCCTTTCATCATCTTCTCCAACCGCCATGAGATCAGAAGGATTGAGCTTCACAAGGGGGAGTTCAGTGTGCTGGTACCAGGCCTGAGGAATACCATCGCCTTGGACTTTCACCTCAACCAGAGCACCCTGTACTGGACTGATGTTGTTGAGGACAAGATCTACCGTGGGAAACTGTCTGAAAATGGAGGTGAGGCAGCCGGTTTGCTACAGCTTTCTGTAATTTTAGGTTACATTGAAAGATGGATGTGGTGGGTGAATGAATGGCCACTTAGAACAGTCTAATTTACATAGTAATGAGTTCATTTTTCAGTGTCATCTTTTTGTAAGTAAAATAAAAATAGTAAAGTGGATTGTTCCCTGTGAGATAGCAAATCATGTTTAGTGCTTATAACTACACTTTTTCTCAGAAAAGAACTTCCGCTCAGCAAATACACTCTGTAATTTCTCAGAGCCAAATGTTTTTTAAAAGAGTCTGTGGTCAGCAGTGGCGGTCTGTGACCCTGAATAAATCTCCCAGGTCACTGTCGGCCTTCCCTGCTTCAAAACCCCAGGTCTCCTTGCCAATCAAGGTTGTGTTCCCAGCACTGCACTTCGGGGGCACACGGAAGGCTTTGTCTCTTCCCATTTATCTCAGTACTCGCTGTGCGTGACTGCAGCCAGAACACTGATGTAGCGTAGGAGGCACAACACGCTGTAGTTCCAGTTCCCAGCCCTCGAACTTCACCATTAAAACAGGGCTTTTGAGCAGAGACATTGTGACTAACTCATACATCAGCCCCTGCTGCTTGTTATTGAAGCAATTTCAGCAACTCCAAAGTCGTTGCTGTACACTGGGTAGTGCCAACTGCTCAATAAAGATGCCGCTACCCACACATATGCACAGAGAGGCAGACAGAACTCCAGCATTCCTTAAAGCAAACTGTGAAGAGGACCTATCCCTCTCCCTCTAATTACCACTGGAAGGACTTGTGAAGAACTTGTCTGATCCCCCACAGCCAGAGATGATCACACATTTTGGTTTTGCACTTAGTTTGCATGAGAGCCAATGGGTTCTGGGAAATAATAAAAAGAGAGGGAGGTCTTTCTTAGAAGTAGGGCAGTGGGGTTGGGAAGATAGCGCTAGTCGAAGTCACACTGACAGACACAGCGGCAGTGCATGCCATTCACTGACGGATTCCATAAGAGTAAAGAAACAATTCAGTGTTTGTCAGGGTTCGTGTTCTGTTTTTTTTTTTTTTTTTTTTGCTGCAATGAACCATATGTGCTGGCCAGAGATTTACTCACCCTGGAGAATGTGACATGAGCCAAACCATTAAACTAAATTAGCTGAATTACAACTGCTCTTTTCTGCTTAAAAGGCCACCAACATTAAAATGCTGTAAAATGCAACAAATGATCAATCTTGGTTTTAAGTACCCATTTTTCTCTGTGTCAGCCCTGACAAGTTTTGAGGTGGTGATCCAGTATGGGCTGGCTACTCCAGAAGGCCTGGCTGTGGACTGGATAGCAGGAAACATCTACTGGGTGGAGAGCAATCTGGACCAAATTGAGGTGGCCAAACTGGATGGAACCATGAGAACCACCCTGCTGGCCTGGGGAGGTGGAGCATCCCCGGGCCATTGCCCTAGACCCTCGTGATGGGTAAGAAGCATAGATCAAGGGATTCTAAAGTCATGGTTACCCATATTCATGTGTTATTCTTCCTTTGAATTTCCATTTCAGTTGTCTATTGGCATCAGTGCCTCAGTGTAGGATACATTAGGACATTATACTGTACACATCTGTGATAATCCCCCCCCCATACTGATTATTTTCTGTTGGCAGAATTCTGTTTTGGACAGACTGGGATGCCAGTCTGCCCAGAATTGAGGCAGCATCTATGAGTGGTGAAGGCAGACGCACCATCCATAGGGAAACCGGCAGTGGCGGCTGGCCCAATGGACTCACTGTGGACTACATGGAAAGACGCATTGTCTGGATTGATGCCAGGTAGCATTTGCCACCAGTCTCTGAATATACAAAGTGCTCTCATTGCACTGCATCTACCCACTCACTGATTGCATCACTGACTCACTCAGTCTTTTATCTCTTTCTTGTTATTATACATTTGTTAATAAACATGCTGAGGTGCTATGCTTATGTAAAACTACAGACAAAGTACAGACTCCTCTAATAACACAAGCAACATGCATATAAGCTGATGCACACAATACTTCTTTAATGTAAAGTATACATCTCTGCCTTCATCTTCTCCAGGTCAGATGCTATCTACTCCGCTATGTACGATGGTTCTGGGCTGATTGAAGTGTTGCGGGGTCATGAGTATTTGTCCCACCCTTTTGCTGTCACCATGTATGGAGGCGAGGTCTACTGGACCGACTGGAGGACTAATACTCTGGCCAAAGCTAACAAATGGACAGGACACAATGTCACTGTAGTCCAGCGCACAAACACGCAGCCCTTTGACTTGCAGGTCTATCACCCGTCCAGACAACCACAGGGTAGGTTGCACACCGGGTAGAGATGCATAAACGCTCACACACAGAGAGAGAGAGAGAGAGAGAGAGAGAGAGAGAGAGAGAGGTGGGGGTTGGTGGGAAAGAGAGCCCAGAGCACATGAAATCACAGATTTACCCCAGTCTGTCAGCGTGGCTGACTGATGTGGGCTTTAACTCAAAGAGAGAATGGTGACAAGCTCACAGTTCATTGCTGACCATGTTGATTCACAGCTCCTATTCCCCAAAGACAGCTGACCTTTTAGAGCCGTGAGATGTGTTGTCTCCTCACACCGGCAGCAATTTGGACACCTCCCGCTGCCTCGTTGATCAAAAAGTCACCTCACTGTTTGGCATTTCCCACCGGCTGGGTAGGAAATAAAACCCTCCTCCTGTGATTTAAATGTCATGTGTTGATCTCACAGACGCACATGATTGACAAGATGTCCGTAGGATTGTCAGAAGTGCTTTGCAGTATTCTGTCACATTGAACTGTCACCTTGATGTTTAGTAGCCAGTGGCTATGGGGTCCCAAGGGTGTGTGGGTAGCAGAGAGGCACTGGGTCCTGTAATTGGAGGCAGGAAAAGAGAGATCTCACAGAATTGTTGATTGACAGCCGCAACCAATGCTCATGACAGTGATGAGGCAACAAGCTGTGTTGACAGGTCTGGTAGACAAAGTCTGTTTCTGCACTCTCAGTTTGCTTGAGAGTCCATTGATGGAGAGGTCCATTACACCCAGGAAAATGAGAAAATAACTCTTGACTGTGACATTCTGGAAACTGCATCTCACATTGAAACTCTTGGCTCAGTCTGAAACTAGAATGTATAGGTTGCTTTGAAAATATCATATTCACTGCAGTCTGCAAAACATATTTTAAGCCTCCACGGAAATGCCTCCTCTCTCTGTGTCTCTCATACGCCACATTTCCTCTGCCGTCTTGTGTGTCTTTCTCTCTTTCACCACATTTCCATCATGACTTTTTCTCTCCTTCAGCTCCCAACCCATGTGCCACTAGTGATGGTAAAGGCCCTTGCTCCCACCTCTGTCTCATCAACTTTAACCAGACCTTCTCCTGTGCCTGCCCTCACCTCATGAAGCTGCAGCCTGACAAACGTACCTGCAAAGGTAAGGACAGATATGGTTTCTCACTAACACGTAAGTACACACACTTACAGGCATTTCCTCTTACCTTAAAATCCACTCTTATGCAGAGTGCACACACAATGCTGTGATATATAATCTGTGACATCAAGGAGCAAGGGACGGACTCTTTGTTTGCAGCAATCTTTTCTCACCACTGTCGAGACTGCTACGGTGCGCTCTGTTCCCGAATGTGACATCAGCATCATTAGCTGTCATCTCTTATGACTGAAGATCTGATTGCATCTCCTCTGTTTGTGCCCCACAGCCTTTTTTGCTTTCATTTCCACTTCATTTCGTATAAAAGACTGAAACGAGTGATGTGCTGGTCTCTGCTTTGATTTATTGCAGTGCGATTTCGCGAGTGGGTTCCATGATGGTTTTGAGGGGAAGCTGTGGGAATTTCTGTGCATGTCTGCACACATGCTCTCATTCTGAGTGTCTGCCTAAATGTTTAGCATTCTGCAGAACAATCCTCATCTCAGCAGTGTAGATGTAAGGATAATTGGATTAGAGGGCGTCTGATGCATTCTCCATTAACACAGGAATTTTCAGGGAGCTGAGCAGTCTCAGCCAAACAGACACCACTTAAACTGAGTTCACTTGTATGGATTCTGGATTGAGGGGGAGTTATCTTTTATCTCTACCTCCCATCTCCCATGAGGTAATCAAGCCTCGAGAAGGGGCAACGTATTACTGACTGATGAGTTTGACCCTCTTGAGCCTCTGTCTCCTGGGATCCGGCTGGCTCCCTTTGATTGTGCTGCTAGTACAGAGAGAGGAAGCCCAAACTCGACTAAACCTGTATGAAGTCTTTGTAGCTAACATTGGACTTGCATATGTTAAAAACAGATATTATCTAGAGCCAAGGGAAATTTGAAGACACTGAATAATTTTACTTTATCTGCATTTTTTTCTCTTGTCATTGTTCTGTGCATATGTAGACAACAAGGACATCATTTCTTAAATGCAGTAGAATTTATTAAAATCTTACACTCGCTGTTTGTTTTTCTTTTTCAGAATCCCGCAAATTCCTTCTTTACGCTCGTCAGATCGAGATCCGGGGCGTCGACATCGACAACCCTTACTACAACTACATCATCTCCTTCACCGTGCCAGACATAGACAACGTGACAGCGGTAGACTATGATGCCGTGGAGCATCGTATCTACTGGTCAGATGTTCGAACACAGACCATCAAGAGAGCTTTCATCAACGGCACAGGGGTGGAGACTGTTGTGTCTGCTGGTAAGAATAATCTCAGGAATATCTATTTTATGTTGTGATTCTTTTTAACGTCACTTGGAAGTTTAGATTTTCATAAATGAACAGTTTTTCTGTCTAAAAGTCCAGAAAAGTTGAGTTACTGGAAACTGAATTAACAACTTTATGACAACACATTGTATTATCAGGAAGTGCTAACCTTTCCTTTGTGGTTCTGACACTCCTCAGACCTTCCTAATGCTCACGGGCTGGCTGTAGACTGGGTGTCCAGGAACCTCTTCTGGACCAGCTATGACGCCAATAAGAAGCAGATCAATGTGGCCAGACTGGATGGATCTTTCAAGAATGCTGTCATCCAGGGTTTAGACAAGCCCCACTGTCTGGTGGTGCACCCTCTACTGGGGTGAGTGTTAGCTCCAGTTAGTGAGACCTACATTAAGTTAACATGTGAATTCTCATTTCTCTTCATAATACTCAAGTAAGTCTTTACTGACTTTATTGCACAGATAGCAGAGTTTTCTTAGTTTACTTCTTAATTACCTGTGGATTTTATGTATTCTTTAGAAGAACACACTTTAATCTAGATAAAACCATCAGTCTCTTAATGCTTATTCTCTGTCGACCTACTTGTTTTTCCTCATTTGATGCGCCTGATGTGTCTTGTGCTGTAATGTCTTTGGTAGAGTGTTGTGCTTTAGGAAATAGATTTCATCCCCCCTCCCCATCTAATATTATTCATATCTCTCCTCAGGAAGCTTTACTGGACTGATGGTGACAACATAAGCATGGCTAACATGGATGGTAGCAACCGCACCACACTTTTCACCAATCAGAAGGGACCAGTAGGTGAGCAGATGTACCCCTTTCTTCCAAGCATACCTGGTTGCAAAATAATACTGAGTTTCTATTTAACTCTGCAGTGTGAACACAGATTAAGCTTATTAGTTTAAGAGAAGTATATATTATAATAGCATCATTATTCTTTCCACTCAGGCCTCTCTATTGACTATGAAAAAGAGCAGCTGTACTGGATCAGCTCAGGAAACAGCACTATTAACCGGTGTCAGATGGATGGATCTAGACTGGAGACCCTGGAAGCTGCTAAAGGCAAACTTACCAAGGCTACTGCACTGGCTATTATGGGTAAGATGAAAAAAAAATACTGCTACTAATTGTTAATTATATTAGTGCTTATATTCTAGGGCAGACCAATATTTTACTAGCCCATGTCAAGGGTATAACTTACAAATCTGTTTCCTTCATTGTAGGAGACAAGCTGTGGTGGGCAGATCAAGGAACCGACCAGATAGGAACATGTGACAAGAAGGATGGCGGAAACTGGAAGATTCTGCGAAACAACACCTCTCCTATGATGCACATGAGGATCTATGATGAGGATGTGCAGAAAGGTAAAAAAAAAAAAGAAGATATCATTTGAAAAGAATGTTACTGCTTGTGGTTTTTGTCAGTAATGAGTCAAAAACTGATTCTTTATAAACCATCTTTTTTTTCTCTCTCTCCTGTAGCGGGTATTAACCTGTGCAGTAACAACAATGGCGACTGCTCCCAGCTGTGTCTCCCCACCTCACCAACAACCAGGGCCTGCATGTGCACTGCAGGATACAGCCTCAAAACAGGACAGCAGTCCTGTGAAGGTAAGACACTGCTTCACAGCTACATTCACATATACAACAGGAATGCAGAGTGTCCCTAGAAAAACAAAAAGTGATTGTGCTTTGCCTGAGCAGGTATGGGCTCTTTCCTTCTTTACTCTGTCCATGAGGGAATCAGAGGAATTCCACTCGACCCAGCAGACAAATCTGACGCCTTGGTGCCAGTGTCTGGCACCTCTCTGGCCGTCGGCATCGACTTTCACGCCGGTGAGTGACGCTGAGGGACGTCAGCAACTAGATGGCTTTCGCTTGAGTGACATTTTAAAGCTGTCATTATCCCAGGGAAGTGACTATTTATAGAGTGAGACAAAAGGCCTTTTCCTTTTCAGAGAATGACACCATCTACTGGGTGGACATGGGCCTGAGCACCATCAGCAGGGCTAAGAGAGATCAGACGTGGAGAGAGGATGTGGTCACCAATGGCATTGGCAGAGTGGAGGGCATCACTGTCGACTGGATAGCAGGTCTAGACAAGTCCAGTTTGAAATCCTATTTTAATTCTGTTCAACATGTGCGCCTACTCCATAATTGGACAAGCACAGACAAAGGATGACATATCTGATTCATGTCTGTTTTTTTATAGGAAATATTTACTGGACTGACCAGGGCTTTGACGTGATTGAGGTGGCCAGGCTGAATGGCTCTTTCCGCTATGTAGTCATTTCTCAGGGCCTGGACAAACCCAGAGCGATCACTGTCCACCCAGTGAAAGGGTAAGATTTCCTGCCAACAGTTTAACTCTGCTCCCTGTAATAGGGTTTGGCATACTTGGGATGTAGTTTTTTTTTTTCCAACTGAAATACACTACGAAGTCATCTCTTGTGTGTGTGTCTGTGTGTAGGTATCTGTTCTGGACTGAGTGGGGTCAGTACCCTCGTATTGAGCGTTCTCGCTTGGACGGCTCCCAGAGGTTGGTCATGGTCAATGTGAGCATCAGTTGGCCAAATGGAATCTCCATCGACTACGAGGTGTGGACTCCAGCTGACATCATACCACTTAAGCTTTCCTAAACACATTTTTCTTTAAACAAAAAAATCTAATTTCCATAAATAAACTACGATTTTCCCAGAGACTGAACCATGGTTTGTTGAGCAACAAGAATTATCCATGAGTTAAACAGATTCAGTTGGTGATTCATTAAATGCCCGGTGGCTTCATAAATTTGATTTGAATTATAATATATAACTGAATTAGTTTAATGTAGCCACAGTGGTAGTTCACAATTGTTATGATTGTTTTTTGTAATTTCTCACACTGCTGTATTTGCCAGATGTATGTAGCTTCATATTTAAAAGTCCTTAGAATTTAACTTTAGTGCTGCTAAGGTCTTTGCTAATGCTTGTCACAACGTAGTATAAAATCACCCAATATTGTATATTAATTTGTTAACATTAAGTGCTGTAGCAAACAAGCTAAAGAATGAATTTTGATGTCCTTGTGTTTTTATAACAGGACACCATCACATCAGTGTCCTAACTCCTGACTTTACTTGAATAATCATCACTATTTAATCTCTGCTCTGTCTCTGCAGGAGGGTCTTCTGTATTGGTGCGATGCCAGGACAGACAAGATTGAACGCATCAACCTGGAGACTGGAGAGAATAGGGAGCTGGTGCTGGCCAACAACAACATGGACATGTTTGCTGTATCTGTTTTTGAGGAATATATTTACTGGAGTGATAGGTCAGTTCATTGGATAAATGTGTCTGTTTATTAAACCATTTTTTCAGTTGTTCTAAGTCATTAAAACTTTTTGATGTTTGACAGCTTTTGACTCATGAAAGAGATTTCATATTGTAGTGTGGTGTCAACTGACTGACAGCATTGTCATCTTTTGTTTAGGACTCATGCCAATGGCTCCATTAAGAGAGGCAGCAAAGACAATGCTACAGATGCTGTGCAGCTCAGGACTGGCATTGGTGTACAGCTTAAAGACATCAAGGTTTTCAACAGGGCCAGACAGCAAGGTAGGAAAACAAAACACAAAACATACATATACCTAAACTTCATAATGTACTCTGAAAGTCTGGCAAACTTGTCACTAGAACAGTGGACTGCCACATGTAGACAAATACAAGCCTTTGCACACTTAATGATAAAAACTTTTACTACCTAACTTAATAAATGCCCCCAGGAACTGATGAAATGCTGTGTTTAACCACGCTGATTATTTTGTTTAACAGCATACCTCATAAATGTGTCACACTGTCCCCAGGAACCAATGTCTGCAAAGACAAGAACGGCGGCTGCGAACAGCTGTGCCTTTACCGTGGCAATGGAGAGCGCACCTGCGCCTGTGCTCATGGCATGCTGGCAGAGGACAACCGCAGTTGCCGCGACTATGACGGATACCTGCTGTACTCGGAGCGCACCATCCTAAAGAGCATCCACCTGTCTGACGAGACGAACCTAAATGCGCCGATAAAGCCGTTTGAGGACCCTGATCACATGAAGAATGTCATCGCCCTCAGCTTTGACTACCATGGCGGCGGAGGGAAGGGGGCCAACCGCATCTTCTTCAGCGACATCCACTTTGGCAACATCCAGCAGATCAACGACGACGGCACCGACCGCAAGATTGTGGTGGACAGTAAGTGTCTTCAGTCGCATTCATTATTTATGTCAAAAACTCCACTGAGCTCCACTAAGCATCTCTCATAACTGCACCTAAACAATTCCCCTCCACTCAGCCTAAATACATATATTTTAACTGTGCTGCCTAGTTGGTACTCTTTCTTTTATCCTCTCCATTAATAATTGAATGTTGTCCCTCGTCCCCTCGACACTGTAAACAGCCATCATCACACATTTTGACAACACAAGCACCCAGGAGGATTCACTGTAATGTACACACAGCTGCAGCTTCTCAACTAGAGGAGACTGACATCACTTAGAGCTGCCACTTGAAGAAGACACACTTGCACACACTCGCACGCACACATGCACACACAGACTGTGCTTTTTGCTTGTTTCAACACTGAAGTGTCTTTTCAGTGACACTCCTTTTTAAATGATTCAAGAGCAGGTTGTTGAACTCAGAAACCAGAAAAACATTGCATTTAAAAGCCCTGGACCAAAACTGTTCTTAGCAAGCAAAAATCAAAACATTAATTATTTGATAGGAAAGACAGGAAAACAAGTAAAGTGCATAGGGTTAGTGTGTTTATTGATGTTGCCTTGAGATCAGGGTTTTGAACAGATTGCAAGAATGATGACTACATTCTCCACATTATTTTTTCATCCACCGACTGAATTTATTCCATCAGGATGAATTAATGCAGCTGAAGTTAGAGGAGTGTATTAGTCCAGATAGGACTTGGCAATAAATCAAACATTCATTAGAGTTACAACATGATGATATGATCATATTGTGTCACTGTTTTACTTTATTCTGATGGCCAAATTAATAATTCAGAGCATGTTGTAATCAAAAACAAATATTTGGTGACAAATGAAAAGTTTTACCTGATTTATTACAAAACAATAGAAGGCAGATTATTACATTTAACATCACCATGTGTATTTCATATGTAATCTTGCATACATTCCCATGAAGTGAAACATAAAAATATACATAGATATAGTAAAATATTCTCATAATATCAGAGTATTGTTTTTGGCCATATTAACAAGCCCTAATTCCAGGATTTAGTAATGAGGTAGAATTGTTTCTCTTCTCGTCAAAGACTCAGTTTTGGCCTCTCTCTGAGGTTGTGTCCAGCTCAAAGGGCTGTACCATGTCCCTGCCCAACACGCAAGGACAAGTAGTCATGCAGCTTTTGCACCAGGCCCAGCGCTCTCTCCCCAGGTCTAGTAAGTCTCGTCTAAACTTCTGAGACATAAAGCCGTACAGCACAGGGTTTACTACTGCCACTGAGGATGCCAACAGTCTGGCCAGGATGGCAATAGTATTGTAGCCAGGTGAGCCTATTACAGTTCCTCCAATGAAGGAGAACATGAGGGCATAGGAGGGCAGCCACAGGAGTGTGAAGACCAGGACCAGGAGAGCTGAAGTGTGAGTGACCTGGCTCTGGTAGCGTTCCAGCTGGGGAGCGTTCCCCAGCAGCCGTGCGTGTTGAAGGAAACAGTAGATCTTGGCGTACATCAATACAATGATGCCTAGTGGTAGAGCGAAGCCGAACAGGAAGAGAGCAATGCTGTACACCAGCTGGCTGAAGTTGGACAGGAAGGCAAAGCAGTACACGGCGCTGGATGCTGTAACGGTGCGGAAGGCAAACTGTGGTGCCGCTAAGGCTGAGGCAGGGACCCAGAGCAGAGCCACCGTCAGCTTTATGCGCCTGTGCATTCTCGAACGGTAAGCCCAAGTGGGGTGAACCACTGTGAGGTAGCGCGTCACCGCCAAAGCTGCCAGGGTGAAGACTGAAGCAGCGGAGCAGGCCACGCCCAGGAAGCTGATGGCTTTGCACAGGAAGCTGCCGAAAGGCCAGAAGCCCAGGGTGATGGCGGAGGTGTGGAAGGGCAGGCAGAGCAGCAGCAGCAGGTCAGCGGCGCTCAGAGCCAGCAGCAGGGTGTCTGTACCATGCGGGGGTTGGCTTTCTTTCCTCCTCCTGCCAGTAAGGATGGTGATGACAAGGGTTTGGCCCACGAGGCCGGTTACCAGAATTAGCCCGTCCAGGATGGGCACCACGACTTTAATCAAAGCCTCGTCTGCCCGGTTCATTTGGCCAAGGCTGCTGCTGTTTACTTGCTGCCCCAAAGTCTCCATGCAATCACAATAAAGTGTATTGAGTAATTAATCTAATGGCCTGTTAATGTTAAGCATCAGAGCATTATGTTCACAGAGTGCCTGAGTGATGCATCTGTTGACTCTAGTTCATGTCTTAAATTGTATTAGTCACAGGCATGACCACAGTCCATTACGACAGCCAGTACTCTCATAATGATAGCAATTAGTTAAGCAGTTAAACTCATACTGGTCAGCTGACCACTTCATCGACATTTATAGCCAGTACACTGTCTGGAAAACAAATATTACAGCTTATTTATTTTTAGTTTGTCTGCAGAGCTGCAAATGCAACCTGCTAAAATATACAGTCTATCATTATGTGGTTGAAATTCATTGGCCAGAGATAGCTGAATGGTTAAGTCCACTGCCTCTTGAGTCACACATGCTCCTTTTGCTGTCTGGCTAAAAATGTGTCTCTTCCACTCTGTGACTCTCTCTGTTTTCCAGCTGTCTGAAGATGTATAAACTACTTAAAGATGATTAGATATGGCACCTTCTTTTTCTGAGGGAAAAGAAAGTCCCAGAAAAACTCTTAACATGTTGTGCTGTTATTTAGTTTTACTTAAAAAACAATGAAAACATGACCTCAAAGAGCAGTCCCTGGACGCTGGCTTTTCCTTGGCTGCATCAGCATCTCCCTTGTAATCCGAGGAGGAGCAGTTTGGGTCAAAATCGTGAGAAATGTCAGTGCAGCAGTTACTCTGTGGCTGTATTGATTTCTTGAAACCAGGCAGCAGTGGACAAATTCATCCCAGTAGTTGCGAACAGACATTCCACTTTAAAAACAGTCAATGCTACTTGATGCTAAGTGGTGACCGCGGCAGGAGGCATACTGTCCATTTAGAAGCTCTTCAGAGACTTGTAACCTGTAGACTCCCAACAGCAGAAGAGTGCTGTACAATGAACATGATATTCATTCCTTGAAGGAAAAAATAAACAAGTAGTGATAAAAACAAAGAATAAAAGCTTAGTAAATGATCAGGTGTCACTTGGATTACAGCACTACTCCTGTGATTGTCAGAGAGGCTGTGTTCCTGAGTGGCAGTGGTCTTCCTGACAGGTTTCCTCCATTGTTTACTCAGTAACCAGGGGCTGAGCTGATCTAGGTAAGGGGAGGGGAGACTGAGTTTCTTCTCATTACATAATACAGGCTTAAACAAACTTGATTCAGTCCTGTTCAGTGTGTGATCTGACTTTAATCCAGGCTCATGCGCTGCATATCTTTTTCGCATCTCTGTTTTCTGCAGCCTGATTGGAGATATTTAAAAAAAAAAAAACAGACAAGCGTGACTTTCTTTGCATGACACTATGTTTCATTCCTAAACTGGTCTTTTAGTTGCATTTAGATTGGTTAAGAGCATATTCAGCCTTAAAATTGTCCTACATTAAGGTTGATTATGGCACTTTGTCGTTCATCTGAAACATCTATTAAAGGGCAATTATTGACTTTTAGCCAAGAGCAAACAGTTGTGTGGAGTGTTCAGGTTTTTATTGTTGAGTGTAAGTGGTCATAAACGTGGTTGCTAGTGTGACTAAAAACAGATGGATGCTCACCTTGGAGCCTGTGAGACTGCAGTACAGTGTCTTTTTCCATGATGTTATGTGTCATGTGGTCAGTACAGATAAAAGATAGTACCACTACTATATGTATCATGAGTCAGGGGTCGCAGGATGAAAGGACGATGGA
The DNA here is from genome assembly GCF_001640805.2 of Lates calcarifer. Taxonomy (NCBI): domain Eukaryota; kingdom Metazoa; phylum Chordata; class Actinopteri; family Centropomidae; genus Lates; species Lates calcarifer. The sequence continues at coordinate 13,705,207 of NC_066838.1, read as the reverse complement.
GAACAGCTGCTTTATCTTTGCCTTTCGCGGCTGACTTCTTCACCCAGGCCTGTGTCCCCAAAGTGACTCAAGCTGTTCTAGTTGCAGTTTTCTTCCCAGAGCAAGAAGTCACCATGAATGAGAGTGTCCACAGGGAGCTGTATTTGTATGTGCAGGCAGCCAGCCATGAAATGACAGGATGATACAGACTCTTTAAACCCTCTCCAGGAACAGCAGGCTTGGTAAATACTTGGATCTGCGAGGCACCGTTTCCATTTTACTCTTTTCTTCTTTAACTTTTCTTTTTAACCTTGTCCGTCTTCCTCACAGCACCATTCATGAGCTGATGTGGGAAGAGGGGGAAAACCTTAAAAGCATTTACCATTGCCTCTTTAATAAAGTCTCACCCTGTTAAGAAGTTGGGGGCAACTTGTTACAGCTATGACAGTGATTAATGATTTGTTGAATTCTCACTGAAGGTCCTCATTAAAGCTCCTACTAACACCCCTGAGAGGTGATATTTTTTATAGGGAAATAAAAAGAGCTTGTTCTTCTCAAGCCTTCTACTTCTTAAAGCCTTTGGCTGCACAGCGACAAAAGAACCATAGGCAGAAAAACTATCATCAATGGTCCAAAATATTTACCCAGGGCCAACTTCTTCCTTCTCTGTTCCACAGATGTTGGGTCAGTTGAGGGCTTGGCGTACCACCGCGGCTGGGATACATTGTACTGGACCAGTTACACAACCTCCACCATCACTCGCCATACTGTGGACCAGAGCCGCTCTGTGGCCTATAACCGCAACACTGTGGTCACTATGTCTGGAGAAGACCACCCGAGAGCCTTTGTGCTGGACGAGTGTCAGGAGTGAGTCATTAATATTGAAACTCAGTGTTCTGCGCTCAGGGCCCAGCTCCAATAGTATTTCTTTCTCTTTTCCTTTTGAACAGAGGATTTATTTTAGTTCGCTCAACCGTGACTTTTATACCAAGACATTCTGGGAGCTCCCACTGCACATCATAATACTTGTCCTGTGTTTGTTCCTGCTTTAGTCTCATGTTCTGGACCAACTGGAATGAGCAGGCTCCCAGCATCATGAGGGCCTCTCTAAATGGAGCCAATGTGCTCGTGATCATCGGCACTGACATTAAAACTCCCAACGGTCTGGCCATAGATCACCGTGCTGAGAAACTCTACTTCTCTGACGCCACCTTGGACAAAATTGAACGCTGTGAATATGATGGAAGCAGCCGTTATGTAAGACAGACATCCCTTTCATTTTTTTCTTTTGGTTATGAAAAAAACATGCAGACGTTGAGTTATATTTCTGTTTTCTGTGAAATTAAGCCTGCAGTTTTTTTCTTCAGGTTTTGTTGAAGAATGAACCTGTCCATCCATTTGGCCTGGCTGTGTATGGAGACTACATCTTCTGGACTGACTGGGTGAGGAGGGCTGTGCTAAGAGCTGACAAGTACACAGGAGGGGATATGAAAGTGCTGCGTGCCGACATCCCTCAGCAGCCAATGGGCATCATTGCTGTGGCCAATGACACCAACAGCTGTGAGTATCATTCACCGCAGTCATTGTAAAGTTTGTACAGGTTTCTTCTCTCAGTTACATAATTCCAGCAACTGTCACTGGTGTTTTCACAATGTTTCAAAAGGGCTTGTAGCATTTTATTTAACCATGCTAATGGCATGGTTAAGGGCAAGGGCCATGTTGGTCTGTCAGTTAGTGTGCTGGCACACCACTTTGCTCCAGACTGAAACACCTTTAACTAGTGGATGGATTGCCATTTAATCTGATAGATATTTGTGTCCCTGTCAGGATAAATAATAATCACTGTAGTGATATCCTGACTTTCCCCCTAGTGCCATCATCATGTCAAAATTAATGACATTCCCAGCAACCTCAGTGGTACTTTGTGTTTATTGATAATTAGAAAGTGTAAGATGGAAACTAAAATGTTTTCATGTTGGTGTTAGCATTTAGAGCCATTAGCACGACTGCAGAGTCTTATCATGTAAATCATGAAAGGCAACATCCACAGACTATAAATGTTCATGCAGAGTTTTCTACTTTAATATCACTGAGCCGCACTATAGTGAATTCATATCATTAGATACATTACATGAGAGAAAAGTCTCCTTGACACTCTGTGTTCTACATTTCTCAGGTGAGTTTTCTCCTTGCCGAACAAATAACGGAGGTTGCCAAGACCTGTGTCTGCCCACATCTGATGGACGGGTCAACTGCAGTTGCCGTGGCGACAGGCAACTTCTGGAGGACAACACCTGCTCTCGTAAGAGGGAGAATGTCTTTGAGCATTTTAGGATCAAATTTTAGAAAGGCTCCTCCTGGTTAGAAGGTTGATTTTCATTTAAATCCAATGTTTCTACCTCACCAGCGCTGAATATATCATGTGGCAGCGTGGATGACTTTGAGTGTGGAAATGGTGACTGCATCAACTACAGCCTGACCTGTGATGGCATGGCCCACTGCAAGGACAAGTCTGATGAGAAACAATCCTATTGTGGTGAGTTTTTATGGAGCAATTTGTTAGAGAACAATGAGCTGTCACAGGTCATCATTTATACTTTATCATTTGCAGATGATTAGCTGGGTGTCATATTTAAAGCAATTTAGAATGAGTGCCCAAACTGAATAAAGTATTAGATAATGAGGGAGTGTGGGCTAATATGTGACTATAGGACAATCAAGGAGAAAATGAGTACAAGGGATAGAAATTTTGAGCCAACAGAAGTGGTTAAGAGAAAGAAGTAATTAGTTTAAATATAATAATATACTTTAATATACTCTGCACTTCATCTAACTCTAATCAACTGCTTTTCCTCCATAGCCAATCGAATTTGTAAGAAGGGTTATAGACGCTGCATGAATGGTCGCTGTATTGGCCACCAGTTCTGGTGTGATGGCACAGATGACTGTGGTGACCATTCAGATGAACTGCCCTGCAACAGTAAGTCATTTATGTCCATTTTATAGGTGCAACTAACTGAAAAATCTTTAGTGAAGCTTTTGACTGTTGCACAAAGAGAAACCATGTTAGCTCCCTATTTACATGATTTTCATATTTTGACACATTTTTAAATGTTCTGCCTAATACAACACTGCAGTGATTTTGCTGATCAAACTGTCTGATCTGCACTTTTAATGTCTTAACTGGATTAGTTCTGTCACATAAGTGCTGAAGAGTGGTTTTATTGGCCTAATGAAATGTTCTCTGACAGGTGCATATTTATAAAGTTGACTTAATGAAGAGGTTATATTTGCTTTTGAGGGCCATTTGTGAATTCAAAACCTCCTGTGCTTCCTGCAGTGACCCTGTGCAAAGCAGGAGAGTTCCAGTGCAAAGACGGAAGCTGTATCTCCAACTTCAGCCGCTGTGACCAGGTGGTCAACTGTGAAGATGCTAGTGATGAAATGAACTGTCGTAAGTAATCTTCCGTAATTCCATATTTTCTGTTCCTCCTTATTTACTAGATGTGGGGGAAAAAGACTTTTTAAAGTTAGTTTTTAAAAGCTTTTTCAATTTTCCTCAGAGCCCACAGATTGCTCCCGTTTCTTCCGCCTGGGAGTGAAAGGAGCATCCTTCCAGAGCTGTGAGAAAACCACTCTGTGTTATTTATCCTCATGGGTGTGTGACGGCAACAACGACTGTGGAGACTTTTCCGATGAGAGAAACTGCCCAGGTTGCATACTTTGTTTCCCCTCGGAATGCTTTCAACTCTTCTTAAATTGTCAAAGATTTTACTTTAGGTTCTTTTTTTCTGTTGTCTTGCAGATAAAAGGAAGCTTAAATGTCCAGTCAACTTCTTTGCTTGTCCCAGCGGTCGCTGCATTCCTATGAGCTGGACCTGTGATAAGGAGAATGACTGTGAGAATGGAGCTGATGAGACACACTGTGGTCAGTCTTCTGCAAAGTTGTCCTCTTAATACTCAGATGTTTCTTAAAAACACAAAGCATACCAGAGAAACCAGACTGTTTTTCTTTGACTGATTTCTTTGGGCGTCTTACCGCACACGGAAAAACATGACTTACGGTTAGGGTGAATTAAATAATTTCTCCAAAGTGCTGAGCTCTCTCTGCTTTCCCCTGCAGACAAATTTTGTACATCCACCCAGTTTGAATGTGGGAACCACCGCTGCATTTCCAGCCACTGGGTGTGTGACGGCTCTGACGACTGTGGCGATGGCTCTGATGAAGACCAGAAATGCAGTAAGTGACATATTACTTAGACGCACAAATGTAAAAGTACTTTCTCCCACGCCCAGTGAAGGCATTTGACTGTATACGTAAGATTTCCCGTTTTTAAATCATCAAGTAACATTCCCATAACGTTGTCACAGAATCCAAGACCTGCAGTCCTGAGGCTTTCCAGTGTCCCGGCTCCCACATGTGCGTACCTCAACGTTGGAAGTGTGATGGAGACAAGGACTGTCCTGATGGAGCTGATGAGAGTGTCAAAGCTGGCTGCGGTGAGTGGTGACAGTTAACAAAATAACCTCATGGAAAAATCTGTCCTCTTTGTGGTGTGATTGAAGGAAAAACATACATAAACACTCCAATTTCCAGCCCATTAACCAGCGTGTTTCTCTCCGCCTCCAGTGTACACCAACAACACTTGTGATGCCGAGAACGAGTTCATGTGCCAGAACAGACAGTGCATCCCCAAGCACTTTGTGTGCGATCATGACATCGACTGCTCTGATGGTTCAGATGAATCCCCAGAATGTGGTGAGTGTCTGTGTTTTTTGTTTTTTTTTTTTTGGCATGTGTGTCCTGGGAGAGAAATAGAGGAAGACTACAGACTGCAAAATAGGTTGTGAGAGAATGGGATTGGTGATTATTTTTTTTTCCGAGAGATTGATATTGAACTCTTGTTTGTGGTGCAGAATATCCAACATGTGGTCCAGATGAGTTCCGCTGTGCCAACGGTCGCTGCCTCAACCAGAAGAAATGGGAGTGTGACGGAGAGTTTGACTGTCAGGATCGTTCTGATGAAGCTCCCAAGAACCCTCGCTGCACTGACTCAGGTAAGGATTCCAGTAACCATTTTCTTAATCTCTTTATAGCTTTAATTTTTCTACTACAAATAATAAAGTACTAGTCATGATATGAGTAACTCCTTGTTCAGAAAGGCTGTAGCTGCACCATCTCTCAAAGTGACACTAATATAACAAGCCAGTTGTCTATGATTTCAGAGAGGACGTGCAATGAGTCAGCCTTCATGTGCCGTAATGGGAAGTGTTTGAATGAGACTCTGCTGTGTGACCGCAATGATGACTGTGGCGATGGCTCAGATGAACTCAACTGCTTCATCAACGAGTGTCTGAACAGCAAGCTGAGTGGCTGCTCGCAGCTCTGTGATGACCTCAAAATTGGCTTCAAGGTAAGGGGGGGGGGGGGGGGTTTCTGCCAAAGTGCAACTAAAGCAAAGCACAAACTCACTGATTTTAATTGGTTGAGAAATTATGCTTCGAATAGGCACACAGTTACCGCAAAGACAAATGGGGCGCATGCTATTAATGGTAAGTTAGTGAGGACCTGAAGTACCAAAAAAAAAAAAAAAAAAGTTTGGGAACCACTCACTTCAGGCATGTGGTTATGTAAGACCAAAACATGTTTTGGCTCTCTTTCTTGAAAGTAGGAGGCCAGTCTTAGAACAGTGTGAACTCTGTGTGAACTCTCATAGTCTGTGGTGTTGAGGCTGTGGTCAGAGCTTCAATTGAAAATGATAAGGAACAATTTAGAGTAAGCTATTGGAGATTGAGTAATACAAATGTAAATAACTTCACCATCACAGATTTGCCCTGCTGTGTGAATTCCTTTGTGCATATACTGGTTTAGTGTTTTGCAAATTCCCACATAATAGTGAAGGAGTAGAAATTGGAAGTGTGAGAGTGTGCGTAGGGAGTTCTTTCAAAACACAGATGTGCTTATGAGAAGTGACAGTTCAAGCTGACTTCGACTAGTAATGAATAAGTGCTTCCTCCTTCGTGATGCCTTGTGGTAGGATGATATTCCTGCCTGTTATTGTACAGACACATTAGATGTCATCTTATCGTTTACCCGTGCTCTCTGTTGTAAGAGAACTTAGCAAATGAGATTTGTAGCTATTTATGCAGCTCATTTGACAGAAGCAACTGGATTTCACATCAGTGTTGAGATATTGGTGCCAGTTTACATAGGAATTAGGGAAAAAAAAAAAACAGGCTTTTAGTAAAAAGCACATCTATCAGATTGACTGTTTTGCAACAGGCAGTGGCAGATTCTTGTAATTGGTCCAGACTAAAAGTAAGAAATGCCAGAACCCGTCAGCTGTGAGATTTTGACATATCGCCTGTGCTCTTGCCCCCCCCCCCTCCTTAGTGCCGGTGTCACCCTGGTTTCCAGCTGAAGCGGGATGGGAAAACGTGCGTGGATATAGACGAATGCACAGCCACCTACCCCTGTTCTCAGCGCTGCATCAACACACATGGCAGCTTCCACTGTCTCTGTGTGGATGGCTTTGAACTCAGCCCCAATGACCCCACCATCTGCAAGTCCACATCAGGTAAAGCATGCACGTAACACGTTTTGCATTTTGCAGCTTGCTCATAGCCAATTCAGTCCTGAAGCATATGTTCTGTGTTTGGTGATTGTGTGCAGAAGAGGAGCCGTATTTGATCTTTGCTAACCGGTACTACCTGAGAAAACTCAACCTGGATGGTTCCAACTACACTCTTATAAAGCAGGTGAGCGTCTCACCTGTTTTGGTTCTCAGTTTGACCTGCTGAAACACAATAACATGAAGTTATTATTGTTAGCCCACCATACACCTGTTAATACAATGCCTACATCTGTTCTAGGGTTTGAATAATGCAGTGGCGCTGGACTTCCACTATGCAGAACAGATGATCTACTGGACAGATGTGACCACTCAGGGGAGCATGATCCGACGCATGCGTATGAACGGCAGCAACATGGAGGTCATTGAGGAAAACGTCTTTTTATCTAATGAGAAATTTGAGCTATACTGATACTGAGGACCACTGGTTAACCAGAGTATTTACTTATATTTACAAAAGTTGTGTCAGTCTCTGACAGGAAAATTAACAACTGTCTAACCCTGTGTCTGACTGACCTGGCAGGTATTACACCGGACCTCCCTGAGTAACCCAGATGGTTTAGCAGTGGACTGGGTTGGCGGAAACCTGTACTGGTGTGACAAAGGCCGGGACACCATTGAGGTGTCAAAACTCAACGGGGCCTACCGGACTGTGCTGGTCAACAGCGGCCTAAGGGAACCTCGTGCTGTAGCTGTGGACGTACGCTATGGGTGAGAACCGTAGCTCATCGTAAACCTAGCTCATCGGTTTATATTATTTTAACTTGTATTCTCTAAAATAAGAAGAGTAATTGTGATTGGAACACTTTATGCCTTGATCTTTAGGTACCTGTACTGGTCTGATTGGGGTGACAACCCTCACATTGGGAGAATTGGGATGGACGGCACAGACAGAAGTGTGCTAGTAGAGGACAAGATCACTTGGCCTAACGGACTAACCCTAGACTTCATCAATGACCGTATATACTGGGCTGATGCCAGGGAGGATTACATTGAATTTGCCAGCTTGGATGGCAAAAACAGACACACAGGTAACATCCCAGTGCACAGAAATATTTTTTCTTTCTGCTTTTACACACTGAGATAAACATGACTGATGGGTTACACTTTTCTGACTCATAGTTAACAGTATAAGACCTCAGGTGCATGTATTGGCCAGTCTATTAATGTAAATTATATATATATATATATATATATATATATATATATATATATAGAGAGAGAGAGAGAGAGAGAGAGCGAGTTTTGCTTTCTTAAATAGAAAATTATGGTGATCAAACATAGCTAATTAAAAAAAAGTCCTAATTAAATTAAAAAGTATGAAGGCAGAATGCTTAGACTAGTTATGAATGATCGCACTGGTAGTGGAACAAGGATGTGCAGAAACTGGCCTGAATGAGTTTCCTCTTGTCAAATAAATACATACACATACTCAGGGACAGAAACACTGAATAGGGGAGATTGTCCCAATCAGTGAGGCCTCAAGCATGTATGACGTGTGCATAGTACTCAGTTGTTTAGCACACTAGCTACAATAGTTGATATTGTTGGCCGGCCGGGTGTGCAGAGGAATTCTAGAGCTCAGCGGGCGCTTGCATTGAAATTTCTCACATTTGCTAAGCTGCTCAATGCATAAACAGCTGTGGCATCCTATCATTCCCTGGATGAAGAACATGCATAATGTAAAATTGTGGGTATATGAGAGTATGAGAGCATCAGAATTCATTGGCAAGAGGGCATTGTGCTATGTATAAGTTTTGAGCATGCTGAGTTTTTCATTCAACACAATGTTCCAGCAAAAATTCCAGTGCTGATGAAAGCATGTTGGAGGAAAAACTACTATTTATATGATTACAAAGGCAGTTCAAAGTAGAAGGTCATATTTTCTTGTTAGTCTACCTGTAGTGTGTCCAATGAGTTATGCACCCCTCCTCTAATACACACACACACACACCATACAAACACCAGTGTGGCCTTGTATGTGTTTGTAGAACAAGACTTGGCTTGTTTGGAATCAGATAAGTATTGACCAAAGGGCGACTCTTTGCTAATTTGCCTAATATCTCAGTTCAAGCTGATGTTGTAAAACCACTCCTATCTCATGATAAAAACATTTTAATTGTTTAAAGCGTATTGTTAAAATCAATGCTGAAATCGCAATCACTTAATGACAAGGTGTTTTGAACTTGTGCCATGTGTGTGTGCATGATGTGTGTTTTCCTGCATGTGCCTATCCATGCATGTGTGACGTATTCTAAATGCTGTTTTACAACGGAAAATAATTGTGTTTTTCCACAATGTACCAGCGTCAAACACTGAGAGCAAACACATGATATGACAAGAGTATGGGTGCAGAAAAAGTGCAATTGGAGTGTAAAGCCTAATGAGGTGTAGAGCTCATTACATAACACACAGATGTAGTGGAGCCATCCTACTCTGCCTCTGTTTTACATTAACAACACAAGAGTTTCCTAACAGTTTCTCTTTGGGGTACAGCAACATTACAGCAGCAAGAATAAGATACGATTGATTGCTAAAATAACTACATATGTCACTTAATTTCTAGAATATTTTAGACATGTATTATATTAACCTCTTGCTTGCATTTATTTGACACTAGCTGTTATTGTGCACACACTTCAAGCCTTTAGTTATGCCATTTTGGAAGACAGACATACAAAGAGCTAAAGAAAGCTAAACAATATGAATAAATCAGAAGAGGGTCCATTTTTGATCATGGCACTGACAAGTCATGAAATTTTTCTTAGGAACATGGCGGGAAACCTTCAGTATGAATGATTCAATTATTTTCTCATAAAGAATGTGACTCATTTTTGTTTTGTGTGTGGTTTCACAGTTCTCAGCCACGACATCCCCCACATCTTTGCCATGACCTTATTTGAGGAGTACATCTACTGGACTGACTGGGAGACCAAGTCCATTAACAGAGCTCACAAGACTCTAGGTACCAACAAGACCACCCTGATCAGCACGCTTCATCGACCCATGGACATACACATTTACCATCCCTATCGGCAGCCCGAGGGTAAGTGACGCTCTCTACACGAAGCGCGTAGAAAAACCGATGTGTAAAGGCTTGGGAATTTGACAGAAAATAGCAAGTACAATATTAGTCCTTGTACACATGTATATTTGTTGTGAAATAAAATCTTTAGTTTATGCACTGTGGCCTAAGTATTATATATAAAGATGAAGACAACTCTTTGTTCTCACTTAATAAATATATGAAGCACAAAGACAACAGGGGAAACAGTGGGAAAAAACTGATTTAATTAACAAGTTCATATGAAATTCCAACTGGTGTACATATACATTTTCATGTTTTGTTTTTTGTATATTTTTTTTTCAATTCCCAAATAAACTGTAACAGCCCTATTGCCCAACATATCTTACCTGACTCTGTTTCAATATAATGCATACAAACTGAACAGCTATTATCACCATTAAGGTATAAGAATTCATTATATGTGTTGAAATATAAAGATGAAAAACACACACTCTCACAGATACACATAATTATAACTCTCTCTGTTTTAATTGAGATATCGTAAAACCTCAGTCTTGTGCAGACAGTCATATTTGTGCTATCAGAGGTTAAAACATTTCTAATTTTTCTGTCTCTTTCACAGTGCTCAATCACCCGTGCCAGACAAACAACGGCGGCTGCAGTAACCTCTGTCTCCTCTCTCCTGGAGGAGGCTACAAATGCGCCTGTCCCACCAACTTCTACCTGGCCAATGATCAGCGCACCTGCATGTCCAACTGTACAGCCAGCCAGGTAGGGAGGCTGTGTAAACATCTCATCATCTACTGTGAATATGACTTAATGACTACAGTTGATAAGTGGCTTTTCATATCTCCATGTCTCGCTGCGGCTTGTTTGGCGAACTGCTCGTACCTGGTGATTGTCTATTGACAGCTGGCTGGTGGCCCAGCGCTACAGTAGCTAGCTTCTGGTTTGACAGTGGCACTAAAGCAGTGAAGCTCCGGTGTCAGTCCCTATCATCATTTTGATTAATTTTCCTGTTCTTGCTGTAGTTTGTTTGCAAGAACGACAAGTGCATTCCTTTCTGGTGGAAATGTGACACGGAGGACGATTGTGGCGACCGGTCGGACGAGCCAGCAGACTGCCGTAAGTGTTTGAGAAAGATAATTAGTAATCCTGCAACTACTTGCGAAGGGTTAAGTTTAACTCTAATGTCATTATAAAATTAAACATTCAGAAGGGGAGGGTCAAAATGTAAAAAAAAAAAGAAAAGAAAAAACATTGTGTAAGTTCAGTGTGCTCCTTATAAACTGTGACTCTTTCTTCCACGACAGCTGAATTCAAATGCAGGCCGGGGCAATTTCAGTGTGGAACAGGCATCTGTACCAACCCTGCCTACATCTGTGATGGAGACAATGACTGCCAGGACAACTCAGATGAGGCTAACTGTGGTATGTCTCTCTGTTTATATATGATTATTAATCTCCTATTTTGATAATCACCCAACCTAATTTTTTCTTAGATGTCTTCAACACTAAATCATTTTTTGATTAGTGATTTCTCTGTTTCTCTGCAGATATTCACGTTTGCCTGCCCAGCCAGTTTAAATGTTCCCACCCAAGCCGCTGCATCCCAGGCATCTTCCGCTGTAACGGCCAAGACAACTGCGGAGAGGGAGAGGACGAGAAGGACTGTCGTGAGTAGAACCTTCTTCCTTTTTTTTTTTTCTTGAACACAGTGCCCTTTCTGATACGCTGTTCTTTCACTTTGGTGTTAAATTTCCTCTGGCTAATTACAAATCTGTTATTCCTTCACATAGCTGAGGTCACTTGCGCCCCCACCCAGTTCCAGTGTGCCATCACCAAACGCTGCATACCTCGTGTCTGGGTGTGTGACCGCGACAACGATTGTGTGGATGGATCTGATGAACCCACCAACTGCAGTAGGACTCCTAGCTTTATTTTTTTACTTTTTTTATTCTTAGTCATCCCAATTAGCTCTGTATGTAACCACCTCCCCAAATGTTTCCCTCCCTCCAGCCCAGATGACCTGTGGTGTGGACGAGTTCCGATGCAAAGACTCTGGACGCTGCATCCCTGCTCGCTGGAAGTGTGATGGCGAGGATGACTGCGGTGATGCGTCAGATGAACCAAAAGAGGAGTGTGGTAAGAATCCTTCTCTCCTTTTTTTTTTTAAATTAGAAAAATGCACTGAAGAGTCGTTTGTGGCACTGACTCATTTCCAAATTGTGATGCCAGGATTTTCTGTTTTCATTTTATTAACAAAAACATTTTTCTGTACTTTGTTCAGCTGAGAGGACATGTGAGCCGTACCAGTTCAGATGTAAGAACAACCGTTGCGTACCGGGCCGCTGGCAGTGCGACTATGACAACGACTGTGGGGACAACTCAGATGAAGACAAGTGTAGTAGGTGTCACCTTGAGCTTGGAAACACCTTCATACTGTATACTGTCAGCATTTGTTATCTCACCTTGTCCAATGTCACTTACATTCTTGCCCATGCCACGTTCTTTGGTAACAGACTCACTTTGCTCCTTATTAAAGGTGCATATTACGTCATTTGTACATCACTAACATCCACTCCTTGTCATTTCTGATGCATCTTACCTCATATGATATTTGTTTCATTTCATACTGTCCTGTTGGCATGAGCCAGAGGTAAGTTACTCCACCTTCATATGAACTGCTTCCATATTCAGTATCACCTCTCTGCTGTGTTTTTTCTCCATACAATCCAACTGTGATCCCCAACCACCTGTGAGAGTTTGCAGGCTGAGCTCTAAATAGATTCGTTAACATTGTTGTACTATTTTTCTTTGCCACTAGATGCCACTGTATAACACCACTATTACCACAAGTATAACACATGTGGACATATATAAAACACCTAGATTTAATTTTATATTTGAAAAATAAATTAAAGTAACATTAACACTTATTGAGCTCCTTTCGCTCTCTCACACGACCTCCTCCGTGTCTACAATTTTCCATATGCTTGTTTCAACACTTGTCCTGTGTTCATGCTGTTGAAAGTGTTTGCCATTGTTGTCGTTACCATTAACCTTGTCTTTCTGCTTCTTCTGTAGTGCCTCGACAATGTTCAGAAAGCGAATTTGCCTGCACAAACGGTCGCTGTATCGCCGGGAGGTGGAAGTGTGACGGAGACCATGACTGTGCTGATGGATCTGATGAGGTGCAGAAACTTTATGTTTAGGTGTTTTTAGATGACCTTTAAAAAATGTTTAATACTATCTGAAAATACCAATAAATTGTACGTGTTTAGTATCAGTTTGTAAGTATAAAAGCTGATCCTCGGTCATCTGTGGGCTGTGATGTCTCTGCAGCATGGGTGTGATCTGAAGTGTGACAACGACCAGTTCCAGTGTAAGAACGGACACTGTATCCCCATCCGCTGGCGGTGTGATGCTGATCCTGACTGCATGGACGGCAGTGATGAGGAGAATTGTGGCAGTGCTGGTAAGAGTGTGCATTTGTCTGTATACACTGTTTTCAAATTTACTGTCTTTTTACTTTTTTAGTTTTTTTGTTTGTTTTGTTTTTAATGCATCTGCAAAATTACCCTATTTGAAAAAAAGAAAAAATAATAAAGAGACAGAAACAACCTGTGACTATGATTTGTCACACATTTGGCTTGTTGTGGCAAAACATCCAGATGATAATTGCTATGAAAATAATGTGTATCAAGTTTTATGCAAATACATATCAGTAATAAAAATCTCTTCTTCATCCCTCTTGTTTTTCTCAGCTGGACGTCACTGTCCTCAGGATGTGTTCCAGTGTAACAACACTTTGTGTAAACCCCTCGCCTGGAAGTGTGACGGCGAGGATGACTGTGGGGACAACTCTGACGAGAATCCTGAGGAGTGCAGTGAGTGCAGCCTTGTGAATCGTGCGCATCTTGAAATGCTCTCAGTCTTCAGCTTTTGTCCTGACCTATTTTTTTTTTTCTTTGTCCCTCTTGTCTTCTCTCTCTCTCTTGCTCACAGGGAGGTTCCAGTGTCCTCCCACCAGGGCCTTCCGCTGCCAAAACGACCGCGTATGCCTGCAGGTGTCAAAGAGATGTGACGGCGTCAATAACTGTGGCGACAACTCGGATGAACTGAACTGCCGTGAGTTGTGGACTCAAACAAATCGCTGTGAAAACCCCTGCCTCTTCAACTTTGATCCAGTAGATTGCTGACTTTTGTGTGGTGTTATAAATTTACAGAGGCCCCTCCAGCTGTTCCCACGTGCGAGAAGGATGAGTTCTTGTGTGCCAATGGCAGATGCATCAGCTCCACCCTGCGCTGTAACTTCTTTAACGACTGTGAAGATTACGGCTCTGATGAGATCAACTGCAAGACAGGTGCCTCTTGTTGAAGCTGATTTCTGTATTATAACCGGCCACAGATCTGAAGTCTCCAGTGTTTCAACTTTAAATGCATTAACTCATCTTTCACTTGTGGCATGCTCGCTTTCAGACACCAAGCTAAATGACTGTAGGAGTAACAGGACTCAGTGTGGTGACGGGGACGAAGCCCACTGTGTCACTAATGGCACGGACTCCTTCTGCTCCTGCAAACCAGGCTTCCAGAAGACAGGACACCACACCTGTGGAGGTACACATGCAGAAAACTCTGCATGCCTACACGTTGGAGGCAAGGAGCTGTTCTGTTTAACATCATTTTCCTTTGGCTCTTCATTTTTCAGATAAGAATGAGTGTCTGCAGTTTGGAGTCTGTTCCCACGTCTGTAACAACACCAAAGGCTCCTACAAATGCAGCTGCCACAAGTACTTCACCAGGATCAATGACACCTGCAAGGCTGACAGTGAGTGTTTCTGCTTTTTTGAACTGCCTTAATAATTATTAATTCAAAAGGCTATCCTTTTGACTTTTTCTCTTTTCCTTCCAGACATGAACAGCAGTCGACAGATTCTCTACATAGCCGACGACAACGAAATTCGCAGCCTGGACCCCGGCATGCCCAACTGGCGCTACGAACAGACCTTCCAAGGCGATGCCAGCGTGCGCATCGATGCAATGGACCTGCACATCAAGACCAACCGCATCTTCTGGACCAACTGGCACACAGGCCGCATCTCATCCTACGAGCTACCGGGGCCGCCCATGTCGTCATCCTCCGCCAACCCTCACCGTAACCGGCGGCAGAGCGAGGGCAGGATCACCAACCTGCAGGTAATGCTGGACAAATGTGCGCAGAAACACAAACTCACTATCACACCACTACAAACACATGAACATCCTGTATTTGCCTCTTTGCTCGTATTCAGATCAAGGAGCTGAAGATGCCTCGTGGTATAGCGGTGGACTGGGTGGCTGGTAATCTCTACTGGACTGACTCTGGTCGAGATGTAATCGAAGTGGCTCAGATGTCAGGCCAACACTGCAAGACCCTTGTCTCTGGCATGATAGATGAGCCCCACGCCATTGTAGTGGATCCACAAAGAGGGTTAGAGACACTTCCACACTCTTTGACACAATCATAGAAAATATAGGATTTCTGTCAAAGCTTTTTATGTTGTTGCATGTTCTATAATTGTGTATTCAAACTCTTTGTTTCCCCTCAGTACCATGTATTGGGCAGACTGGGGGAACCACCCTAAAATTGAGACTGCTTCCATGGATGGCACTCTGAGACAAACTCTAGTCCATGAGAACATCCAGTGGCCCACAGGTCAGTGCTGCGGTAGCACAACAACTTAACCCTGATTTATCCATGTTCTTTCCCAACAACATGCCCTACTCTATAGGTTGCTATGTTTCTCATTTACAAGGCTCTTCCATTCTTCCTCCACAGGTTTGGCTGTGGACTACTTCAACGAGCGTCTTTATTGGGCAGATGCTAAACTATCAGTCATCGGCAGCGTTCGTCTGGATGGCTCTGATCCCGTCATTGCTGTGTCCGGCATCAAAAACAGTTGAGTTGTTAGCACACTCAAAAAACAGTTTGAAACATGACTGTTCAGAAATCTGGCGTAATATGTGGCCCGCACATTTATTCCCTTCTGTTTTGTTTCCGATTTTCTCTCATTTCCAGACCTGCTTCATCCATTCAGCATTGATATCTTTGAGGATTACATTTATGGGGTCACATATATCAATAACTTTGTCTTCCGGGTCAACAAATTTGGCAAAGGCGCAATGGAGAATCTCACCACGGGCATCAACCACGCTACTGACATAGTTCTGTATCACCGTTACAAGCAGCCAGAGAGTAAGTGTAAAAGCATGGTGTTTCTTCAATTCTCACAGGTTTTGTCTGCACTTTAATCATAGACATTATAGGCCTAGAAAAATAAGAAATTTCAAGACTTTTATTTTTATACATGCCATGCGCATTTTCCTTACTGCATATCTTGTTTCTCTCTGCACCAGTGACAAACCCATGTGACAGGAAAAAGTGTGAGTGGCTGTGTCTGCTCAGTCCCAGTGGACCAGTGTGTACCTGTCCAAACAACTACGTGGCAGACAACGGCACGTGTGTGGAGAGACCGAGCCCTACGCAGTCACCATTCTGTAAGTGTGCGCACATACAATACACTTAAATACTCGCACAGATGGCTGAGTAGTAAACAGTTTAGTACATGGGTGGTTTTACATTCAGATTCTTTATACAAAGTGACAGTTCATCATGGAATTCCCCCTTCCGCAGCTCCCCCCTCAGGGCCCTGTGATATTCAGTGTCAGAACGGTGGAAGCTGCTTCCTCAACGCCCGTCAGGTGGCCAAGTGTCGCTGCCAGCCCAGCTACACTGGAGAAAGATGTGAGATCAACCAGTGCAGGGACTACTGCAAGAATGGAGGCACCTGCACTGCTTCTCATACAGGTAAGAACACAACAACTCATACATAATCACTGGTTTATTTTCTTTAGCACCACTAACAGGCCAAAATTTCCACTTATTCAGTGAAATATCTCTACATCTACTTGATAGATTGGCGCAAAACTGATGAATCCACTTGACTTTTTCTCCAGCGCCACCGTGAAACTTGACATTTGTGGTTTTGAGTGAAATGTCTCAACAAATATTGAACGGATTAAACCAATCGTGGGTGGGAAAGCCTAACCTTTCTAGAGTTTATTAGGTGGACATTTTTCTTTAAATGTCTCTTACTTAATAAAGTAAGTGGAAAAAAATGGCAAATGTCAAATTTCATGTGGAATTATAATACTGCTCTGGCAAGCAATTTAGGCCACTGATCGCAGCTGAGCAAACATGTTTTATTTGTTCTGAACATCATTAGTACAATTTCCACCCGTTCATTTGATGTCTGGGAGAGCTCTCTGGAGTATTCATTAGCAGCAGTAATCACAGGCCAAAAGGCTACAGCAGGGAAGGCATGTGTAAAAACGGTACATTTTCAGTTAAACTAAAGAAACTTGGGGAAAATCATATAATTCTAAATGCTGTAAGGGAACGAAGTGGTTGAGATGCATACAGCCTGTGTAAGAAATTGCAGTTTTATTTATGTATGTTTGTCTCCGATTTCCTTTTAACTCTTAATTCCTATTTTCCCTCGGTTGTAGGTGCTCCAACCTGCAGATGCCCTAAGGGCTTCACAGGGCCCACCTGCAACCGCCATACTTGTCAGGACTCCTGCCTGAATGGAGGGAACTGCTCGGTCAACTTGGGCAACCAGCCAACCTGTAGCTGCCCACCAGAGTACCGGGGAGACCAGTGCCAGTACAGTAAGTGGAAGCATATGTTGCTTCATTGTTTTAAAGGAATTCTACATGTAGATTGTGGATGGATTATAACATTTGTAGAATATTAAGCCTTCTGAAGTGCACTACTTAAAAAAAGCACTTGTCGAATTATCACACACTGTCAGAAAACAGTAAAAATAATCTTTTTATGAGGAAAACTCCACTACTAACCCAGTGGAAGAATATATGTCTCTGTGTCAGAGCTCTGCACCTCTTACAACTCTTCCCTCTCGTCCTCAGGTAAATGTGAAGGGTTCTGTCAGAATCATGGAACCTGCTTGGAAACCTCCAATGGCACCAAACTGTGCCAGTGTCCCACTCAGTACATCGGACACCAGTGCGAGCTGGACAAATGTCTGTTCTGCGGAACGGGCAAGTGTTTGACATCATCCTCAGGGGAGGTTTCCTGCAGGTGGGTAAACTGTGCAATGTAGACTCTGAACAAAATAAATAACATCTGTAAATATTTGTTAACATTTGTTTTGGACTGCTCAGTAAGAAGTGGGCAAGGTCAGACATCAGTCTATGCACACCACGCTCCTTCCAGGTTAGACTAGTTGTAAAGTGAGAGCACATGGCCAAAGTATGTGAATCTCCAAATATTTCATCTATATTTGATCATTCTAAAACCACAGGTATTAACACTGCTATACTAAGACTCTGAGGGGATATCATTTACAAACCTAATCGATTTTTATCCATGTGTGTGTAGCTGTCCCAACGGCCAGACCCAACCCAGCTGCTATTCCTGTTTGGACTACTGCACAAAGGGACTATGTACAGTTAACTCTCGCACACTGCTGCCTCAGTGCAAGTAAGATATGACACTAATAATATACTTTCTCTGTCTTTCAAACTCATATACAGCACATAGACACACACACTTTGTAACTCTGGCTCATTGTATGTCCAGGTGTCCCCCTGAATGGACAGGATACAGATGTGAAACTGCAGCTGCTTCTGTGGATTCTCCCTCTTCTAGTGGAAGTAAGTCATACAGTTCCCAACAGAGGGTCTTCTTAGTAAAACATGCACTTTGGTCCTGTTTGTTCACATTATTTGCTCGCTTACAGGTACTGCCCCCGTCGTCATCCCAGTGCTTCTTCTGCTGTTACTGGCGCTGCTGGTGGTTGGTGCCATCTTGTGGTACAAGAGGAGAATGCGCGGGTAGGTCCCAGTTTCAGAAACCTCTTAACTCAAACACAATTTTTCATCTGCTCCTCACACCTATGCTATCTAGCTTCTCTTTCCCTCTTACCTTTTGATAACCATCTATTTCCTGTCTCCCAGGTCTCTATGGCCGGGCAAATCTCGTTCTCAGTGCTCGCGGTAACTTTATAGGGTTACATAATTAACCTTAATCCTTAATCCTGTCCCCTCCCTTCCTTAATATCTAGTCAGATTGGCCATGCTTTTTGTTGGTCTATTTGTCCATTCTGTTGGTCAGTGGAGAAATCTGTCTGTTTGTCCTTGCCTGCCATCTCCTATTTGCCTTCATGGGGTTTCCAGGCCAGCAACACAGGGACCTACTGATTTTTATCTTAAATAGTTTTGCTGGTGATGCACAAACAATTAAACTGTCCCTCTTGCATCTCCATACCTTCCCTTGTTTACATGTGCAAATGTTGGGCTTACGCTATGTGCTTGTGTAGTAAAATATACCATTGTGCATCTATGAAAAATGTTTAAATGCTTGCAAACAGCTGAATATTTGCAATGCGAAAATCCAGCATTCTCCACAATAGACATGCTGCAGTATATTTTCTGGATTTGATCAAATGACCTTTTGGCCAGAAAAAGCTCATTTGACAACCTTTAATATATGTTGTCTTGGTTGTGTGGATTGTGTGTAGCTGGTGCTGAGTCAGTACCTGGTTTATGCCAAGTTATGATACTTTTCTAGCCACTCTGAATTTTTTAATTAAGGGTCTCTCCCAAAAGTAGTTAATCATCTTGTTTTGAACAAGGGTCTAAATCTATTTCTTATATGGTTAATGAGTTTGTTTTTGTCTGTCTGCAGTGCCAAGGGCTTCCAGCATCACCGAATGACAAACGGAGCTATGAATGTTGAAATTGGGAACCCTGCCTATAAGATCTATGAAGGAGACCCTGATGATGATGCTGGGGAGCTCCTGGATTCAGACTTTGCTTTGGACCCAGACAAGGTAACACAGATAAAAAGACTTCTTGTTTAAATTCATTCGGCCCAAATCACAATCAAACATATATTCTCACTTACATTTAGTGGTATTTGGCAATGAAAATAGTTTCATTTTTATCAGGCAAGGTTTTGTGATTTAATTTTCTGAAACATCTGTCACCACCACAATACATGGGAAGGAATGGAATTTCATTTGTGCTGTCATTTCTATGATAGAAAGTAGCTCCAATGAAAACTGTCCTGAGAGAGGCCTTTTGATTATTCAGATCATTTGGAAGACACAGTCAGGTTCTTGACCCCAGAAATGCACATACAGGTTTAGGCAGGAGCAGTGGATTGAATTTCCTGAAACAAAGAACCAGACCAGGCAGGCATACTATAGGACATAGTAAACACACAGGACATAACAAATCAAATATCAAACCAAAACTATCCACGTTGGTTCTGGTGGCAAGAGAGAAGATACTTTGTTTTTTTGTTATTTAGGTGAAGTTAAAAAATACAGTAATTGCTTATGTCACATTTAAAGAAATTCTGGCTTTCTCATGGCATTTGAATCACCATGTAATTTTCTGTGCTCTACAGCCCACCAACTTCACCAACCCAGTGTATGCCACCCTATACATGGGTGCCCACAACAGCCGCAACTCTCTGGCCAGCACAGATGAAAAGAAGGAGCTCCTCTCCCAGGGCGATGAGGACATGAGTGACCCGCTAGCATAGAGCTCAGCATGGAGTGAACTCTGCCAACATTGCCCTGCCCAACCCAGTGCTGAGCCAACAAGCTCTCTCATCTTATGCCTTTACCAACTGAAAAGAAAAGCAACAAAAAAAAGCAAGAACACTGTATAAAATGTATAAAATGAAGGACTACTTTTTTAAGTGATTGCAGTATTATATTTTGTTCTTTGACAAAAAAAAATCCTCTGGTGATGAAAAAGGAACCATTTTATAGACATTTATTCAGTTCTTCTTTTTAATTTTGCTCACCTCCTCCTCACAACTCTCCCTCCCCTCTCACGTATATAGCCACTACCTCTGTGCAAATGTAAAAGATAGAGTGATACAAATGGCCGTGGAACAATTTTAATTTTTTATTTTTGTATGAATTGTATAGGGGAAAAAAAGAATATTGTTCCATCCTAGAAAAGTTGCTAAGTCTTTGTTGTTCATGAAAGAGAGAAATGTCAGTGCTCACTTTGAATGCTTCCTGGATGCTGGGTTCGGCTCAGTCTTTGACATAATGTGTATATGTAAGTTTGCTGCTGGAGGTCTAAAGGGAGAAATGAGAGGTTGTTTAACTGCACATGTACACATGGAGGACTCAGCATCGCAGACAGTGTCTGTTGTGTTGTCTCAAAGAACTACATTCAAGTGATTGTCCTTTACCTCCTTGCACAGACTAAAGTTATATATATATATTTGCATATATATAAACCTATTAACAAAGTGTCTTGAAAATATACCCAGGAATACAAACATCAGTAACAAATAGCAGTCTGTACTTTTTAACAGTTTTTTTTTTTTTAAGTCATTGTATAATTGACATACTTTCTGTCAGTAATGAATGAGTCAGTGGCAGCGTGTGAGTGTGCTGGATGAAGATGATTGTAATAAAGTCCACATTCCAGGATGAAAAGTCTGGGATGGATATCTGTGGCCTTGGTTTAGCCTACTGCAGGACACTCTGGACAGAAGCCGGATTATGCTCTGAAACTGTTCTAGAAAGTTCTTTTTTTGGGAGTGATGGCGAGCTTCTGTGAATTTCCGGTCATCACTGAAAAACAATCTGCGACAAATAATTAGCTGAGAATGGTAACATTTAACTTTTGTTCCTTGTCTTTTGATTGTAAATGTACTTTAAGGAAAGGCCAGGGAGACCGTTTGATGGTACGTATTTCTGTGGGAGACTGAGGTTTTTTTTTTTCCCCCTTTCTTTTTTTTTTTTTTGGTATGGTATGTTATTACATGGACATGTAATTTAGGTTAATGCTCATTGTTAAGTGCATTCCCAGGAAGGAGAGTGATCAGCTTCCTGATAAGCATTCCTTTGTTAATTCCTTTGCCTTGCTGCTAACGCTAACCATCTGCCTGTCTTGCCAGCCTGGTTTTTAGTCTTTAAAGTGTTGCTCTCTGTGTGTCACTGCGCACCACGCTGCTTTTAACTGAGCTTCTTCTCAGCCATACCTGCCATATCACTCTGCATGGTGCTCTCACACACCCATCCTAGAGGAAACGCTCTGGCTTTGCCCCTCACTTGTCAACAGTATTCATAATTTTTTTTTTTTTTTAAAACATCCTGCTCCTGTTAGATTTTCACCCAACCATGTAAATTAGAACAATCATTTTTCAGTTGGAGAAATTGTTTTGGTGGCAAAAAACCCACATGGATATTTGTGGTTCTGATTGTTTTGTTATGATTCTATTTCTTTTTGATATAAGAAATTAAATGGATTTTTATAGTAGAAATGTATGGTGCCTCTGTCGGTCATTTGGAGAGTGAAAAAAGCAATTACTCATTATTTCTTGCTGGAGTACTTCAAAAATTATCATCCACTATCCTAAAAAGTAAAAAAATAATATAATAATAAAACATGTAGTAAGCAGTTGTTTGAATGTTGCTTAATCAAAGAAAGACCACCAGCCTTTGCTTACACATGCCTGCACCACAACACAATGACATTTCACAAAACACCAAAATTTCACAAAATAACATTTTTTTAAGAGACAATTTTGAAGTTAAAGACCAAATGCTAATAGTCAAAGGCTTGAACTGTTAAGCATCAGATCAAATAGCGCCTGCTTGGTAATCCAGAAGTCCAACACCCAAAGTGAGGACAGAAAAAAGTTCAGAGCAAAAATCCTAATGCCAAGGGGCTGGTGGCCTGGTGGATTTGTTACTGGCTGAAAGGCACTGGCAGCACTGCATCTAAGGTCCAAATCCCATCTGCTACCAATACCTGGAGCAAAGGAAGAGACCCCACTGGCCCCCACTAGAGAGTTGAGAGTGAGGGTTAATGGCATGGGAAAAGACCTGATCTCAGAGAGGCCTCCAGATAATTCACAAACAGCTTTACATCAACTGTCCAACACAGAACACTGACATTAAATTGTTTATGCTCAGTGTTTGACCTTCAGTCTAAATAGTCCATAATTTGTCAAAAAATAAACTTAACCCATTAATGAAGATTATTTACATAGTTCATGTGAGAACAATTCAAACAAAAGCTAAAAGCTGTACCCCTAACCCTAACCTATTGCTAAAAGTGGCTAAAAAAAAACAAAAACAACTGACCTTAACCCAAACCTCTGGCTAAAAATTTTCATACAATATTACAGACTGCCAAAATATTCAGTGTTCAGAAGTATTTATTTGAGTAAGAGTAAGATAATCTTTTATTAGTCCCACAGAAGGGAAATTCAGTGTTGCAGCAGCAAAAATATAAAAAGGCATGATATATAAAACAACATAATATATAAAAATTATAAACAATATTAACAGTATAAACAGGACTGTGTACACAGTAATAGATTGGATTTGAGTACTGATGTTGTTTTGAAGGGAAAAAACTGAGTAACAAAAGCTTTAAATCCCTGTCAGTGGGCAGTAGCATAAATTACCTGCAAAACCTTTAATGCATGGTAATTAGCTTCCTCTGTGCCCACTGCCTGTTTCTCTCCCAGTGACTCTTAATTTGTCTCTCCTGCCAAAGTGTATCAAAAATTATTCAGTGAAACTATATGAACCTTCTTTATTTCATCCTTGTGTTTGAATCTTTGATAATATGTCTTGTAAATGTCCCAATAGTGCATAAACATAAGACATAATATAATAATAATAAAAATATTATATATTAAAATACCATAATTATGCCTGGTTTGTGCCATTAATTTGAGTCTCTGGGTTCCACAGTAAATACCAATGAATATATATCTCAGCACAGGGACATAATGCTGATCCAGGAATTTATAACCCATCCAGGAATGATCTTCTGTTGGACTCCACAGGTGAAGCTGTCGCTGTGTCTCCTCTCCACAGTCACTCTGTTGCAGACAGTATAGAGGTCATTAGGACCTCTGTCTCTGTAGGTTAACACCTCAGGCTCTGGAAACCAGCCTTTAGACTCAATATAAAACCACTCTACTGCTGACTGTCAATACTCACTATGACAAGTGAAGAAACAGAATCTGGTTATGAAAGAGAAGGAAGCCACCTATTACTTTTTGAAATTAGACTAAATTGTGATAGTCATGCCTCCAGTTATAAGTCAGACAAGCCTACCTATTCAGTCCTTTGATTTTAGAGACAGGGCCCTCCTTTCTCTTCTATCCCAACCTGTTAATGTAAGTTACTTATCAGTACACAATGTCAGAGATGGAGGAAATAGATCTGCTGATGATCCATAACTCTGCCTTATTATGTTTGGACCTTGTGAAGATATTGAAATTAAAATCAGAGGACAGATAAAAACTCTATTACAGCACTGGTTAGAACCATTAGGACTGATGAGGCAAGTTTAGCCAACAGACTAAAGCCATATGTAAAACTCTATTTGGGCATTTTGCACTTGGGTTCACTGGGGACCATAACTATAAGTTGTTTTAGACATTCAATTCAATTTTATTTATATAGCACCATATCACAACAAAAGTCATCTCAAGGCACTTTTCATATAGAGCAGGTCTAGACCATACTCTTTAAAATAGGTATTTACATTCTATCAATGACTAGGGCTAGGTATCTTAACAGGTTCAACCAGTGATTTTATCAGCATTTAAACCGCTACTGTATGTAAACTTTTTCACAGTGCACACACACTTTACTCTATTCTACAGGATAAGTAAGGACAGTGCTAAATGAACTGAGTCAAAATACCTAAATTACACACAAAATCTATGTTGTGGTGAAATGCAATTACTTTGTGCACTCCTCCCATTAATTCATCCTTGCCATTTAAGCTGCTCAGCTTCCACCAGCACACAGGACTAAAGAACTGCAGAGAAAAAAATTTAATAGATTAAGTGACCTCATTAAAGACGCAGCTAATCACCTACATGCCATTCTGTTTTGAAGACTGAAAACTCAACAACTTGTTCACATTTGTTTATCTACTATACAACTACTGTGAATTTGAATTTCACAAAGGCTATGTCAGAGCAAACAAGTGTTGCGTTTTGTTGCCATTAGCATGATTAAAAAAAAAAAAAAAAAAAAAAAAAAAAATGAACCAGGCAAACCAAACAAATTAAGAAGCAAGCAATGATTTTACTTGATATCCAACACAGGAGCATACATGTACTTCAGATACCAATACACATTTCAAATGGAATCATAGTACATTTTCTATGGGCTGAATACCCACTTCAGAGAATCATCATACAAATACAATATATAAATACAGTTACAGAATGTCCTTCTCCCAATCATGTTGTGGTTGCATTTTCCCCAGATGGGTGTCCAGTTTGTGTTGTGTCAAGTAGTGGCAAGTCTGATGGCAAAAAAGAGCCTCCTAAGCACTTTGAGGGACGTGGTTTGATGATTCCGTTGCTGGTTAGGTGGTACACAGTTTGTGCAAACGTTTGCAGGACTTGGGTTCCAAGAAGATGCATCTTGTCAGGTTTACATTGTTCATTAATGGCCATAGTTTGTGTTTAGTCAGCTGAGTTGTGCAATGTTGGCATGCTACGTTGCAGAGAGGTTTGCAGACTTGCGGGGGCTGGAGATCAGGAGGTCAAGGCAGTGTGCAGGGCTTGGTGAGCTTATGTGAAGCCACAACAATCAAAGCTTCCTGAGGGTTGGATATCTGACAGAAAGAAAAAAAAAATTTGTAGATAGCAAACAAAGAATACAAAAGAAGTGGATAATATATCTGAGAAAACACACCTGAAGACGTCATGTGGCACACACTCATCATCAAGGAGGGTTCAGTACAGCCTGATCATCCTCTTCTTCCAGTCCAGGACAACTCTGGGGCACAGCCTGCCTCACTTTTTCTGGGGTCACAGGAAACTGCTGAACCGACTGGAACCTCTGTCACCATATGGGGCTTGGGCATCCTCCAACTATTCATCCAAAACATTACAATGAGATGTATTCTTGTTCCTGTAATTTATCTAACAATGCCTGGCCAAGTATTAAGTCTTGTATTAGGAAGCTTGTTTCAAAGATTGGTGCCAATTAGTGTCTGATGTAAATTAACAGGACTCCGACAGGGCTGAATTGTCAGAGCTAAATAACAGTGTGAGTGCCACAGCTGGCCTTTTTGCTACACAAGGGATTTTGGTGTCAGGAATTCCCTGATAATACTAGAGAAAACTCCCTGATGTCCTCTCCCTGGGTGATGCTGGGCCAAATACTTAAGATTACAACATAGCTGGTTTTTCATATGACATTACCTAGCTCCTGAATCTAGATGCCCTTAGGCTCAATGCATCTAGGTTTGTCACTTGGATGACGACAAAAAAAAAAAAAAAAAAAAAAAAAAAAAAAAGCATTTAATCCTTTGATTTCACACTTTGTTTGACTATTTAATTTGTTATTCAACATGTCTGTCTATAGGCCCAAAACAGAGCTGGCAACCTGCTAAGATGACTAAGCAGGATTTGATGCATCTGAACTACATACTGGATGGCTGGATAGCATCTGAAACTCCCTCCCGCCCACATCTTTCCAACATCAACTAACAGGTGCCTGAGTTGCCCATCATCTGTAGCTTTCCAGAATCAACAATCTGA
This sequence comes from Lates calcarifer, assembly GCF_001640805.2. Classification (NCBI taxonomy): domain Eukaryota; kingdom Metazoa; phylum Chordata; class Actinopteri; family Centropomidae; genus Lates; species Lates calcarifer. The sequence goes on along the minus strand of NC_066838.1, from coordinate 13,678,942 downwards.
CTGACTTGCGTCACGTCGTGACTGGCCAGCTCAGAGAGTCATTCAGGACAAAGCTTAATCCAGTGCTTTGATTTGCTATACAGGAAACAGCTATCACCTAGCTGTCTAGACAAAGTTCACCCCCAGCTCCCAATTCTGCAGCCTCCCCAAAGTTCCTCTCTCTACATCAACTCTCATGTGGCTGCACATCAAACAATCCCACTGCATTTTCCCCAGGTCTCCTTTTCTCATCATGCAGCTTTCCAACATTCAACTGCTGCTGTTGCCACATCTGCAAAGGGAGCAGTTTCCTAACTTGGCATTGCTTTCACATGTTTGGTAGGATTTGAATTGCCAGACCTTGATACACCCAAATTCTTCAGACTCACACCATCCACTAGTGGTAATGTTAAATATGCTTTCTGGCTGAAATTTTGAGTCTTGGAGTAAGCTCATAATAGTACACCATGGCCAGCTGATTCAAAAAACCAGAGGGATCCTTGTCTGGTTTTGGAAACTGCACAACCACAGCACACAACCCAGTAGGGGTCTATAGTCTATATGCTTACTCATAGGGCTAGATTTTTTTCCAATTCCTAAAATAACTCCAAGTTGCTTATCCACTACAAGTGCAGCTTGTAGACAGAATCAGAATCAGCAACGAGGTCTAAATTTACAATAATTTTACTTACAGCGCAGACTTCCTCACACACAGAGAAGAAGGGGAAGGAAAAAAGCCTTGCCTTCTTATGTGATATGAGTCGACTGTTTACCTTGTTCTCTGTAGTGTTAAGATGTCCTAGCTCATTCCTGGTTGTGATCTCACCTTGGTATTGCCAGGGCAGTCTTTCAGAATTAGTTCTGAAGACGTGCTGTCCAACCATGTCAGAAATCGAATTTATAGACAGTGACTTAAGGTCAGTGTGAAGAGGAGTCTGTTGAACCATTTGGACTAATCAGAGTCAAGCACCCCAAGTTGATTGCTTTGTCAACGGTCTACTGCTATATTCTACCAAACATGTAAAAACAATGGCAAATTTGGAAATCACACCCTTTACAGGTGTGCCAATAGCAGCAGTGAATGTTGAAAAGCCAGATGAAGAGAAGAGGAGACCCAAGTACCGTGAAGTGAGATTGTTTACATGCAGCCAAACAAGAATTAATGTAGACAGAGAGACCTTAGGTTGGATACAGAATCAGAAGTGAGGAGGAATGTTGTATAGACAACCAGGTGATAGCTGCATCCTGTGCAACATACCAGGACACTGGATTAAGCCTCATCCTGAATGACTCTCCATGTTGGCCGATCATGGCATGAAGCGTGTCCATCAGACTGTCAATTCTGCAAGGTTACAGACAAGGGGTAACACAGCTACCGGTTAGCTGATGTTGGAAAGGTGAGGGCGGAGAGTGTTTCAGATGTCATCAAGCCATCCAACATGTAGTTCAGATGTATCAAATCTTACTTAGTCATCTTAGCAGGTTATCAACCACGTGTCTTGGACCTGCAGAAAGACAATGATATGCAAATTGGTTAAATAAAAAAGACAAAATAATCAAACACTATATAGTTAAGTGCAAGATTTTCACTATCCAAGTGACAAAGTTGCTGACAAAATTATAATAAGGGACAAAAGAAATCATAAAAATAAATTTTCCACAATGGAAATCTTACTTCATACCAGCTGTCACTCATTTAACACTACAGCTGTCTCCTGTAAATATCTCCTCCCACATTAACAATGGCAATACTTCGTCTACCACAAGTACTCTCCCTGCAGCATCTGGCTCTAATTACAAACAAAGTCTTAGAGTTCTAGTTCTATCCTATGTGTTTGCCTGAAGACAACACCTCGGGAATTCATCCCACAGTACTGAGTTTCTAATTCAAGTATGTCAATACCAGGTAACTGAGTAGGAGCAAAGTGTAAAATATGGTGACAAGTTTGTACACTTGACACATCAGTTTGGTTTTCATAGCCATCATTGCTGTCAACCTCATCGCCAGTAGATTAAAAATTAGGGAAACAAACCCAAATCGGGTGTTCAGAATTATCTTCAGGTTCCTATCAGAGGAATCCAAGTTGCCTCTCTGCCAGGTTTACTCCCTCCCAGAGAGCCCAAACGCGCTACTGTCCAGTAACCATCTACCAAGCAATAAAAAGGACAATCCCATGTACATATGAAATTGCCCAATTTATCCTGTGCCCGTTGATGCTGCAATGCATCTCGTCAGCGACTGATGCGATTGTATCGTAGTAGCACATTTCAAATGGAATCATAGTACATTTTCTATGGGCTGAATACCCACTTCAGAGAATCATCATACAAATAGAATATATAAATACAGTTACAGAATGTCCTTCTCCCAATCATGTTGTGGTTGCATTTTCCCCAGATGGGTGTCCAGTTTGTGTTGTGTCAAGTAGTGGCAAGTCTGATGGCAAAAAAGAGCCTCCTAAGCACTTTGAGGGACGTGGTTTGATGATTCCGTTGCTGGTTAGGTGGTACATAGTTTGTGCAAACGTTTGCAGGACTTGGGTTCCAAGAAGATGCATCTTGTCAGGTTTACATTGTTCATTAATGGCCATAGTTTGTGTTTAGTCAGCTGAGTTGTGCAATGTTGGCATGCTACGTTGCAGAGAGGTTTGCAGACTTGCGGGGGCTGGAGGTCAGGAGGTCAAGGCAGTGTGCAGGGCTTGGTGAGCTTATGTGAAGCCACAACAATCAAAGCTTCCTGAGAGTTGGATATCTGACAGAAAGAAAAAAAAAATTGTAGATAGCAAACAAAGAATACAAAAGAAGTGGATAATATATCTGAGAAAACACACCTGAAGACATCATGTGGCACACACTCATCATCAAGGAGGGTTCAGTACAGCCTGATCATCCTCTTCTTCCAGTCCAGGACAACTCTGGGGCACAGCCTGCCTCACTTTTTCTGGGGTCACAGGAAACTGCTGAACCGACTGGAACCTCTGTCACCGTATGGGGTTTGGGCATCCTCCAACTATTCATCCAAAACATTACAATGAGATGTATTCTTGTTCCTGTAATTTATCTAACAATGCCTGGCCAAGTATTAAGTCTTGTATTAGGAAGCTTGTTTCAAAGATTGGTGCCAATTAGTGTCTGATGTAAATTAACAGGACTCCGACAGGGCTGAATTGTCAGAGCTAAATAACAGTGTGAGTGCCACAGCTGGCCTTTTTGCTACACAAGGGATTTTGGTGTCAGGAATTCCCTGATAATACTAGAGAAAACTCCCTGATGTCCTCTCCCTGGGTGATGCTGGGCCAAATACTTAAGATTACAACATAGCTGGTTTTTCATATGACATTACCTAGCTCCTGAATCTAGATGCCCTTAGGCTCAATGCATCTAGGTTTGTCACTTGGATGACGACAAAAAAAAAAAAAAAAAAAAAGCATTTAATCCTTTGATTTCACACTTTGTTTGACTATTTAATTTGTTATTCAACATGTCTGTCTATAGGCCCAAAACAGAGCTGGCAACCTGCTAAGATGACTAAGCAGGATTTGATGCATCTGAACTACATACTGGATGGCTGGATAGCATCTGAAACTCCCTCCCGCCCACATCTTTCCAACATCAACTAACAGGTGCCTGAGTTGCCCATCATCTGTAGCTTTCCAGAATCAACAATCTGACTGACTTGCGTCACGTCGTGACTGGCCAGCTCAGAGAGTCATTCAGGACAAAGCTTAATCCAGTGCTTTGATTTGCTATACAGGAAACAGCTATCACCTAGCTGTCTAGACAAAGTTCACCCCCAGCTCCCAATTCTGCAGCCTCCCCAAAGTTCCTCTCTCTACATCAACTCTCATGTGGCTGCACATCAAACAATCCCACTGCATTTTCCCCAGGTCTCCTTTTCTCATCATGCAGCTTTCCAACATTCAACTGCTGCTGTTGCCACATCTGCAAAGGGAGCAGTTTCCTAACTTGGCATTGCTTTCACATGTTTGGTAGGATTTGAATTGCCAGACCTTGATACACCCAAATTCTTCAGACTCACACCATCCACTAGTGGTAATGTTAAATATGCTTTCTGGCTGAAATTTTGAGTCTTGGAGTAAGCTCATAATAGTACACCATGGCCAGCTGATTCAAAAAACCAGAGGGATCCTTGTCTGGTTTTGGAAACTGCACAACCACAGCACACAACCCAGTAGGGGTCTATAGTCTATATGCTTACTCATAGGGCTAGATTTTTTTCCAATTCCTAAAATAACTCCAAGTTGCTTATCCACTACAAGTGCAGCTTGTAGACAGAATCAGAATCAGCAACGAGGTCTAAATTTACAATAATTTTACTTACAGCGCAGACTTCCTCACACACAGAGAAGAAGGGGAAGGAAAAAAGCCTTGCCTTCTTATGTGATATGAGTCGACTGTTTACCTTGTTCTCTGTAGTGTTAAGATGTCCTAGCTCATTCCTGGTTGTGATCTCACCTTGGTATTGCCAGGGCAGTCTTTCAGAATTAGTTCTGAAGACGTGCTGTCCAACCATGTCAGAAATCGAATTTATAGACAGTGACTTAAGGTCAGTGTGAAGAGGAGTCTGTTGAACCATTTGGACTAATCAGAGTCAAGCACCCCAAGTTGATTGCTTTGTCAACGGTCTACTGCTATATTCTACCAAACATGTAAAAACAATGGCAAATTTGGAAATCACACCCTTTACAGGTGTGCCAATAGCAGCAGTGAATGTTGAAAAGCCAGATGAAGAGAAGAGGAGACCCAAGTACCGTGAAGTGAGATTGTTTACATGCAGCCAAACAAGAATTAATGTAGACAGAGAGACCTTAGGTTGGATACAGAATCAGAAGTGAGGAGGAATGTTGTATAGACAACCAGGTGATAGCTGCATCCTGTGCAACATACCAGGACACTGGATTAAGCCTCATCCTGAATGACTCTCCATGTTGGCCGATCATGGCATGAAGCGTGTCCATCAGACTGTCAATTCTGCAAGGTTACAGACAAGGGGTAACACAGCTACCGGTTAGCTGATGTTGGAAAGGTGAGGGCGGAGAGTGTTTCAGATGTCATCAAGCCATCCAACATGTAGTTCAGATGTATCAAATCTTACTTAGTCATCTTAGCAGGTTATCAACCACGTGTCTTGGACCTGCAGAAAGACAATGATATGCAAATTGGTTAAATAAAAAAGACAAAATAATCAAACACTATATAGTTAAGTGCAAGATTTTCACTATCCAAGTGACAAAGTTGCTGACAAAATTATAATAAGGGACAAAAGAAATCATAAAAATAAATTTTCCACAATGGAAATCTTACTTCATACCAGCTGTCACTCATTTAACACTACAGCTGTCTCCTGTAAATATCTCCTCCCACATTAACAATGGCAATACTTCGTCTACCACAAGTACTCTCCCTGCAGCATCTGGCTCTAATTACAAACAAAGTCTTAGAGTTCTAGTTCTATCCTATGTGTTTGCCTGAAGACAACACCTCGGGAATTCATCCCACAGTACTGAGTTTCTAATTCAAGTATGTCAATACCAGGTAACTGAGTAGGAGCAAAGTGTAAAATATGGTGACAAGTTTGTACACTTGACACATCAGTTTGGTTTTCATAGCCATCATTGCTGTCAACCTCATCGCCAGTAGATTAAAAATTAGGGAAACAAACCCAAATCGGGTGTTCAGAATTATCTTCAGGTTCCTATCAGAGGAATCCAAGTTGCCTCTCTGCCAGGTTTACTCCCTCCCAGAGAGCCCAAACGCGCTACTGTCCAGTAACCATCTACCAAGCAATAAAAAGGACAATCCCATGTACATATGAAATTGCCCAATTTATCCTGTGCCCGTTGATGCTGCAATGCATCTCGTCAGCGATTAATGCGATCGTATCGTAGTAGCGTAACGCTTTGCAGGGGGATAAAATTCCCCTGCTGGGAGGCCTCCCAATGTCGCACATATAAATACGGATACAAAACTGAACGACGCAAGACCTACTTCAACTCAAAAGGTTCTTCTTGGGTCTCCAGTTGGAATTAAACTTGGCAGAGCAAAACAAGACAGCCTTTAACTTCAAAATCCATTTAAACATGTAGTACAATTAATATAAATTTAGTATCATGCAGTGATAATTGACAGCAACACAAGTACACTGATATGCATTATGTGAAATTCTCTCACTTAGGATCTCCACTTAATCTACATCAACCTACACCCTGTACCTGCACTATCCAAAGATGGATTAATAGAACCAGGTAAAACAACCCCACTTATGAAACTGGCAATGATTTGTTTAATGTTAACAGCAACAGCTACAAAACTGCAAATCATAGCAAGCATGAGCAATGAGAATGCGTGACAAATTAAAAGCATTTACCAGCTATGAATGATAAATGATCTGACAATCTAACTTTCAGAGTACACAATAAGCAAAGAGAAGAAACTAATAAGCAGTCTTCAATTACTCTGGGACTGAGAGAATTTCCTCCAGCAATCAGACACCCACACCGACTATCAAAAGGCCTGAGTATATACTTTCATCAGCTGTGTATGCAACCTTAAAATTTAGGTGGTCCTTAATGCTAAGGTTTCATCAGAACAGAGACCAACAGAGACAGAGAATGTGCAATATACAGAAACAAAAAGACAGGAAGACAAAGAGACAGAGAAGGGACAAAAGACTAAAAGAGAGAGACAGACAACAGCCCAGCAAAAATAGACAAACCCGACAAAAAGATAGGGGTAGACAGTACAGACTGTGTGAAATTGCTAAAAATACTTACTTGTTTTAAGATTGGCAGCCATCCAGATCATGGTATTTCAAAGTACTATACAAAAGGCAACTGAACAGAACTGAAGAGGCCTTTCAGAACCTCAAGTAAGCCCTGTGACCTTTGTATAGCACTTAAAAAAAAAAAAAAAAAAAAAAAAAAAAAAATACTTACTTTTGCACCAAAGCTGATCTGAGCCAATTAGATTGAAATAGATTGTCATGGCACAAGCCATGTTGGTCTAATTGACAAATTTTTTTTTTTTCATACATTTTGGACATTTCTGTCCTGCATGGGTATGAGATCAATTGAAGGTAGTTATCGGTCAAAACCTATTATATTGGTAGGATTGTTGATATTTACATATTTTGTATACATTGCCAATTACCTGTCAGTTAATTTTGATAAGAATTTTGATATAGGTTTCTCATTAGTCAGTTCTTCACAGTCTGTTGGTCCGTCCAACAAAACCATTTGATTGTTGGTCACTGAGTCCAATAAAGCCAATTTGACAGTCAGTTGGTCAGACAGAAAGTCGGTCAAACAGAAAGTCAGTGAGTCCAATAAAGCGAATTTGAATGTCGGTTGTCCAATTAAGCTAATCTGACAGTGAATTGGCCGGACAGTCAAAGCTAAATTAAATGTCAGTCAGACAAAGAGACAGAGACAGACCAACACACAAGACAGACACCGTCCACTAGAGCTAATTTGATTGTCAGTCAGTCAAAACAGACAGAGACAGACCAACACACAAGACAGACAAAGTGTAAGTATCAGTGTGCGTGCATGTGTGCGTGTTTGTGTCAGGCGCGGCGGCCTTCAATACATAATTGGAAAAAGACAGGGGATAGGGTGTGTACAAGTATGTGTGTGCATGTTCATGTGAGAGACAGGGGAAAAAAAAAAGGGCTGGCGCGGCGGCCATAATTAAGCAAACATGGGACTTACTTGTTCGTAGATTCACCAGGAAAAAATTAAACCGATTATACAAACTAACGGGTAGACAAACGGATAATTGGAACTCTTGGATGATGTCATCTTAGGTGCAGAGTTATGTTGGCCAGATAAACGAGAAAGGGATAGATCGGTAGATGGGCATGGCAGCCAAGACAAACCAGTGAGGGATAGAGAAGAGATGGCACGGCGGCCCAAAAATAACAAAACAAAATAACAAACAAAGACGCATGCTCGACGAACGCGCACAAAGAAAAACAGAGGCAGACAGATGCTGCTGCAAGTGATGACACGGCGGCCATCCAAAAGTTGGAAAAAAAGAAATAGATTAGCTTAAGCTTCAAAGGTACAGCAGCCAAGGCAAAGCACCAATACACAATTGAAAACAGGATGATGGGATTTCTGAAAAATTTACACCATATTATAGCCCAGCTGTGACCTAACATTTGATTATTTCAGATCACTAGGCTCAGTTATTTTTTGAGGATTAGCGTGATCATCGAAACAGCTATGATGTGCAGATGATCAGTCTAATCGCAGTCACCTATATGTTGTTTGGATAATTAGGACAGGTGAACTGGGGGGGGGGGGCCGGCGATATTTGAACGGACCGACAGCGATGTTTCACGGATGAACGAGAAAGGGATAGATCGGTAGATGGGCACGGCAGCCAAGACAAACCAGTGAGGGATAGAGAAGAGATGGCATGGCAGCCCAAAAATAAAAAAACAAAATAATAAACAAAGACGCATTTTTGTAGGATGAAGGCTGAAAAGGAAGGGGTAGTTAGTTATGGCGCGGCGGCCAGACAAAAAAAACAAAAAACAAAAAACCACTTGTGGATGAAGGCTGAAAAGGAAGGGGTAGTTAGTTTTGGCACAGCGGCCAAGCAAAACCCAGCACATAGGGGAAAAAACAGCACTTACTATTGTAGACTGTAGATCCACCAGGAGCTTCTATTCAGAGATCCTCCCGGAAAAAAAAATGGACATGCTGATCAACAAGTGCATGGCCTGAAATGCAGCCAAGTTGGACGGACGAACGCACGGCCTGAAATGCAGCTAAGTTGGACGGACGAACGCACGGCCTGAAATACAGCTAAGTTGGGCGGACGAACACGTGGACTGACTGGCTCTGATGGCCAGAGTTGTCTATCAAAACAGATTGTGATTAAAAGCTAAATTTGCTACTTAAGTCAGTTCATGGGTTTATATAATCTACTTTTTTTTTTCTTAAATAAAGTGTTAATGATAAGCTTTGGCAGTGTAAATGTGTTTGTGTGGTGATGCATTTGGCAAGAAAACCCAATTCATTGAAAGAAACACAGCCTGACGTATTTTATTAGTCTAAAACATAATAAATCTAGAGTAAGACTGAACAATATGCAAAAAACTGCAGCTCAATATTATAAAGTGTGATTACAACAACTAATTGTTCAGCCCTACTATAGAGACACAAATAGGCATTGCAGCCACCCAAGAATATATATTTAAAATGAGGTACTCACCGATTGTAGATTTACCTACAAAGAAAACGTTAGTGCACAAATATTGATCAAAACTTAAGACAGTCATGTCAGCCAAGAAAAAGCACCTTCATTACACAGCCAACAGGCCACTCCTATTATCTACTTCAGCTCCACCAAATCATTGTACACAAAGACCTCCCCTCCCTTACATATACTCAAGCCAACAGAAATTCAAAATTCAAGGACCAGTGGACCATCTGACCTGAGTGAATATAAAACCCGTCTGATCCTCCATAGAGACCTGTGAGAGTCACCTCAGGCTTTGTACCTTATTAGTCCAGCCCTGACCAAACATCTCACAATTCCTGGTTACACTTTCACTAGCTTAACAGTTCTAAACAAGAATTCACTACAACCAGTCTTTTCCTACTACCTTTTTAAGCCAAAAAACAAACAAGGGGACAGAATTTCTCTCCTACAGCTTACAACCATTCTGCAATCTTTTAAATAACCTCACTATCCAAACATCAAAAGACCACTAAATGCTCTAATTGTGTTGGAAGGCCATCCCCCCCAACACAATTAAAAGGTCAGCTAACTACTTGACAGAGAGGAAAAAAAAGAAAGGGAAATAGACAAAGAGAGACAAACAAATACAGTGGCCATTTTGAACGAACCGGTGAAAAAATTGGGTGGCCATGATCGAATTGGATGCGAAGACTATGTTGGCTAGACGGAGAATCATATTGTCAAAAAAAAAAAAAAAAAAAAATGTTCAAAGGAGCATAGCACAAAGCACAGTCATGGCAGCAAAGCAAATACACAAAACATACAGAAAACAACATTTCAATCTCAGATGGAAACAGTCATGACATGGCAGCCATGACCAGGCACCTCCAATACACAGCAGAGAGAGGGGAGAATGTCAAAGTCAGTGTGCGTGCATGTGTGCGTGTTTGTGAGAAAGCGGCGCGGCAGCCATCCAAAACCACAAAGAATAAAAAGAAAAATGAGTCTTACTGGTTTGTAGATCTACCTGTGGAAAGGGGGAGAAAAAAAAGGCCGTTAGATTAAGTAAGGTCTCAAGTTGCTGGCAATTACCTAGCCTTGAAATTCACTTTAGTATCTCTGTGATATAAAAAGGTATATAGACTTTATGGAAACTTTATTTTTTTTAAAAAATGGGGCATTATATGCTGCAAAGGTCTATTAAACAGGTTACTCTAAACATTAAGGTTAATGAGCATAACAGGAACCAACACACCTGACAGCAATGACATTGTCACTATGCTATTAGCTACTTTACAGGTAATTCTTACCTTTCTGAGTGAGTTTTAAAGGACAAGATTCTCCCGGCATCTTTATCCCTACACCTTACAGGAGGGCATCGTCCTATTTAAAAAAAAAAAAAAAAAAAAAAAAAAAAAAAAAAAAAGTATGTCATTTTCCAACCTTGAAATTCACTTTGGTATCTGTGTGGTATTTGGAGAGGTGGGAAAAGAGGCACAAATGTGTGGAAATATCATTCAAATGACTCAGCTGCCCAAAGAGTTTTTATAAAGAGAACAGACATCTTAAAACTGTTAATTTCTAGTGCAATGTCAATCTCATGATATTTATACTGGTGATTTCATCAACAGGAGCAAGTGCTAGAGAACATTAAAACCCAATAGCAGGATCATGCTCATACTCTGTAAATAAACTTGACAAAAACAGAAATTTTACCTCACAGAACACAGAGTTGCTAAAATACCACTGTCTGATCAGTTAGGTTGTGTTACTGTGTGGTAGGCTTACTTTTATTTAAATCACAGAATCACACACACAAGATTGGGGCAGTTGTCATCAAACAACATTGCATTATGCTTGGGGGGAAAAAAAGGGGGTCTGGTAGTGATATATAACAATGTTTCTGGTTAAAAGGGATAATACTGTTTAGTAAAAAGGTTGCATAATGTTGTCAGACAAAGCACTTCAGTAGACATACTTTGATGCACAAATGCTCAAGTGGATTACAATGCAGCAGCTGTTTGGTGGCGGGTGCAGCACACGTGCTCAATGCCACCTGAGTGGGCCTCAGCTGTTACAGAGCGAGATTAATAACATAACTGAATATATTAATCAATATATTAATCAATAAACCCTTCCAGTTTATATTCACCTATAAACAAGCTAAACAAATAAAGCGGTTTATGTTCACCTTATGTTGGCCCTTATGCAAGTACTACGGTGCGCGCGCTTCAGGCCTCGAGGCCTGTCGCATTGCGCTTGAGCAGTTGAAACAGGCCCACAATGTTTATCCAAACGCATTCTCTCTCTGAATTTAATCCGTTCATAACTAATATAGGTTTACAGCACTGCGGGTTAATCCCGTGTCCCTCTGAGCGACCACGTACCATTCCGACTTTTTTTTTTTAATCTGTGAATTTGTATTAAAATATAGGCGCTTAATCAAAACAGGCCATGATATGCTGCAAAAGCCTGCATTCCCACAGCGCAGTAAAGTTAAACATCTTTCTGTAAACACACAAAAAGTTACAAACTTTCCGAACCTGACACGCGCCGACACACCTGCCGGCAATGACATTAAGGCCACGCTAACTCGCGCTAAATTGGAAGCATCTCTTACCTTTCTGAATAAGTTTCCGAGCTCCTCCTGTTATTGGACGCGATCGTCCCGGTGTCTCTTAACTTTCAGAAACTTTTGTAGACAAGGGCAGATTCCCCTGTCGAGTCCCAGGGTTTTAAATTTCGACCCCGCCATGACGCCTCCGACACCGAGCTGAGCTCGCCATGGTGTGCCAATGTCGGCGTCTGACGTCATTCTTATAGTCGAGGCGCATGCGCAAACGGTGATGCGTTAAAGAATCATGGATAGTCGTAAAAACCAAAACCCTCTATAGAAATGTTGGGTGCCTCTCAAACTTTGAAAGATTTTGAAAGACTAAATTTTCACTTATTTATTTCATTCTTTTGTAATAACAGGAAATGTATATGGCTTAGTTTAATCAATCACAATTATTGCTAACAAACGTTCACTGTTGATAAGCCATTAGGGGCGTCCGACTATGCGGCGCTGCGCAATGCTGACGACGTGACGCTGGATTTAAAACAATGCATGACGGTTAGAAATTGTGTCCGACTTTCGCCGGCGCTGCGCAACGTCACCATGTCACATGACTTTTAAACCTGGCGGGAGTAGGACACCTGCGGTTTTCTGCTCAGTTTTCTGCAGTTGCTTTTCTCCGGCTCCACCGACTTGGAGCCACCTCTGTGACGACAGCACTTTGTCTTGATTGGCTCAAACCTTCACTGACGCGCATGAAGTGTAGTGCGTTATTATTCTAAGAATTAAGATCAGTTATCTCCTGTGGTTATCTCTCTTCAAAAGTTGATCTAAGTTAGTTGATCTCGTCTTTCCGACAGCTCACGTTTTACATCTGTGCACCAACACTATAGTTTTAATTGACAGATAGAAGCCAGTTGGCAGTTCACGTTTGACCATCAAGTCAGGCTCAACCAACCACAGTTCATCTCGAACGCACCTATTGGCAGAAAAACGCTGTTTGGTAACATATATGTTACATAAATGTTGTAGTTGGTTACAGCAGTTTTATTGCTCCTGGCAGTGGGTTTAAGGGTCTGAAATATACTTTTTTTACTCGATTTATTTAACAGTCCTTCACTGGCGCCTGTATGCGAGGCAGGAGAAGATGATCAGCAACTCCAGGTGGAGGTACTGCAGGTCCCGCTTCATCACCGCCACCAGCTCCATCCGTGATCTTCAACATGGTGAGGATTTACCACACTGACACAGTTAAAGCCATGAATAAATGAATAAATTTGAACGGATGACAGGTTTAATGAATTTAAGTCACCATATACTGTGAGACTGGCATGTCTCACAGTATATGACTGCAGTGAGCAGAACACAACAACAACACAGTTAAGTTTAACGGTAAGACCTGGAGGAAGCGGTGAAGCACCGTCAAATTCGTTGTAGTGAGATAATTAACAATAATAAACAAAAAACAAAAGTAAATATAACATATATCTATATTTGTTCATCCAACTGGGGAATGGCCTACTGGAAGTTCTGCTCTTCTCCCAGTGCCAGTTGGAGTGGAGCGTCTCTCAGCCTCAGAAGAACAGAGGTGTTATACATTACTTTGAAAAGTTTGAGAAATTAAGATGGTAATTAAGTTAAAATTTTGAGAATTAGGCTCATCCAAATGAGAACCTATGTTATGGTGTTAATTGTTAAAATCTGGATGAGGGATCTTTTATGTTATTTTATTTTTCATCTTTATTTTTCAGTTTCCCCCCTGAGTGATTGCCACCTTATTGTGGTCAGGGGGGCTTGTGTGCCTCACTGACCCTAGGAGCTATTCCAGCAGAGGCTTAGTCTTCGGGTGGGAGACCCAAGCTGGACAGGTCGTAGGGTAGAGGCCTGATAAAGTGCAATCCACTTCTCCAGGTTGGGGGTTGGATACAAAGCTAATGACCCAGTTCCATGGAGAAAACACATAGGCAATATCAGGCAACAATGCCCTCCACAAAATGTGTGTAAAATGCTCCCTCAGAAAATTGCTGCTGTTGCATGATGTGTACCAACAATGCTCCCTTCACATTTCTGACAGTCCCCTCATGTATGCCTGCCTAGAACCAGCCCTGGCAATCAACATAGACAATCTGACTGTCAAAATAGTTTTGTCACAACTGAAATACAGTTCAGTGTTGAAGAAACAAAGACAGATGTTTTGTCACATCTTCAGTTGACATAGGTATAGTGCACATTGACATATTTTGATGTATCTTGGCACAGATGGAACCCCATATCTGAGAGCCTGTGATAATGCCTCCTGTTTGGAGATTCACTTCTGTATCTCTGGCTGTCTGACTTGGGATTTGTTCAGTCACAAACAATAGGGTGTTGTCCCACCCTCTCTGTAATCTGAAATGTTGTTATGTTTTGTGAAATGTTTTTGTGTTTGTGAGATGTTGTTATGCTTTGACTTTCAGAACCACCACACTTTGGTCTTGTAGTTACATAATTCATCTTATTTATTAAAAAGGAAGTGTCATCTTTCAGTCAACAGACAAAATCATGGATAATTTCTTCTAAAAAGTAAAATTCTTGATTTTAATGTACATTAACATAAATGTCCACTTAAAGAATAGTGTCTCATACAATGTAAGCCAAATTAAGTAGTGTAAAGATGTTCCGCTCCCTTTGTGCCAATGTCATATTAGAACACAGTCTGTCAGTGTCAACAGCTGTTAGGAGGAACAACATCATCTCTTTTGAGATAGAGGACTAAAAAAAGCTTAAAACATAAGACCTCATAGGAATGGAAACATCCTTCATCTATAACCACATCAATAGCAGGTTAACATCATCTGAGCCCTTAAACAGCAGTCCATGTGGAATCTTCTTCATACATTTGTCACTTCCCAAATGTCTGTGTGACAGAAAGTGTTGTCAAGGCATATAACATTCTTTTTTTTTTAACTACTACTTGGACGAGGCACAAAGACATAATAACTCTCATGTCAAATGTTATGAGCTTTAAGACACTGATGTACTAGAGAGGTAAAAGAGTAATATTAAAATCATTATACCTCTTACTTTCTGGCCGTTGTATGCCTTTAAAGCTGGAAATTTCAACTTTTGCATATTGTTGTCAGTAATATAAGGCTAATGTTAAAGTACATGGAAATAAAAAATACAATCTTTAACAAATGAAAGATGCAAAATAAACTAATTATGGCTGACTCAATAACACTGTTTACACAAAAAAGGCACTTCTTAAGCAAAACATGAGACATTCGAGAAAGTTTGGTTTGGCTAGCTTGTCCAAAAGAACCAGAACTGTAAATTAGATGGTCTTTCCTCCAAGATACATGCAACTGAAATCTAAGTAAGCCATTGTCAGTATTAAGTCTTGATTGATTGTGTTGACTTGGCTTAATATCAGGAAACTCCCCAAATGTCTAATATCGAAGCTTCTCTGTTATTTGGAGGAAGGTCTTGTAAGTGTCTTCGGGGCAAACATCCCAGCAGCAGTGTTGGCATCTTCCCTTGGCTGCCTCCCAGTCTAAGTCCTGCTACGACTGTATAATCTGAGGAAATTAACGGTGTTGGAAATAAGATCCACATGTTGGCAGGCACTTGTTAGTGAAACCACCGTTCTTCCTGCTTTGTGGTCCTCCGGTCCTCGACTCACCTCACCTGTACGTATGTATGTCGTCCTCCAACTGGTCTAGCTCTCAATGCCAACAGAGCAGAGAAAGTCTTATGCTTTCAGTGAGAGAGGAGTCACCCATTGTGCTTCTGTAACAATGCCTGCTCACTTAAAGTGGCTGTTAAGGGCCTCCATAAATAAATAAATTACCCAGCTAAAACAAGGGCACTCTCCTGTCCTCCCTTTTCAGTCTTTGTGATCTGCAGCCTCAGGGTTGAGATGGACCATCGGGACACAGGGAGGAAGGTTATAATGGGGAGGGGAGTATAAGTGACGAACAAGTGGTTTAGGGTCTCTTCCAACCGCTCCGGATCAACGCGTCAGCTCGCAGGAAAGGCTGGTTTCGGAGATCTGTGAGTTGGTATGGAGAAAAGGGTGAGAGACAGGGGGGGACACACATGTTAGAGGACCCAGAGGTCAAACTGCAACTTTGCTTCTACTTACTTTAACCTCTTATTTTGTGTTTTTAAGCCATTTAAGCCATGTAAGAGACATACACTCAGCTGCCAGTTCATTAGGTACACCTAATAAACTGGCATGTTTCTATTATTTTGTCCACCCCATTTATATCACTGAGGGTAGCAAAAAACAAAAACACCTCTCTGTTTAATGCAGTACAGTTCATAAGTTTTAGCTAGGTGTACCTAGTGATAAACTGCCAACTGAGTGAGTTTTTCGAACAATTACAGAAA
Organism: Lates calcarifer; assembly: GCF_001640805.2. Classification (NCBI taxonomy): domain Eukaryota; kingdom Metazoa; phylum Chordata; class Actinopteri; family Centropomidae; genus Lates; species Lates calcarifer. Next base: position 13,662,822 of record NC_066838.1, on the reverse strand, counting down.
ATCTACCATAAATTCTGTAGTAAAATTTTGTTAACTGTGTAGTAGACATGTAAAATTAGCAAATAAGAGCCAAAATGATGCAGACTAAACATTAAATGACACATTCCCAAAAGCTTGCACTTTAACTGGTAGTAATGATATACAAAACAGTAAAATTCAAGCCTTTGGGAATGTAGTTATGGCAACTTTGTGACACTAATGCGGTAGTACAAAAAACACATAGCCATCATTATTACAGTTACAGTACAATGGTCAACAAGCTCTTCAGTTTGTGGAGCAACAATCAAGATGCCCCTGCAAATAAAGAAAAAGAAAACCTTTAACTCTACAACAGTATTGGATACAGACTGTGTACATGTATTTCTGACCGAATGTGTGTCTTTTATTATATTTTCTCTCTAGAGCCTGTTGACCAGATAGCTGTTCAGCACACCGCAAATCACAGTTAGCAAGGACAAAACATGGCGGACGTTGTTGACAAGTGAGAGGTAAATGAACACTGGACAACATGCAACATGTAATAGGAGGGGGTGAGGATGATGATGATTATATTTAAGGCTACAGTTATGCATTAAAACTGAAAATACCACAGGGGATCCTTGACTGAGACAAAGACTTAGTGGAAAATTAAATCACTGGATTCATGTTTAACTGGCTGTTGGGGCAAGTGATACTGAATTTCTCTTAAACCAGAAACATACTGTAACTCGTCTCTTAATGAATCCTTGTTGTTATTATTATTTTCTGACTATTTTGTGGTAAAGCAAATCTCTGTGCTATAAAGCATCTTTTTTATTTGCGTCCGAAGCACTAGCTGAAGCAGCTGACATCACTGTAGCAGCACACAGGAGCTGGAAGGCCAAGCGGGCCGGGTCTCAGCCAGGCTACCTTCCTTACCCTCTCTTAGGAGTGGGAAATACTGTCATTAATCTTCTTTTCAGCTGGAGGGGGTAGAATAAACAGTGGTGGTTGAGGAAAGAAGAGTCACATGTTAGCCGGAAGAACCAACACCAAACAAGTTAGTCTCATGGAACAAGGCATTGTTGATAAAAAACCCAGAAATTAGCCAAACCTCTTTATCGTTGAATTCAGCTTCATGAAAAAAAAAAAAAATCTTCAAAGGAAATATGCCATAATAATGCAAAGCCTTTTAAAAGTGTCATGCATGATGCTCTGACTTGATAATTTAATCACAGTCATGTCTGATTGTACTGTGAGTGTATCAACATATTTTTCACGCACAAAATATGCTGACACTCTGTACAACTTTTCTTTTTTTCCATGTTGCTCTGTGCCAGGCAAAGAGGTTTGGCTGTCTCCTATCACCAGACACCTGATAGGAGTCTTCTAGTAGTAGAACACAAACAACCAGTGATGGCCCAAGTTAGTTCAAAGTAATTGTAGTGGTAAGGGGTGGGACAGGGATCATGCTGCATGCACAGTGGTCAGGAGGCATACGAGAGACACCTGGACAACCTTGGCATTAGGGGGGTAGGGCTAGCAGTTGGCGTCGTCACAGAGGTTGGCTTCACAGAAGAACCGTGAGCCGCGTTTAGCAGTGCGGGCTGTGAAGGGCACGCTCTTCAGTACTGGGGGAGGAGGGGGAGGAAGAGAAAACATGTCACACCTGAGACACTGCCCTTCTGAGGGAGGGAGGAGGGGGGGAACACTGGACCACCTTCATATTTCATTCATAATGAATCTGAGAGAAGTAGAGCTGTGCTGTTTGTAGCACAGATCCATGGAAGCAAACCTTGTAAAAGCCTCAGGTTTTTAATAGGATTAGAACACTGAGTGTAGTGGCATAGAAGCATTATTAACATTACTAAAATTATATTAATGCAACATTCATATTATTAACTTTTTAAGCACTGATCACTGATCGTTTCCTGAGGCTGAAGATACTGCTCTTCTCTCCCATTAAAGCCTCTAAATGTGGGATTTGATAATGTCTGACTTTGGCCACTCCTGGTGGTAGATTCAAGAAAGACACTTGCCTAATCCCCAGTCAGTTTTCACCGGGTCGTCTTATTTTTTCCACAAACAAAAACGTGATGAAAATACTTTGAAAAATCCTACTGTAATCCCATAATCCACACATAGTGGCTTTAAAGGATCCTTTAACTAAAGATCCTATATACTGAATGGTACGATCCCTTGGAATCAAACTGCCTGTCTGACTATCAACATATTGAAGCTCAACAGCTTTAGTGTTTCTGAACTAACAAAACAGCACGTCATGGAATAACTAGCGACTGTGGAGCTGCTATGTGCTGTTCTCCAGATGTGCTTGTGTCTGGACCACATAGCACAAGGTGCACTTCAAGGGAGCAGAGCAATGAATGACCACAGTCATCCTCGACCTGGGACGACCGGGGCTGCTGGCACCCACATGGGGTCTTTTTAGGGTGCTGTCTGGCCCACCTGTGATGATGTCTTCAATAGTGCCATCCTTGCCCTCATACACGGGCCGGTGGTCTTTGGCCTGCCGCCTGCGCAGCTCTGCGATCAGCTCCTGCTGCTGCTGCCTCTTCTTTTGGGCCTGGACCTGAACCAGAGGAGAGGATATTTGTACCGTTCACTGTGCTTTTTGGCACACTGCAAAGCTTTATTTAGCCCTGAGTAAATATCTGATAGCTTTCATTCAGCTTAGTCGCTTGCACTTGAACTCTACCTTAGGGTCATGCTGTTTAGCCTCCTGAGCCAATAACTTTTCTCTCATTGCCTCCTCCTGCTTTTTCCTTTGTTCGTTTCCTTCCACTGCATCCTGTTGAGGAGAGGAAAAAAATGACCAGTGTGTGACAAGGAGCTGTAGCTCAAATAAATCCAAGTCAACACACTTGTGTGGCCCTTTAAGGACAGAGAAAACAGGTCAAAAGTCGAACATAAACAGGAAACACAGTTTGATGCACATAGCCAGTCACTGCAAATATGTTCTTTCTCCTTCTGCCTGCTCCTTTCAACCTTGCAACTGTTTATCATTTTGGAAAATATATTAAGTAACTTACTTACTGAGAGCTAGACAAGAAGATTTATATAAAGCTAACAATAACCACCTATCAGCATGTCTGAAGCTCACTTTGTTACCTTTGGACAGAGCTAGGGCTAGTTGTTTTCCCCATTTCCAATCTCCATGCTAAACTAATCATCTGCTGACTGTAGCTCCATAATAAGTGCACAGATATGACTTTAGTCTATTTGCCAGATGTCTAACTATTCATTTAAGACACACATAAACACTCAGGCAGACACCCACATACACAGAAACCCTTGTGCTCCACACATTTCCTTAAGCAGATCACATAAATCCAGTCTGAGAACAATCTCAGGAAATGTGCTGTGTGGTGGGGCAGGGCGAGGCTGTCCAGGGGTAAAAAGGGAGGAGGGAAGGATGGTAGGAGGAGGGGTGGGGTGGGGGTGAGAGGGGGCAGTCTAAATAGCACAGCTGCAGCTCTAGAGTCAGACCCAGCTGGCCTTTCCTGTTATTTGGCCTCAGACTCATAACGCCACGTCCTGTGGCACAGAGGCGGCCAAAGCTCTGCCCTGCTCTGCTCTGAGCGAGACAAACCAGGGAACTTCCAAGCTGACCAGCAGGGAAGTGAGGAGAAGATACACAGATGCTGCCTCTGCTACAGCGTCCTCACCTTGTAGGCCTTGATAAAGCGCACAAACACAGGGAAGAACACTGAGGGTGGAGTCGTCTTGGCACTCTCTCCGAAGTAGTTCACCACATTGTTGAAGGCTTCCTAGAATTGGGAAGGAGGACAGTGCCAGAGTGGGAGCAATGTTTGTAAACACTGTTGAATTAGGACTTTTTGTGTGTTAAGAGGCGAGTGAGCTGCATGTGGGACAGAGGTTTTGCTTCATGTCTACTTTCAGTTTTTCCAGTGGACACTTTGAGGTTTAGGAGGTGAGGACAGTGTTGGATACCTCAGCTGTCTTCGCGTCCTTCTGCAGCTTGTCCAGCTGTGTGTCACTGGCCTGGACGAAGCCTTTCAGGACTGAATGGTCATGGAGACTGCACTCTCTCCGGATCAGGTCCATACCTTTCCCCAGCTCTCGAACATCCAGCAGCACATTTTCCAGAGATACTTCACACAGTCAATAGAAAATGTCTTATTTAGAGACTTTTTAAATCCTTTCTTTGTACAGAAATGCCCTTATTTAAGTAAAAGCACCTGACATTTCTGTAAACATGTTGTATCTTCACGTGATTGCTTGAAGAATAACAGTTTAATGTTCGGTACAAACTCACCTGCTGCAGCTTTATCCACAAAGTGCAATTCATTGTAGAAGTTGGCCAGTTCAGGGTATTTCTCTTTCACAATGAGAGCTATGTAGTGGAGCAATGTCATTTTTCTGTCTGTAGACTTAGTGTCCAGCAGCTGTGTAACACAAGAAACAAATGGCATTGGCATTATCAACAAGCACTGCAACAATAAACTGCATGGAATATTTTTGTGTGGATTGGTATGGCAGTAAACTAAGTGCTTGAGCAAGATCTCCAAATTCTGCTGCGTATTACTCACCAGATCAAGACTCTGTAATTTGAAACCATAAACACAACCTCGCTTGCTGCTATTCATGTAGTTTCCCAGGGCTAAGATGATCTACAAGTAAACCAGAAGAATGAATGAATATCCAACACCAATGCTGCTTGATTAAAAAACAAAAAACACCAGACAAAGTCAACACTTCTCACCTCAAGCATTCTCTTCAGCTTTGGTGAGGATTTGACTGAGCCAGAAGCAGCAATGATTGCATTGAGCTGCGGCGTGAGCATGTTGACATTGTCGGCAAAGTTCCCGACAAAGGTGATGATGTTCATCCTCTGTGTGAGTCTCTCAATCTTGCTGAATAATAACATGAAACGATCCTCCTCCGCCAGCTGATCCAGCGGACGCCGCTCACGCTCGTACTGACGCAGCACCTTGACCTCCGCCTCCGTGGGCAGGAAACGCATCAGGCACTCCACAAAGTCGACAGGTAAGGCCTTGAGGTCAAACCTGAACAGACATAAACTTATATTAGTAACTTTTCTATTTTCCCTATGGTTTAAAAAAAGTATTTTAAGTTCAAGTGCATACTTCTCTATTGCTTTGCAGATCTCTTCTGTGGTCTTGTTAGCTTTTCGCAGTGTGATGGCTAAGTTCTTAGAGCGATTGGCGTCCAGCAGGGTGACTTTGTTTACCGCCTTCTGGGCTACTTTGCTCTTTGTGCAGGCAAGATCCACAACTGGGCCCTGGGCTCTGGTCTTAAACAGCTCCTCAAACCTCTCCAGATCAAGCTCCTGCAGATGAATGACAGTTTACTTATTTGTTCTAAACTTAAATTTTAAAGGCCCTGAAAACATTTCTTTAGCCTCTTACTAGCAGCAATAGGCTTCATCATGAATTTGCTGCCTAAGCTGGACCAGTTTTGGTTATTTCACATGACAGATTTTCTGCATTTTTTTTCTCTCTCTGTGGTCTTCTCACTGATTTGAAGCAGGCTGTGCTCAATTGGAAAACGGCAATGGCACATATTTCTGTGCACCAATCAGGATTTAGCAACATCTGAATCAAAATGTGATGACAGGTGGGTGGGTTGTTGCTTCTGTTGCCAGCCCTGTCAATCAAATCGATCAGACTACGCCCACACAGACCCGATGAAGCAGTTTACCTGAGCCTTTGAGTTTTTAAACTCTCCGTAAACAACATATAATTTAAACTCTGATCGTGGCCAATTTAGTCATGAGTATCTAATATTATAAAGATGCGAAAACAAGTTTTCAGAGACTTTTAACACACATCATAGCTAACTGTGAAGATAGTTTCATCCTCTTGATTTACCTCCAGCACACGTTCATCATCAATCTCATTGAAGACTGTGCCGTTGATTTGATTGGGCTTCAAGGCCGTCCAGTTAAACACAGGCAGGCGAAACTTAGTCTTGATGGGCTTCTTGATTCTGATAGCTGTGAAATATACAGATGTATCAACTTCTGCTCTACTACCTGCAGTAGAATAGAAAGTAGATTTTTATTTGTCATTTTGCATCAGCCCTCACCTGACAGACCCACACTCAGGATAACTGAGGGAGAAGCTTCTGGCAGAGGTGGAGCGAGAGGAGGTGGCGGCGGTGGGACTAGTGCACTAGGGCCTGTAATTAATGTAGAAGGCAATAATGAAATATTTTTTACAGGGGCACCAGGACAAATGTATTTATGCATTTATATTTCTGGTGTCACTTTAACAATCTTACATTATTTTTATCTGATGTGTTTTGCTATCCTCTTCATATTTTATCTATTTAATTATCAGCCTGTTTAATGTTTTATATATTTTATGCTCTATGTGTTCTGTACTGTCTTGGCCTGACAGCCCTCTAAGAGATATTTAATCTTAATGAAGCCTTTCCCTGGTTAAATAAAGTTATCATAAAGAGCTGAAAACTGGTGTAAGAGACAGTGCACATGCACACAAAGGAAACCAGCCTTGTGTTTCCCTTTCCTGTCTGGGGTACATGAACACTGCTGTGACCCATCACCTGGCTTGGCACGTTTTAACAAAAAAAGAGGAACTGAAAATAGACCTCTGCCGAGAGTCTACAGTCAAATGAAGTCAACTTTCACATATATGTGTCACCAGACATAATCACTATGAGTCACGGTCTATCCACCTGAGGCAGAGGGCAGGGGAGGGGGAGGTGGTGGTGGCGGGGGAGGCGGCGGGGGAGCTTCACTGGCTGGTGGTAAACTGGTATCTGTTCCTCCCGGTTCTGTTAACCCTGCTGCCGGACCTAGAGACAGCTGTCCAATGTCACCTAGGGGGATCCCAAGGCCACTCCCCACAACACCACCCACGCCGAGCGGCTCGATGGCGATGTCTCCATCGGGCTTTTTGTGCAAACGGATGGTGCCTTGCTGTTCAAGCTCCAGCAGCCGCCTCTCAATGTTGAAGTGCCTTTGGAAGGCGGCATCCTTCTCCTTGATCATCCTCCTCAGGGTGTTGACCTGGGTGTTGGTCGACTCGTACGTCTCCTGAACAGTCACCAGGGGGGGATAAAGAGCGCAACACAATGACTCCACAGGCAAAAGAAACATCCTGTTTCCTGCTGACCTAATTTGCTATCACAGCAATTTAGCTACAAGCATCTGAAACTGATCTTTGCTAGAACACACAGAGCAACTGAAGCATTTTTGATACAAGGCTTGCAAGCAATAACACCTCATCACGACTGCCAGCTTACCCGTATTGCTTGCAGGTCCTTATCTTTCTGAAGGAGCAGCTTCTCCAGATCGGCTACTTTCATCATTGTTTCATTCTCAACCTCCAGCAGCTTCTCCGTCACCTGGGAAAGAGAGCAACAGAGAGATGAGGGGAGGTGAATTCAAGAATTGATCCACAGCACGGGCATCTCTCCCGGCTCCACTCCCTCCTCATATACGCTGTGCATCATCAATAAGAAATCAGATATACCCAGCAGCATGACGCAGCAGGAGCATGACATAGCTTTCAGTTTTGATTTTGACCAGATTACACATATTGTAGAGGAATTCACAGGGAATTTTCACCCTCATCCTCCCCCATCATTCATGACCTCTGAGAACAGAGTTTGTTATGAAATTCCTCCAGTGATGTCAGGGCTGCCTACGACCTTTCCATGTGAAGAAGGTCTTTGCAAAGCAGCGTGGGATACAAAGGCAACTGCCCAGAGAGAATGAGCCAACACGAGAACAATATTAAGATTGTTTCACGCACTGCATTTTCCAGTCCTCTCCACCCCCTCATTATCCTGAACCACTTGTGAAATGCAAACACTGAGTAGATTTCTAATTACAAGTAGAAAAAGCCAAGTTAAGTACATAGCTGGTGAACCACAACAATCTCATAAATGGGCCCGGAGAGCAGTGTTGGTGGTCCAGACTGGGCGGTGCACTTACATGGGACAGGTGCTCTTCCAGTTCCTCCACCTTCTCCAGCGCTGCATTCTTGGTCTCTGCATCCTCCAGCAGACCACCCACGTCAAACACGTTATCCAGGTAGGCCTGGATCTGCACCGACAGCTTGTCGCTCTCCGTATGTTTACATTTCTGACACGAGGAGAGAGTGACTCAGAACTGTGTACTGCAACACTGTACTATACATTTTGCCCACGATATTGCCACCTTACCTCCAGGTAGTCATCCAGTCCGAGCTTGGTGAATTCATACTGCAGATGGACTCTGAAGTTCATGTCCTCAACTGAGTGGACCACAATGTTGATGAACTGCATGCAAGCAACCTGGACCACAGGCAAACAGATTTAGATCCAGATGTATTTAATTGGATGAATAGATATGACACACATTCACACAAGAAGAAAGCATCTACATCAAACACACAGCTCGACTTACCATGAAATCGATGTTTCCCTCCTCACTGCGAAAGTAATCCATCAGCCTCTCAAAGCGATGCTTCTCCTTACACACCTAAAATTCAAAATATGCAGTGATAAAGTGGTTTTCCTTTTGATCAGTGGTAATGATTTACAAAGGTATAAAAAAGAATGAGATATGATATCATAATTTCAGATGAAAGGTGGGAAGAAATATTCGAAAACCAGGTAGATAATAGTGAAAATCTCACCATGGAGAGCAACTGGGCTGAATGTCAAAATATAATTATTAATCCAGCTTATATTGGACATGTTGTGGCATAGTAGGAGATTTTTGCAACAAGTAACAGTATCGACAAAAAAAAGGAGTTAACATCAGTTGTGGGTAATTTTACATATGAAATGGCCACTACCTGTGCCTACAAACTGTGCCAGTACTATGTAGTTTGTACTGCACTATATTATACTAGACTACTAGTACTACTAGACTAATCATAACATTCCAGGATCAAACATAATCCATCCCAAGATCTTAGCTCTATGTAAACATTGGACAGCCTTCTCTATTTACAACAACAAGCTCTTCTTATTATCATAATTCATGGGAGGGGAAGCCAGGAAAAGATACAGACATTGGATGGATTCTTTTCAGCCAAATTCCTACACAAAAATACACTGGAGGAAGAGAGGAAAACAAACACTGCTTTCTTAATTCCTCTCATTTTTTGCAAACATTTCTGGTAATTCTAACTAGACACAGCAGGCTGGCAGTTGTGGACCTAATCTTCCATTACTGGCACAGCTGTGCTTGAATACCATAGGTGGCTTTCTTGTGAGATTTCAAAGATCTGCCACCTTGTATTAATGTATAATCTTAGAAAATACCACCACAGAAACACCATCTTGTTTTGACTAGTGGGTTGATTAGCTCTTGTGTCTCTGGGGCTTTAGACTCCAAGGTAATTGTCTTGTTCCGGTGTTTAGATGACTGTGCAGACAGAAACCGAGAGGCTAAGCAAACCTTTGTGGTCCACTGGCTCCCATCAGGGAGTTGATCCTTATCATTGTTCAAGGTTGGCTCACATCTGGTGTCGGCAATGAGACTAATAACCTCTGACAGGCCCACTGTAGGGCTTTGCTTACACCCTCAGTAGACATGAAAACTCCCAGAGCTCCTCAACTTTCATCCTTCTACACTGGCCCTTTATGCCTTACTGCACACCAGTGATGTGGGAAATAATGGCAATTCAATTAATGTAAGTTAGATTTTTTTTAGCACATTCAATCCTCACAGGGCTAGCAATTAATTACCACTGAATTATAAACAGTGCAACCTGATGATAATGTTTCAAATTTCATTTTAAAGTAGCTTTGGGCACCTCTTTGAAGTTGTCAAATGCTGAAAGGATGATCTCATGACCTCCTCGGACTAGACAGACGGCAGCCAGCAGCTCAAGGACTAAAGCTTTCGTCCTAGAAGTACAGGAGACATTCATCATCAACATAGCTGGGTAAATTTCAACTGCAAAAAATAATTCTCAGATTAACAGAGAAAGCAGAATTTCTGTATCATTTATCAGAATGTAGGTCTGTGTGCAGGCAATTCTCAAAACTCATGCTAATTCATCAAGTTACAGGGGCTAAGATAAATAATCCATATATATGTCTGAAGTAAGGGCAGGTCTTTATTGCTTTCTAAGTGTTTACCCTCCCAGACTTCATTATGAAGTGATCAGCCCCAGTGGTTTACCACTAATCTCCCTTTAGTAAACATTCCTTTAACAGCCTGTACATGCGCCTCTGAACCCCGACTTCAGAGAGAAGCCAAACCCCATGGAGAATGGGAAGCATATCATATTAACTGGCTGCAGGGTTTCCCCCATTGTTTGACCCAGCCCTTTGGAGACAGGGGGGGGCCTCAGTTCTTACCGTGAGTTCTTATTGTTCAAGCTGAGAGCAATTTCATTGACTGCATGTGCGTGAGACATGACCATATTGAAGCCATACTGCAAAAAGAAGATGGGGAGAGAGAAAGAGAGAAAGAGAGAGAGAGAGAGAGAACAGGATGTGGTTAGAAAAACCTGGGTATATATACACAGCACTTGTCTACACAGGAAACACATAATCCTCACATTTCTGACAGTGCGGCATTATCTATGTCAGACTGTGTGTGAGCCTCTATATTACTCTTCCCTTCAAGTGGCGTGTTGGTGTTTGTTACCTGGTAGTTCATGATCGCTCTCAAGCACATGATGCACACATGCACATCATCTTTTTGGCTCACGAGGCGGGAGTTTTTGATGGTTTTGCTGTTCGAGACAGAGCCGTAGCTGCAACAGATGGCAGGAGTTAATATCTGCTAGACATTCAGTAATCAAACTCTGTTTCTTACTCTTGATTTGTTATTAACCGCAGCTTGTTTCATTTACGTCTGAAGTTTATTTGCTATTCATGTGACTCTTGTTTTAAGTGTGTCACAGAGAGAGAAACAGAGAGAGAAAATTACAGAGAAGGAGGCCTGACAGAAAAAACTTAGATGGCTTTTGAGGTTACAGATGCATTCTGGGAGGCTGGTTTCCTTGTTGCTGTCAACAGACCGAGCTCTATGCACACAGAGCTATTATGTAACTGTATTGCATGGTCATCATGTGCCTATAATATTACTTCTCGTGCAGTTTATAAATGGATTTTACAGTGCTCATGATCTGGCATTTTTTTAAATATACAACTTTTTCAAAAGGAATACTACATGATACATAAGTTACTAATACTAATACTAATACAGATTCAGTGTTACTCTACTTCTAAATGTTATAAAGCCTGAAATCTGTTCTTGTGGACTATTTCTTTCTGTACACACTAATAATGCTTAGTTTCATCCAATGTCTCTTTGTCCTCTGTCAGTGTGTAGCTCAGTGATGAAGAAGAGAATCACAACTGTCCAAAATGTGCTGCTGCTCACAGCTGGCTCTCATCTGAAGGCAGCGCAGACGCACATCTGGACAGATGAGGGAGGACGATGAACAAGGTGAGACATGTAGTGCAAAAGGTCAGAGACCTCCACTTTCTATCTCTGATACAGGTCATCATCTGATTGAGTTTGTGCAGAGTCTTAAGGTCAAGAGAGAGGTCAGCAGACCAGTGCCTTATCAACCATTCCAGGCATTTTACCAAAACAAAACAGCACCAGGACATCTGATTTGCATGCCAATACATGTTTATAGCATTCAAGGTTAGCAGAGCAAGGCAATAACAGGGACAGGTAACGGCGGGGAAGCTAGCTTAGCAATACGTACCGGAGAACAGACTGGCGGGCAGAGCGCACCAGTGTGTTGCAGAATGGTTGGGTGCTGGTGTGGTGCAGATCCTCTATGGACCTGCTCCAAGATTTAGCCTTGTCCAAGAAGCCATCCTCCCCATTCTCCAGCCCCTCAAAATCCAACCTGGGCCACATACAGACAGACAGACAGACAAGCCAACACAGAGGCACAGGGGTGTAGATGAGAGGCACGAGGGAGGTTAGGTTAGCGAGGCAGCCTGGTAGAGAGCCAGGGGTTATCACAAGAACTGTCGTCAAGCTGCACGATAAAGCTCAGCACAGAGATTCTGACCCATTCAGGCAAGGTATAGCTCAAGACTACACCACATACAGCATCTGTCCAGAGACACATTCAGTTTGCCAAGTATGCAACAAGGCATACAAACAAATCTGAAGAACGCAATGTGCCAAGAGCACATTTTAGATGCACAAGCGTTTTTTTACAGGCTCTACAGGACAACAATGTGTTAACTCCACAGCTGGATTCACTGCCCAACCCAGTTCCTTAGGAAAGGTTTTGGCTACAGTCAGGAGGTGCGTGTGTGTGCATAAAGTGTACTTGTGCAAAAGTACTCACATGACAGCACACTGGGCAAAGGAGAGGTACTCCACCAGGACATCAAGACCTCTGTTTTCATCATTGAGGAACTCCCTGACCCACCTGTGACGCATGGGAACAGAGAAGGGTTAGCAGGGCACCAAATCAGGAACACACCCTTATCCTTTAGGACTGGATTTTACCTATTAATGGAGAAAATCAGAGCAACTAAGAGACAAACAGAGTGAAAAAACTGGATTGATGTGATTTCTATAGAACTGATTTTTATAGGACTTTTTCATACTTGACTTAATCTGGTTTATAATAACTCAGGTTTTGGTGATCCTTCCTACATAGGTTCTGAATAAATTCCTAGTTCAAACAGACTTATATGGAAAAGAAAAAATATTACCCAGGCCAACCATTCATTCAACTTTGGCCCTCTGAACTTACCATTGGGCATTATTATAGACATTTAATGTGCATTCACATTCAGTTTTACCTTGAAAAAAAAAACAGTAGCTTTGATAATCTACCTGAACTTTCAGCTTGTTTACAACCTGTCTGATTCTACACAGACTGTGGTAGCAATGTCAGTTTGTTCACTGATCTCAGCAGTTACTTTGATAAGTATAATGTTATCACAACTGACAGGGATTATGTCCAAAACTGCAAAAATAAAGTCCAAGTTGTTATAAACCAGATTCATCCTTTAAGGCCACTCTGAAGGGGGTCTCCCCTCCCATGACTAAAAGAAAATGGCAAGAATGCAATGGAAAGAGAACTAGAGCAAGGCTTCAGATTTCCTCCCCATTTGACTCCAGCTTTCTGGAGAGAGAAACAACTCCAAACAAAGAAATTCCCATTGTGATGAGAGAAAGAATGTGGAGGGCAGAAGGCTCAAGGAGCTGGGCTCAGGTCGAACCTCTGACAGCCAACAGTATTCGGTCTGCCTCCCCCACAGACCCCCTTTACCTTCTCCCCACTTCTTGAGGGAACTCCGGGGGGGGGGGGTAAAAGGTTCTTAAAATAGTCTGTGTGCTGGTTATGATGACAGACTGCTAGCCAGCCAATGGCAGGAAAGCAATCAAGGGTCTTAAAGTAGCGGAGAGGGAAGGAGGGAGGGGAGAAGGGAAGAGAGGTGAGCAGAGGAACAGAGGAAAGCAAACAAAGCAGTAAGATTGTGTGCAGGAGGGAAGGAGAGGAAGGGGTGGACAAGGAGGCGGGTTTGATCATCAGTTTCCTGTCTAACACCCCTCCTCCTCCTCCCCCCATGCCTCTGACCCCTCACTCCTTCCTCTCTCTTGCCCCTTTCTCCCTCCCTCTACTCATCTCCAACCAGTTGCTATTTCAGATTTTCTTGGCAATCTCAGGAATAACACATCAGAAAGGGCCCGGGATTCAGACACACACAATAAACCAGCATCTGTTACACTTAATCCCACCCACAAAAGTCCTCTGAAAATAGCTCTCCTTTTTTCTTTGCCTGTGAGTCTTTCTGGGAAATGCATTGAAACAGACCTTTATTGATGAAGCCTAATAAAATATGGGTTATTCTTGGAGCTCAGTGAATGCTATGGAAAATCAAAGCCTTTTTACAGGCTCCTTTTTGGTTTGGTAATTCTGTGGCAAGTCACTGCAGCACATTTTTATGTGAAGTCTGTGTGACTTTCACATAAAAATGCGTGAAATCAGATTATAAAGCAAAAATTCATGTCTGCAACACTGAAGACAAAAGCTCCGGAGGTTTAATGTTACATCCACATATTCTGTGGGTGTACGGTGAACTGTATAGTATTGAATTCTGTGGCATAATATGAGTTATACAAAAGGCTATTTGCTTTAGTATGTGACAAATGTGTAAACATAAATGTATCCTTGTGTGTGTGTTTTTGTGCTTTTCACTGGGTTCAGCAATGGTCAGCCAGGCTTCCTGTCCCTCTGGCATACACAACAAAGCTTCCTGCTCAACACTATGGGGGAGTGGACAAGGCAGCACAATGGCTACCATCTGGGCATTATGAGGACCAGCTCTATGAAGTGGAGCTGCAGAGCTTGGCAAGTTAGAACAATGGGGGGAGATCAGGGCACCAGAGAGAGCTCTGAGTCCCTGCAGCAGCAAGAGCACAGAAAGGACTATTCTTTATGGGAGAAAACAATAACATGGTTTCCTTAAGCTTTGTGCACCAATGATGTGTGTAATTTGCCAGAAAAATGGTTGACAAGAACTGATTACCCAATGTGGTTTGTCCTCAGCGATATTTCCAGCTCCCTTAAGACTTTCGTAGATTCCTGCACCCGCCTGCGAAACTTCTGCAAGACACAATGAAAGGAGAGAGTTTTGCTGCAGATTTATCATTGTCCAAGCGTCACCTAATGAGCAGTGAAAGTTGGCAGATTCACTTAAACAGACTTTGATGTGTAAAATCTGCATGAGTTCCCCTTCCCACCTTGCGTGTGACTCCAGGGTCTAAGTATCCTCGTAGCTTCTGGATGTAGGTGTGAGGCGGATTCTTCACTTGAAACCTCTCCTGAAGACACACAACAGTGTGAGCATAGTAATGCGTGTTTGTTGAAGTCACCGTGTTGGTGTAGAGTGGGTTATTAGGGCAGGTGTGTGTACAATCACACCGCAGGTTTAGCAATTTTTGAGTTCATGAACGTACCTGGTCGCAGATCAGGTCCCATTTCTTCTCATTGTCATACTGTCGGAGGAGCCGGGCTTTGTCTGGAGGCAGGTTCATAGAATTCTAAAAATATAAAACATCATCAGTTTCATTCATAACCACATATTTCCTTTTTCAGTTTATTTGATTATTTGAGAATAGCTCTGCGTCAGTCATGTGTCAGTGGGATTTTAGAGACATCTGGCGCCAACAGCAGAGCACAGGATGAAAATTTTGGGGACTTACACCATGACCTCACTTCCTGTGTTGACTTTCAGCATCCTGCTGCAGGAGATGGCCCGCATCTCCTCTGCACTCTCGAGTCTCAGTCTTGTTCAGGCAACACGTTGCTTTTAACCACAACAAGTCACCATCAGAGTATGGGCCTATTACAAGACCTGTCTTCTAATCCAGCAATAAAATCACTTAAGCATCCTGAGGCAGCCAGTTTACTGTGGTTCAAATTAAATCCTAAATGCTCTAATTTGTGTTTAGAGACCAACCCTCTTCAGTGTTTTATGTCCTTGTGACCACTGTGAAAAAATAACACAAACTCTGTGACACAAGCTTTTGACTAATTACTTCCTTGGCAGAGCCAAGAGCCTGTAAACAGGGGCTGACATGGAAATCTTAAAAATGAGGAAGCACAACAATATGAGGGAGCTCACCAGCCCCTGAAACTGATCGCCTCAGCGTTTCTCTTTGAAGGGACATGAGGGATTGTTTGCACTGGGAACCCTCATTTACACCCGTATCAACAGTACCCCATAAGCCCGGCCACAAACGGCCTGTCAGCTTGACTTTTAACCTGTAGCTATAACTCAGCCTACCATCTAAAACCCAGGCACCCTGCCCCGTTAACTCGTCCCAGGCCAGACACGATGTTCACACTGTTATTTTGCCACTGGCGGAGTGTTTGATAGATGGAAAATAACACATACTTGTTCCTATGACAACCACTCAGTGACTGGTGGAATATCACATGTGAGTATTTTAAAATTAGTTTTCCACATTGGGACCACATTGCTCACTCATGAATCATGCTGTGATGGATGTAAAGGCACAGCGAGTCACACACTGTATATTTTATGGAGCTGACTAACAAGTTCACATTAAATAGCATATTTGTGGGAGCCCTAATTACAAAATGTACTCAAAAACAAATGCAGCAACCTTAAACTGCCATTGGATCCTACAGTAAAGCCCTTTAAAAACCGTTTAAGAAATACAAAAATAAAATGCCTGACAAATCTTTAACAGGCTATAACTGCACTGGAAATCAGTGCCAAGATTGCCAAGATGTTACAGTACATATGGGGCCTTTGATTTAACCTGCTTTATGAATCCCACGCAGGAGAAGCAATGAAGAGAGACGCAGCGTGCATACCAGATGTCCAGAATTACAGGAGGAATGTGTCTTGTTTATAGTAGTAATTTATAGTAGTAAATTTTCTCTCTTGTCTGACCCCTGAGCTGCTCTCTCCTCCTCTGTCTGTCCCCAGAGAGATTTTACCTACAACGCAGTCTTTAGGAAGGTCGTACTAGGAAGCGAAGAGTAGCATTTGCCATCTGTATCCAGCTCTAATAAATTATCTGTCTTAGTATTTTTAACAACAGAGGCAGGACACTGCCCACAGTTTTTAGTTTTAAAAAACAGTTCATCATAAAAAACTATGATATTTAAAAATCACCAATTCAAAGAGCTGTCACTTATTAGTTACAGTATATGGATTAAAATGAAACATTTACTGGCTCCAGCCTCTCAGTTTTGTGTAATGATTTCCTTTGTTGTATTTCATTGGACAGTGAATATCTTCATGTTTTGGACGTTGGGCTCTGGAAAACCATGACTGGAATTAATCATTATTTTCTGACATTTTATTAATAAAACAACTAATCAACTACTCTAATAATCTGAAGCATAATGAAAATAATAAGTGAGTTACCAGCCCTGATTTACTGTATCTGAGACTAAAAGGTTGGACCTGAGTCCACCTAAGTTTAAGTGAATTGATGCTTGTTAATGCTGTATTGTTAATTAAGTAATGAATTAGAAGCATTAAAGTGGATACTTTTAACACACTCCAGATTATGTTCCATAGGCTTGATTTTGGCCACAAAACCAAATCTGAATGATGAATGAAAAAACAAGCCCAGATATCTGCTCCAGCATCTGTCCAGGCCCAAAGCCTAGTTCCCTTTGTTTTCTTGGTCAGTCATGCATACAAAATTAGACCTGTGGAGCAAACAGGCAAAGAGCAAGGTCCCCTTTTGTAGTAATTTGATTCTGAACTACTGGAAAACATGCCGACCAGACACACACACACACATACACACACAAAAACAGATGTTCATCCATTTAGTAAAAACAAAGGAGCAAAATAAAGTCAAAACCTGCCCATTGTTATTGGATTTTAAAATTATTTCAGTTACAAAAATATTCATTAGAAGTGAAGAACTGTATTGAATTTCAATGATGATCAGTAAATACACAAGGAACTCTCTCCCTGCCTCATAGAGGACATATTCATATTCTTCATAAGCAATGAACACACACTGAAGACTTTGATGTTTAACAACGTTCTGCTCCTCGTCAGTTACAGCCTCAGGTACTGTAAACAAATACAGGCGGGACTGTGTCCAGATGTGTGAGGAGCTACAACTGTTTTTAAAAAAAAAGTATAAAAGCTACTGCTCAAATGAACATGGGGATATAGAGAAGAGGCTTATCCTGCGACGAGGCAAAAGCTGAGGGGATGTTTCCTTTCTGACTAGATTTGGGTAATTTGAGCCAAGTAACCCAATTTAGCTAATTTCATTTCACTTTCTCCCACAGTGATACCATCTTGCGCTTCCTGTGTTTATAAGAAGCTAAAAGAAGTCGTTGGACGGAGGCGAGGGGCCTATGGCTCTTTTGGATGCACTGGCCCATTTTAGGGATGAAATACTACAGAAATACCAAAAATGTTTGTTGCTTGTTATGGTGCCATGTTGCCCACATACTCTCTCCTCCAGCAAGGCCTTTCGTGTTTGACCTGAGACTGGTTTGACAAAGGATTCAATGTGGAGCTTTGTTTTGATTTGGTGCTGTGCCATTCCCATCCTTTGACATTTGAGCTATTTTTTTTTTCCTCATAGAAAATGCCCAACAATGGCTGGTGGGCAGGGTCAGTGTTTGCCCCCTGGTGCTATGTGGAGCAAAATCCATCTAAAACACAACACCAGTACACTGCACAACCAGATGAACTGGTTCTCTGATCACCACTATCTCTCTGATCATTAGGCCCCCATTGTGGGCCAGGAAAAGAGAATGAGTTACTAAACAGGGCCACTAAGGAGACAGAATGAAAACTCCAGTGTATTAAAGTCAAATTTACAGACATTTACAGAAAAGAAGTAAGAAAAAAAACTGCCTGAAGTGTCTAAGGGTATGATGGAAGAAAGAATATTGGAGAAGATAAGTAAATAGTCAAATGACAGAAAATGTATCAAAGTTAAGTTTGATTCAGTGATATATGGTTCACAAAATACATAGCTGGTTTCAGTCATTTGGATTCAATCTCTCAAATGTGAGAATTTTTAGCCTTTCTTTGTTTTATATTATTATAAACTGAATACATTTAGGTTTTGGACAAAACAAGAACTATTACTACTACTACTACTATTAAAAGACTAGTCAAAAAGATGAATGGCAGATTAACAGTCATATTGTTTGCGGTTCTAGGATAAGTAACTAACCTAAATAACCTGAAAAAGAGAATATTTATAGTATTATGACCAAACAAAGTATAGAAACACAAAGTGAGACGAGAGAGAGGGATGTTGTAGAGCAGTACAGGCTAACTGAGAGGGTATAAACTCTAAAACAGAGGGACATTTGAGCCATCGACAAAGGAAGACTAAGGTTTTAAAGACTCAACAGTTAAAGTAGTTGACGGGGTCAGGTTGCCTGGTTAAGGAGGCATGGAGAGTCCAGGAGAGTCATCAGGGACTCAGCAGAGCGCTCAAGTCACGCACAGCCCCCCACGACCGAGGTGGTGGGGGTGCTGGAGAGCCCATGGTCACTTCAGACTTCAGAGTCAACAGGGCAACTCCATCTGCCCTCCGCTGGACGGCTTCCTAATCCGAACTGATTTACAATTAGCCTTGAGTTAAGTTTATGACCTGCAGCTCCAGCCAGAGGCTCCCAGAGAGACAAATGGAAAAGAGTGACAGGATGTTTCCTCCCTGATCTTTCTCACAGCTTCACACTTTCAGTCAGGATGAGATATAACACCAAGTACTCTGCCTGCAGAATCCCCTCAGCCTATTTGTTTTTGTTGAGGACACAGCATTGCCAAATTTACTCCCTAAATTGCTACCAGGCATTCAACAGAAGTTCAGGGATTTTATACTGTATTGTTTGAAAATGAATGTGCACCATGCTGGATCTGGCTTCTATGAATGTATAGACAACATGCAACATAGTTGTATGCATGATATAATAAAAAAAAAGGCAATGTGCCTTGTCTCATCCCATGTAAATCTAATATTCAGACTGAAATACCATAAAAGTGGCCGACTAAGCAAATGATTCTCTCTTTTGTGCTGTATCTGTGGGTTGGAAGCAGCGTCTGTGTTTTTTTATCTACTGTGATAGGTTTACACAGGCCAGACTAGTTGTCATCAGCACAGAGGGAAAGGAGTGGGCGGCTAAAGAGCTAACCGTGCTGGACAGAGCCTGTGGCAGTTCAGACACGGAGGCTCAGACAGGTCCTCTTTACCCCCCAAACAAGTCTGCTTGTTGAGAGTCTGCTCATCAGGGTGGGGTCCAGGAAAAGAGGATTCGGCTCGACTCGAATGGAAGCTGTCCCGCCAACGTAATCATGGGTCACAGCCGCACACAACAGTGTGCCAAGCTTGGAACGCACATTCAAAACAAAGGCAGGGTTAGTTGTTTGTTCACTGACAGAACATCTTGTGCACATTGACAATTCAAGGTGCCTCACATAAACAAAAATCAATGATAAAAACCTACAGTGAAAGCAGAAAAATCGGAAACTTTACGGAATAGTTTCACATTTTGGGAAATGTGTATTTGCTGTGTTGCCTGGACAACTGTCCTTACAACCTTCTCACTGAACTCAAGAAGGCAAATAAGAATGTTGAACTATTCTTTTAAAACCAAGAAAAACTGAATTGTTGTTGTCCAAATTCATCAATTGATTTGTGGACAAGTAAAATAATTTCAGTATCAATACTTTGACCTTTCAGTGGTTGGTTTAGAGACTTGAGAATTATTGTAATCTTTTTTGTTTTGGTTGGGATTTAGCAGCTTAAGTCTGAAAAGAAACAGTTGGTGAAAATAAAAGCATGGATCAACTTTTTCCAGATCCTGTTTGGACATTAATCCTGTGACTCTTGCTACACATTTCAGAGGATAAAAGGTTGACGTTGCCATAACTCATCTGATGTGGCTGCTACAATTTAGATCTGAGTCCAAAATAACGCTGAGATATCTGCCAAACTGGCAACCAGAATGTGTACAGTGTAAATGTTATCATTAAAAATCTCAGGGAAAAACTGTTGTGCGTCTCCTCTTTTTTCTTAAAGTGAAGCAAGATATTCTGTTTCAGCTACATATGAAAAAGCAATACATTTCGGAAAAGACTACAGTGATCTGGTAACAAAGGAAAATACCAAACTAGCCAATGAAGGGGAAGATAAGACCCATGGCTCTTTAACAAAGGGTAGCGTCTGAAGAGGGTAGAAAAAGCCAGACCACTGATCCCTGTCAGGAAGTGGAGCCAATAAGGAGGCAAAGAAAACACCATGAATATGGGACCTGGCATGAGTATGTTTTCTTTAAGCATATTAACTGAGCATATTTTAGAAGGGAGGGTGATGCACCACCAGTCCCCATACTATACCAGGGGTGGCTGGATATAGTTCAAAATAAATGTCTCCTTCAGATAAAAAAAAAAGAGAAGAGAAATAAATAACTGCCCTCACAAACGCTCAGAAAGACAGGAAGTGTAAATACAGAGCAGACTTGTGGGCATCTCTCTGTTGAACCGCACGTCACATACACTTACAGTAGAGTATGAGTACATGAGGTGGGGCTCATCAAGCAGGATGACCTGATCGGATGATATCATTCATCAACGTAAGCATGAATCTGACTGTGATGGCTTCTAAACATTTCACGCTTTTTATTAATGAATGTGGTTGACAGTGCTATTGTTAGGATTCCTCCTTTTCCTTGGTATTGGAACACAATGATAGGAGACAGGATGAGAGGCTCAGCTGTTGTCGTCACGGGGCTGTAGGGACTTCCTGAACTCTTCAGGAAATCAAAAACTGCCCTGAGTAATGTTAGGTTTGTTCCAAAGCTGTTATGTGTAACGTGAGCATGTGAGCGTGTGTGTGCGTGCGTGTGTATTTGCACATCCACTTCTACCATGTGTTTATGTATGTGCAAATGAATGAATGAATGAATGAATACGTGTTTTTCCAGCTCCAAGGTAAACCTTGCTGAATTGAAAGCGACAGAGCGAAGTGTGAGAAAACACTGCCCCCCTTTCTCTGAGCAGACATTCGATCACCCTATCGCTCTTTTGTGAGGTAACCCGAACCAGGCAATCACAACAAAGCATGGGTCCTGCACAAAGATGCTGGAAGACCGGGAGGTAGACGCTATACCAGCCCTCCCAAAGAAGAGAGATTGAGGGTGGGAGGGGCAGAGAGCAGAGGGTAGAAGATGTTTTTCTAAAAGGCGGAGAAGTGAAGTCTTCAGTATCCCTCCCTGTCCACTCCTCCTCATGCTGGTCCTTGTTTACAAAGCAAATATAAACAGGCTCAGTTAGGAGCTTGTTTATTAAGATATTAACATAACAGGTAAGGGCATGCGCCTCATTTGTATGCAAACGTGGTGTCAGTGGGGAAACCACATTCTTGACATGTGAAGCCATAAGCATGTGGTAAGTTAAGGAAGTTGATCTACATATTTGAGAAGGTGGAACCAGAGGATGTTTGGCATTTTTGCTTAATAAATGAATAAACAAGTCATCAATTATTAGAATTGCTGTTGATTTATTTTCGATTGTTTGGTGAATCAACAAATCATTTGAGCATTACCATAGATAAGAGCAAACAAATGGTTGAAACTCAAAGCCATTCTAATGGCTGAAACTTTCTCTAAGTGGTGTTACAGCTCAAATCCCCATTAAATCAGGAGTTAACGGAAGTTAACTCCTGATTAAACCACACCAGTTTCCAGCTGTGGTGTGAGGTTTTCAGCCTCCTGCCCTCATGCTAGCCCACTACCTTCCCTTCTCCAGCCTGAATGCACTCTGAAGCCTCCTCCTTCTCCCATGAACTTACATCTTCTAGTCTGTGACCTCTGAGTTACTTTGTTGAGAGAAATAACTTTCCCTCCAGCCCCTTCTTTACAACACACAACCAAATGGACATTCCACGGCCGCTCGAAGCAACAGGAAGTTGGTGAAATGCCATTTTCGGTTGATAAATCAAGAACCACTTCCTACAACCCACTTGCAAATACTTTTATTCACTCAGTGACAAAGCGGTGATTGACAGCAGTGATAGCTGGGTTCAAGCTAGAGACCATTATCATCACAGAGTTCTTTGAAGTCTAACTAATGACCCCAGCGTGAGATAAAGATGAAAATGTCCTGGGCTCAAGGTCCTTCTGAAGCCAGATGTTCCTCAAGCTTCAAAACTGAGCGAACTTGAATTCCACACTTGTTTACATGAGCTTATCTAGCAAGTTTTTCAAGCATGTGTCAAAACAACAGTGATGTAAAACTATTTCAGCAATTCCACCTAACAATGTTGTCCAATTTATTCCTTTTTTGAACACACTGTATCTAGGAAATGTAGACACAAACAATGATATAAGTGACATCAGGACTGAGTTATAAATACACACAACAATTGGTCATGAATCGTAGGTGTTCGTTCATTCCTGTGCGGCGGACATCCTGTTTGTCCTTCTCTGTGCGTCCGCACATGGGCTCAGGGAAGCCCCAGCCAACAGACGATATGCACAGGGAATGTCAGGAATGCAGGTACATGAATGCCTCAATAACTCATGCCGGCCGGGCCTTTTGACACACTGCCCAGTTAAAAAGATGAAGGTCGGCCAGAAAGAAAGGGCAACAAATCAGAGCCTGAGCTGCGCAGAAATAAAAGTTGTGAATCAAATGAACTTTCCAAGGATTTATCGCCTTGGAGGAGGTTTGTGTTGGAAGGAGAGGTGGGGATCATAAAATAAAGAAGAACAAAAACCAAAACCAAAGGAAAGTCAAGACATGCAAAATTCACATGCATCACGTCAACAGTCACAAGTCTTTAAAAAATTCCCCTTTGTTTCACAATATGACCTCATTCAGTTGAAGTGTTGTCAGTGTGAAAAGGCAGTAAAAGCTTTGAGAAATGAGGAATGACAACATAAAGAAAGACTACTGTATGTCATTTCAGGAAGGGCTGGGGAAATTACATTACATCACTACTGTATGAGAGAAGTAGCATCAAGGATAGTAGCATAATACACAGGCTCTCAAAATGAGCTTACAGCGGTTCCTCTAAGCATCCATGTAAAAAGAGTGTAGAGGCACAAAAGGCACCAGGGGATGAGGCCCCCTTTCTAAAACAACACCGACTGACAGAGTCCCCATTGTATTGAGGAGGAAACTGCTTCTCCAACTTACAGCCATGGTGCAGCTGCATTAGAGGAGCATGCAAACCCCCACTGA
This sequence comes from Lates calcarifer, assembly GCF_001640805.2. Lineage (NCBI taxonomy): Eukaryota > Metazoa > Chordata > Actinopteri > Centropomidae > Lates > Lates calcarifer. The sequence continues at coordinate 13,639,185 of NC_066838.1, read as the reverse complement.
CACGCACAAATGCACACACACATGCACATACCAAAAAACACTTACATATGCATATAAATGGCAAACACATGCAGTTTCTGAGCAAAGATGAAGAAATCCAGATCCAAACATTATGTCTTACTAGTTGCTGTAGTCTGAGGAGTCAAAAAAGAGCGAATCTATCCCTAAAAAAGAATCTTGAAAGGTAAACAAATACCACTTACACTTTAGCTTTACAGGGCTGTCTGACTCAAAGAAACATTTTGGCATTTTGGAAATACACCTATTTACTTGCTGAGATTTCCATGAAAAGATCAATACCACTCTCATACTTAATGGCTGAGCATGAAGCTACAGCCAGCAACTGGTTAGCTCAGCTTAGCACAAATACTAGAAACAGTATTTAGAAACAGAGGTAAACAGGTAGCCTGGCCCTGTCAAACCACAAACTATCAATTTTACACTTTGGTTTCTGTGTGGATTAAACAAATGAGAAATATTGTTTTCATTAGTGTGCTTAAGGTGATGGTGGGCAGATGTTTTAACTTTTTACACAGCCAGACTAGCTGTTTCAGTTTCCAGAATTTCTGCTGAGCTAAGATAATCAGATGCTGTCTGTAGCTTCATATTTCCAGTACAGACATAAGAGTGACATCGATCTTCTAACTCTAGGAATGAGAGCAAATAAAAATACTTTCCAAGATGTTTAACTATTTCTTTTTAATAAAACCAACCACTCAGGTGGATCTCATGAAGAAATCTCAGACACAATCTATGTTGAATGCGGACTGTTAACATCTGCTCAGTCATGGTCTTTAACTTGACCTTTGCTTTCCAAAATAACTGCAAGGAGAGAGGTAGAGAAGCAGTAAAACTCGCCATAAAGCCTGGCCCAGATTGGGGGAATTGTAGCCTGAGGGTATAGAGAGCCAGGTGGACAGCCTTGTGCTGAACCCCCCCCCCCCCCCCAAGCCTCCACTGCTGTTCTAAAACCAAGTTAACTGTGTGCACTCAACTCCCATAATCCCCCTCTTCCTGGGACGCGGTGGTGGGTGGCTGAGCCAGATGTACACAGCTCTGCCAACTCGAGTGACGTAACAAACACATTTTCTCTTTTTAGAAAAGAGGAACGGCGACGATGATGTGTGTGAGAAAGGGAGTGGTAGACATATTAGGCACATAAATAAACTGAAACCGCCATTAAACAAATAAAAATGATTTAGGTTTTATGTCTAATAAACACATTGCACAGCTTGACTCCATTAGTTCCACTTGAGTGGCATCTATCAGACATGGCAGCTTTCTTTAGACTTCAGCCATCAAGAAACAGTGATGTCAGACAGGGCGCTGGAGTCACATTGTCAGCATGTCTGATTTTACTAACACTGACTAAATGCTAACTTCTGTAGTTTTCCCAACATTTGGTGCAATGGTGAGACTTCCTTCTTGAACAATCAAACCTCAAAAGAAAAGCTGCGACAGCACATCTACGCATGATGCAACTTGATGTCAAGAGTATAAAAGATGTGGGGAGAGTTGAGCAGAGTCAGACAAATCAGTTAGGATGGTTTCCAGCGCAATCAAGTGGTGAAAATAATCCCATGCTGCTCCCGTAACAGCTCTTAAATATGTGTGCGCTGTTTAAAAATGCTGGTAAAGTCATTACAACCAAGAACAGTGGCGGGCCGCCAGTTGAAAGGGAATTTTCCCTCGCTGAGTTCTCCTGTGGCCTCAGCCTAGACTAGACCGCAGGAATCCAGCAGCGGATTGGTGCACAGGCACTTTGAAAGAGGATCCCAGGCACAGACATACTTACACCTTTGAAAATGCCACTCACCCGTCTCACATCATTGGGCAGAGTCATATGGAGAAGGTTATTTTATAGGCCAGACCCACAGCGAGAGTGAATTCAGGAAATGGGAAGGTAGGAAACACTGACTGGATGAGTGAATGAGAGGTTCCACTTCCATTTGGAATCACACAAAGCCAAGAAATAAGTAAAAGTTACCAAGGACAAAGAGGGGAAAAGAGCCAGTACTATCAAGACAATACTACCAATTACCAGGACATAATTTAACAAATATGGCTTCCATGTTGTGCATCTACATTTGTCTGTCTGTGAGGTCTAGGTAGATCTATATCTCTAGCCGAACTAACAGCATGTTATGCACCGGTAGCAGCCTGCAGGAACACAGTTCTTACTGTACAGCAAACCAACCACAACCACCACTGGCTACAATGCAATTTCCTCTGTAAAATGAAGAAAGGAATATGCCAGGCAGCTGTTTCCAGCCACAAAAGACAGAGCTGAGGCTGTTTCTGACAATGCTGGACAAAAAAGACGAGAAGTGATACGATGCCTTTAGCACATGCTGCTGGGTTAGACCTGACCCAGGCATTTTATTAGCAGACTGTATGAAGTAGTCGAAGCTAACCCAGGGGTCTCGCCCCTCTTCTTAAGACCCATCTACAGTAGAGCAGGCCTGTTAAAGTCATTAGTCCAGGGATATTACTACACTGGCGAAGGCTGCTGCACCCATGACATCATTATGGGCTGCTGTCATTCCAGTGGGATGTCTGTGAGCTGTGTCTGAGAGAGAGAGAGTGAGAGAGAGAGAGAGAAAGAGAGAGAGAGAGAGAGAGAGAGAGAGAGAAAAGGGGCAGACCCACCACACAGATGCAGACACAACCATTTATACCAGCATGCCATCATGAAGCAGGAAACACAGTGGTCCAGAGGAGTGGAAATTACCCATTTCAAAATATCCATTTATGGAGAGTGTTTTATTTGTTGAGGCTGTGACAAAGCCAGTTATGTCTCTGCTTACAAATACTGAAAAAAAAATCTGCCCAGTTTAGAGAAGAAAAAAAAAAAAAACATGTGAACTCTCTCACACTATTTCTGGCCTACATGATAGTCTGGAAGGAGCACCCAGAAGTACTGTATAGCTACGGCCAGACGCCAGCGTCACGGCCTCGACTTCCTGAAGAACTCTAACCACAAAGACAGAAGCTTTTGATGTACGTTTATCTTGCAACAAGGGGCAAGCAGGGCAGAGAGAAGACCATTGTCTGATAAGAACACTAAAATATACAAGCACACTGTTCTTTCCCACAAAGTAAAGGAAATCTGGAGCTACTGTGGGGTAGGCTGGGAGGGAGGGGGTGAGATTTAGAGAGCTTGAAGACTTTTCCCAGTCAGAAACACAACTGAAAATGTTAAGTCTACTGCCTCTTGCATAGAAATCATCTGCTCTGCACGGCTGAACATAATAACAGGGACTGACGTTGTGTTTAAGGGCAAACAACTGCAGACTGCACTGGTCTCTAGGGCAGGGTGAATGTTGATATAAAATGATTTCCAGGCTTTCTTCAAGGAAAATGTGACGGCTACAAATCTTTTTTAGGCCAGTTAACCCACTAGTCATATGGGGGAAAAAAAATTACAATCGCCTACAATTTCTTGTCATTTCACTCACTTACCCAACCAGTGAGTCATCTGCGTGAGAGAGACACAACTTGAGCTGTCATAATAGCGCTTACTGTACAGTGTAGTACGGTGTATAATTGTCATAATGGCTGGGACTTAGCGCAGCAGTTAACAAGCAGGCCTTGAATGGCTTCTTGCTGTGCTAGTCTCCTCATATATGGCTGCTGATAGCTCTGGCAAGCAAATAATGGCTTCACTCCAGAAACATGGAGGGTCCACACAGTATTCAAGAATGAGACTATCTGAGTGCTGCTGTGAGGATCTCAGCTCTTTACTGCCTGATACTGTAATTAAGGTCTTAAACAGCTGAAAACCAAGGCTGGGTGTGGTTATGTTGAAATGTGGAGGTATGGAGCATAAAATAAGCACCTGTGAGAAACCCTCATGCCACTGTTTAACAAAAAATTAAATAAATAAACAGATAGGTAGTCTTTTCTCTACACAAAAAACTGTATTTTAAATGTGTCTGACTCTGCAGCATCCGAGTCTGGATTACTCAAACTGTAACAGAGCAACAAGTTGGAGTGGTGTTACTGAGGTTTCTGTTTTCTGTTTGCATGTGTGTGGAGCACGGCAGGGGGTGGACACACTATTCAAATACACAACTCAAACAAAAATCTTGTGAGTAATATTACATGAAGGATACTCTACCAGTTACATACAGACACCGTGAGGAGACCAGTGTGAAATCCTGATGTAACTATTTCCTACTGATATCATTACCTAACTATAGGCCATGTCATATGGCTCGTGACCCCCAGTGAACCCAATGACGCACTTGTGACCTCTTACTACAGGTTATGGCCTCAGTTCAGATGTGGGCAGTTACTAAGAGACTGTCAGATTACGTAACTTGGGAAATACTCGTATACTCTTTAGATCCACTTAAAAAGTAAAAGCCTCTGCTCACTGCTGAGCAACCTCTCTCTTTAATCATATGGCGAATCCTCAAATTTATCTTGGGACCCCTTAGAGGACCCCTCACCCTGCAGGTCCTGCACCACTGCTATAGCTCTATGATTTGTACACATAAGTAGCTGAATACAGTACTTGATCAAAAATATGTTTAAGTGAAAAGGCTGCAGCTGTACTTTTTTTTATTATTAATCTGACCTTTAGTTTCTTGATTATTTGAGAAATTCTTTGGTCAGAAAATAACAAAAACTGTCCACAAGTTTCTAAAGCCCAAGGTGATGACTTGAAACGTTCTGTCTGATTCCATTTACTATCACATATGCTCTTATTAGAGGAGCTGGGACCAGAAAATGTTTGGTATTTTTGCTTTAAGTATGACTTCAACGATGAATAAGGTATCCAAATAGTTGCCTATTAATGTTCTGTTTATTAGTTCATTAATGGAGATGACTGGCGGCAGCACACACCCCTTTAGTTCGTCATGAACCATGACAGCCTGACCAGAAGTGATTCTAACTCTTACTCTGCATGGCTGTTCCCAATGAAGTGAAAATGTGTAAAGTCCCCTCGTGTGATGCGCCAGTAAATGAAATGTTCCCTTGACGTGGGATGACAGAAGTCACTTGTCTGTGCTGATGGACGGTAAAAGTGGGTGTTGACTGTGTGCTCATTACTACAAAGCGCCCAGACAGCTCAGCTCCAGCCAGATGTGGAGAGTGTGAAGAGGAAAGGGGGGGGGGGGGGGCGAACTCATCGGGTGTGGGAGTTTTGGGGGAATTCAGAAAATGTTGTTTTCAGATGGTTTGGCCCTGCAGCGAGACATTTTGAAATAAACCCAGACGAAAAAGGGCTGTAATGTCAAGGATATACAGTGTAACGTCCTTTCTCTCTGTGGAACAAAACCTTCACCGCCCCCACACCTCCTCCCCTCCCCTCCCCTCACCCACCACACTCTCAACCATGCTGTGCTCAGTGTTTGCCACTTCAGCCAAACGCTGAGTTGTCTGACTTTTAGAGGAGACAAAAGAACCGCAGGAGAGGAGAGGAGAGGAGAGGGGGAACCGCAGGCAGAGAATGAGGGGCGGGACAGCACAGGTCGGTTCATTAAAAAAAAAAAAAAAGTATATATCAGCAGCTCGTAATGGACGGTAAGGACAGAGAAGTGTAAATACACACCCACTATAGAGCGCAAAAATCTGCTTGTTTTTTTTTTTTATTACAGAAACAACACCTATGTTGTTTTGATTTTGGATGGAGTATACTGTAAATTTATGAGGCTGCTAGAGTCAAAACAACAGTGGCGCAAGTTAAAACAATAACTCCATCACCACTTCAACTCATGTCAAACCACGCAGTGACAAACTGAGATCAATACAACTCACCAAAACAATGGCAAATTTCTCCTCCAGCTCGGTGGGGTCAGGCATGGGCACCTTCAGAGGCATGATGTGATGCTTCATCTCCGACTGGCCATCCACACTCTCTATATTACCCATCTTTCTCCCCCAGCAGTACTGTATCCCCTCGTCAACTGGAAACTTTGGCAATCCTTCGGCTTCTTTCAGTGATGATAATCCAAGTCAAAAAGGAAAAAGAAAAATCAAAAATAAAATCTCCCAAGTATTCCAACAATATCATCAACGGATGAATCCAAATAATCCACTTATCTCCACACCGAGATAAAAAGCTGACAGCGCAGGAGTCTCGTATCACTGTCCCAAAATGCCATTTACACGTATTCACGAGTTTAGGTTTTTACAGTGTATTCCACTGTAGTTTCCTCTTCAGAACTTATTTTCAAAAGTAACAAAAGCGCAGCTGCTTTCTCTTCCAGAGAGTAGTTTCTAATTTGCCTGGCCAATCCATTACTTACGACATATTTCCCTCCGCGACAGATAACTTTCAGACGCCGAACAGTTACTTTTAGTTGCTGCTCAACTTTCTTGGCTACGACGTGTTTCCATTCATTATTGTTGTGTGATCCTGATTAAGCTCTTTGCTGCTGCCTCCACTCAGAGGGCAGGTTTTCTTCTCCTGTCCCGCCCCCTATCTGTAGAGGGAGGGGGGGAAGGCGGCACACCCGTTGGCTCAAATACCTGCCAATCAGTTCTTTTTCCTTTTCCCCGCCCCCTCACATCTGTAGGCAGCGAGCCCCCTTACAGCTGGACGGAAAGGGGAGGGTTTGTCTGCACTTTATCGCTGCCTGGTGGCAAGATGTGACCATGGCACTTTACCAAAACAACCCAAAAATGTAGTTTTAAAAATTTAGTTAAATAGAAAATTATTTTTACACAAAAACGAAGCCACAAAACTAGTTTGGTTCATGAGAGTGCAAACTTTAATCAAGAACTTCAGCAGCTACATGATGATATGTTCAAATCATGTCAAAGCACAGCAGTTTTCTTCTTCATTTCTGAAAATTTAAATACTTTTTATTTTCTTTCCATTACCACAAATCATTGTCTAAACCTTTTGTGGTGAGGTGACGTAGAAGCTGCCTCACCACAGCCGTACAATATTTTCCTGCTTCTCATAACTGTTTAGCTAAAAAAAACCCAACAAAATATAAACATGGCCAGAAGCATTGGCCTCTTGCATTTAGCACTACAAACACATACAAACACAAAGAAGCATTTGGTTGTAAGAACATCTAGCAATGTGTTTTCAGTATCTACAAAGTTTTCTCTTCATAAAAGCACAGTGATTTAGACTCTGCTTACAGTATCATACCTCTGTTTTCAGTGGTAATGTGAGGGTCTACGTTTGTAATACTCTGATTTATAAAAGTAACTTTCAGAAAGTTCTGGTTAAAACATATAAAACTTCATCTGGAACATAATTCATGAACACTGACAAACTTGCACAGTTTTGTAATACTTAAGGCAATAATATAAACGTATATAAACAAAGTAATCTCGGGAATTGTTTGAAGATTGTAAAAAACAAAATTTTAAAGAATCGTTTTCAGTTGTGTCGGATGCTGTAGATCCATAAAACATTGTCACATCATAGAATATTAACCACAGCATAAGCCCTTTTGTAAATAAAATTCAAATAGGACTTGTACATGCTTCTAAACATATAGAAACTTGGTAGGTTGTGCAACATAGTTGCATTTTTATCAAATATCTATTCAGCCAAAATATTCTACTGAAGAATCTGTCCATGGGTTTAGCACAGTTAACACTTCATGGATGATAAGCTACATGTAAAGTGTCATAAATACTGATGGACTGTGTTTTTGTGAAGCATATATGTCATCATTTTTTTTCTTCAGTGATGGTGGAAATTTTAATTTAAGCTGAATATACAAACACACAAATCACAGATCACAGAAGCAACACATTGTTATATATTACTGAAGATCAAACACAGGTTCTTCTAGTTGGTCTCTGCTACCAAATCGTACCTGGAAAAAACAAGAAATGATACAATTTATTGTTTTAATGTTATATCATAAAATAATATTTGCACAGAAATTTGTCAGTATAACTCTTATTATTACACAATATTGTCAAGTAGCTGTTTAAATTCTTACCATTGTGTGACACCTGTCTTTAGGTCTATTTGGTTCAGGTCCAGCTGCAACTGCGCACAAGGAAATGAAAGAAGATGATGTGTCACATTTCTGTATCTCTTGTATCTTATGATAGTGACTACATCAACACTGAGACATTTATCTGAGCTTGAGCAATAACTAACTGATGCGACTGATGATAGCTACCTTGCCGATGAGCTCCCTCTCTCTGCTCATGAAGGAGACACTGTTCTTCACAGAGAGGTCCAGTTTCCTCTGTGTGGACTCCTCCAGAGAGAGATCGAAGTCAAACCTGTAGAGAAGGAAAGGAAGTGGGAGAGGTCAATTGACATCCTTTCATTAGTTTGTTCACTATCACGAGCGTCTTATTTTTCTTACCTTTCATTGAATTCTGGGTTGAGGTCTCTCTTCTTGGTGGCAGTTCTCCGCTTGGTCGTACCCTTCTTGTCAGGCAGCAGGATGAAGGAAACATACGGGTCTGCACCATCCTTGGAGCAGGCTGCCAGGGCTCTGTGGATACATAGCAATCATGTTGACAATGTATGATGATACTGACTGCTCTGGGTCTAAAATGTGATGATAAAAGAATAATGTATGTCACCTGCAGGAGTGAACAGTGATGAAAAGCCTGTTCTCCTCTGTGGAGTAGCCCAAGGTAAGCTTCACCTGGCTTGTTGTGCTCCCATTATCACCACCTCTACAGACACAGCGGAGAAAATCTGGTTAATATTTTGATGATATCTTTTTATACATAAGCAAAAGAAACATAAACCAAGAAAAAAGCATTGGGAATTGGTGTTTTTACAGAAAGAAATATACTAGAAAACAGCCAAAAAGGAAACCCTGATTACAAGTCTCTTTACAGTAGAGGCAGACACAGTCAGGCATTGATGCTATTGCATGTGACTCACATGGAGAATCCACCTCTGTGTCTGAGGTCTAGGTGGGATGGAATCCATCTGGGGATGACTTCGTCTCCGCTGGTGTCATTACCTGCGTCCCCTGAAGTCCCACGACACACCGCCAGCTGAGTGTCCAAGATCTGGAATATATATATGGAAATCCTAACTAAAACTTATACAACATTCCTGCAATGAATTCTAACTTTGTGAAGGTTATAATACTACTGTCTTTGTTGAAACTGCTTTAGAGAAGTGTGGATTCAACTGTGTGATCATTTTAGAGGATGTAGTTTGTGGTGCTGCTGAGCTGAAATGCATGACAGAGAGAGGTGTTTCTGTTATTCAGCCTACCCTCATTGATATAAATGGGGTAGGTAAAATAGACTACAGCCTCAAAAATGACCATGAAGTTGAATCAACACCTCTCTAAAACAGTTTTAACACAAACTGAACGTTATTACATGGCGGTGGGATTTATAGCAGGACTGTTGCATTAGACTGCTTTAGTTTTAATTAAGTGTACCTAATAAACTGCCAACTGAGTGTATATAATGAGTGAACTCCTCAAACCTTGATTCCACATTCATGTATGTATGGTAAATATGAAGCTGTCACTACATAAATACTGAAAACTGAGGGAAACACCTGCCCAACCACCATCTCTGCAGTTTACTGTGTAACACATTAAATTTCATTTGTTTAATCTGTACCAAAACTTGAATGAAAAAAAAAGTGGTTTAATGGGGTTATGCAACAATTTCCTGGAGCCTTGTTGCCACTGTGAGGTTGCCAGGCAACCAGCAGAGACCACTGGCCAGGAAAACTACAACTTGTCATTTTTACACAAGATATAAAGAGTTAAGTAATGAGCTTCAGAGGTGGTGGTAGATGGATTTTTTAATTTAGACAAAGTCAGGCTAGCAGTTTCCACCTGTTTCCAGTCTTTGTGCTAAGCTAAGCTAATTGGCTTTTGTTTCCAGCTTCACATTCTGACATGAGACTGGTGACATTGTGTGGAATATGTGTTATATTTCAGTTTTCAGTATAATATTCTGTATGAGGTGCATAAAGTACAATCTTCAGTACACTGCAACAGTGATTCTGAAAACAGAAATATCTCTGAGCTACAAAAACACAAGGGATTCAGTGCAGAATAAATCACAAACAGGACATTGCTCACATGCACACATACTGCAGCGTAGAAAAAATACACAGCATATTGTCAGTACCTTGAGTGTGGCCCTCAGTAGGATCTGGCTCTCTGGCAGAGCTCCATCCAGACTGAGCCAGCGGTCCAGCACCAAGCCCGGCTCAGCCAGCACCTCCCTGAGAGGAAGCGTCAGGGACCCGAGGGCCTGGCCCCAGCTGTGGGAAAGCTAGAGGAAAACACACACATACAGATACACAAACGTGTTTCAGACATTTGATCTGCCTTGCAGCCACACAGTTCAGACAAAAAGTAGAAATCCAGATGCTATTAAAGATTCTCACCTTGACTGTGAGTGTTTCATCTCTGGGGTCACGAATCAAATAATGAAAGGCTTCATCCCATCGAGGAGATGTGGAGCGCTCACAAACCTTGGGAAAGAACCAATAGAAGCATTAAAACCTTTTTTCAAACAACTGTTGCATACATAAGGTCAGTGCGAAAGTCATGAACCTACCTTGGTTTTGTGTGAAACGCCTTTGAGGATTATCTCAGCCCCAACTTTTGGCTCCTTTCCACTCTTCTTCAACTGAAAAGTCACACAAAAAATGATGGAATCAACAAATTAACAGCATCTACTAAATCTAACACCCATTACATGACCTATGATTTAATATATAAATGAGCATGCAGCTGTATTGGCACACTACAGTGCTCTATGCAGTACAGTGCCACTAAAAGCAACCATTGTATTTCTCCACTCTTTGGAGAGAGGAAAAACACATCATAATAAACAACAAATAGAACCCTGTGGACTCATGGATATGATCTCACCGGCAGGCCGTGGGCACGCTCCACATACACAAACAGCACAGCTGCTGATGGTACAACCTTGTTCTGGTACGACTGCAGGGACTGGTACTGCAGGATCTGTAGGAAGCAGGAAATTATGTCACAGAAAGAGAGAGAGAGAGAAAAAGAACAGGGAGAGAGTTTAAGTAAAACTTATTGTGAGATAAGAAAGTCGTGGTGAAAATTCTTTTGCAACCCTACCAACAACGATATTAACATAAACAAACTAATCCACACAAAGCATCTGCAAAAGATAAGTTCATTATGACTTTACGTACTTCTTATACCTCGCCGCATAAGTGGTTGTTCTTTCCTGCTGATTAGAAACTGTTCTATCTGCCATAGAAACCAAACAACAGAGCAAGAAAACAATGGTTCTGGGCTCTCACAGTACAAGATGTACCATTTAATGGCTAGGTTTTTATTTAAATATTTTCAAGCTTGCTATTATAATTCCTTCTGTCCCTCCTGGCTCCTAACACAAATCCACTTGAAAAGATTGGGGGCAAAAGCCGCAATAGTTGTTCTGTGCAAAAATGCATTCTAAAGTTCAGCTGAAGTTAATATGAGGTTAAACGAATCAAGTGGGCGCCTTATTATTGTTGTTGTGTCCAGCCACATAGGAAAGCATCCATCCGAAAATAACCACAGTCCATGGAAACACAAAGTGGGAATATTAGACCAAAACTGTTGTGACTTTGGAAGATATTCACTTAATTTGGTTAACTCAAACTGCTGAAGCCTCATATTAACTTGACTTGAACAATATATCCTTCAGTGAGAATGAGCTCTGTGGGCTCTTTGTTATTCCTGTTCAAAAGACTCATTACACCAAATCCTGCATTGCACGACTCATCTGAAGTAAAACTTTATCTTATATTCTGGTCTTTCCCATCTTAAAGTTCCTACAGGTAGGAGGTTCATTCAGTTCTGAAAAAAGCAGAAATCCTGTTTCAAATTAAAGACTCAAAAAATAAAAGTTCATTATTATTTGAAGAAAATATTCATGCCAAGTCAAAATTATGAGTTAGAAAATTTAACTTAAATCTAATGTCAGGCCCCCTAAGTTTTATTACATGTACTACAATATTTTCTATAACCTTGGTCTATTTAAATAAAAAGAGAATAAAAAAATAAAATATCTAACCGGTTCCAGTCTGTGTAGGTCAGAGACTCTGGGCAGCCACTCCAGCATCAGGTGAACTCGGCCTGACTTCACATCATTTAGAGTGTACCACTAGAACAAGATCAGCACAGAAATGTTAAATTTACAAATCATTTGTTAAGTTGTTGAAATGTTGAAATCATTTCAAATATCTGTCACACACCGTATCAATGAATTGTGCGCTGATGATATCTCGTAGGCCAAGCTTGAACCTGTGAAAACAAGACTTAAATCAATACTTTATCTCCTTTTTACTGTCATGTTCCTTTAGTCACAAGAGCCATGCAGCCTGCAGCTGTGAAAGACACACCTTCCGAGGAAGTCATCCTGATCGATGTCCTTGTCAAACAACTCAAACTGGATCTCCTGTCCAGGAAGCTGAGTCAAAATCACCTAAATCATAGAAAAAATAAATGAAATCTAATACCCTAATAATTTCATCAGATGAGTAGAGGAACAAACTACTCGAGCATTAAACAAAGCAAATACCTCATAAAGCTCATTCCAGGTAGGATTGAGGTTCTCTTTGATGGTGTGGCTGCGGAAGGTGATACCAGCCACACGGATCTTGACGTAGGGGTCACTCTTCCCCTTCACCATGCCTCCCATGAAGTTGTCCTTGGCTATCAGGTTTTGGGCCTCTACCAGATGAATACGCAGCACTCCCTGTAGACAGAACAAGGACAGGGAGTTTTACAATAGAAACTGAGTGGTGTCTGCTGCTGCCACCGTTTGACTCTAGGTAACTGCTGTTTACCTCAGTTGCGAACTCTGGGTCGGGCGTGGTTTGCTGAGGTCGTGTGGGCTGAGGTTTAGCCGACCCGCCGGGCCCTGTGGAGTTCGGCTCTGATGCAGTTCCCCCCTGACCCGTCCCAGATCCAGGGGATACAGGCCGAGGAGACGGAGTCGTAGGAGTGGCATCGTCACTTAACCACAAAACCTAGTAGGAGGCAAATAAGAGAGTATGGTGAGCAGATATCCAGCAGTAAATTACTGAATGACACTCTTTCATTTCTGGTACTAAAAATACGCTTCTTCACTTCAGGATAAACAGAGAGGAGAAAATGCAGGTTTCTGTGTGAAAAAAATTCTGTTCTTATGAGGACCACATGTTCTCACAAGAACAGAAAGATGAGGCAGAAAGCAGACATGTAAATGGGAGTAGTTAAGGATTAGAAATTCATGTAGAGAAGATTATTAGATCCTTTAATCTTTATGTGTTAGGTCCACAAGGATTTTATATCAGTGGATGACAGACACACAAAAGGTAAGTTTACATTTGATATCTCTGTTCTGAGGGAGTTGTCCTGAGTGTGATACTCAAACATGGGGCTGATGATAGCTTCCTCAGGCTAAAACAGTCCTTCGGGTGCTGGTAGGATTTCAAAGTCTACCACACTGACACTTCAGCCGGATTATTTCCAAAAACCTGGGCTTGTAGCCACATCTTACTCAATTACTACACTCCCCAGCACATTAAAGTAGTACATCTGTGAAATACCAACCCGAAGCACAATTTTGACGTAGATGCGACTGGCTGAACTAGAATTCTCCAAATGGAACCACTGGTCCATGGTGAGTTCAGGGGCCGCCAGAACACGGGTCAGAGGGATTGTCAGATTGCCCAGGGACAAAGCACGGTCGTCGTCTTTGACCTGATTGAAAAAACAGGAATAGATGAGGTGGAGTTAGAATGAAATCCAGCAGGAAATGCCAAAATCATGAAGTTGAAAGGGTCATAAATTGAGTAAAAAGAGGAGAGTGCAGTTTACAGAGAAACCACAGGGGAAAAGAGGAAACATTGATTACAACTAAAGGGAAAATCAATGGTGTATTTACTGTACTAATCACCCTAACACCCTGAGAGTAAACGTATGCAAAATATTCACACCAAGCTTAACTGGTGTGTTTAATCGATTACTCGTCTAGTGACTTACTTGAATGTCAATGTCTTGTTTGTGAGGATCCTGAATGAAGAAGGTAAAAGCATCCTCCCATACAGGGTTGTTGGTACCATAACAAGTCTGCAGAAGAAAAGAAAAAACATTAATTAGGTTCAGTTTGGTTGAAGGTAATAAGAAACAGTTAAAGTTTTATTCTTACCTTGCTCTCTTTAGTCGTATCCTGAATGGAAAGCTGCACCATTGGGCTTGGGTCTTTATTGCCTTTCCTCATCTGCAACAAATTAAATACATCAATGTGGGTAACAAATGAAAATCGAAGGTATACCACATGACAGCATCTTAAATAGTTATAATCTTACAGGCAGTTCAAAAGCTTGGTCAAGATAGACGGCTAAGATGGCGGCAGATGGAGGTTCAGCTGTCTTACTGGTCAGGTTCTGGTTCTTCTGGATCACCTGGTAGGAGAACAACAGATGGAGGATACGTGTGGAGAAAATGATCTAGGACCATAAAAGCTGAAACAGTAGCCACCAACAATTTTACTTTTTCTCAATAACAAGTAAATGAACAACGTGTTATTGCTTTATTGTTTGGATGTTTTACATTGGTCTTTATTTTGATTGATGTTTTTAGTATTGGATATTTAAGAACATACAACCTTTGACTCAATGGGAAAAATATGAGTTCAACTTTTTATTTTTGTGACTTTTTAAATAAACATTAGGACACAGGGGATCCTAATAAATAAGTAATTTAAGACATGTATCATGTAACCACAGTGTTTGATTCCAGCCAGGAACTTTTGTTGCTGGTCATCACCCTCTCTTCCTATTTTTCCTGTCTCTCTAAACTGTCATGCAATCAACATAAAGGCAAAAATAATATAAATAAATAAATAATAGAGCATAATAATGTAAAAAATAATGCTGTGACAATTATCAGTGCATCCATTTGTCCAAACCTCAGAGGAGATCTATTGAGCACCATTAGGTTAGTTAGCTGCAAACTCACCTCACTCAGTCTGTCAGCAGAGGACAGCAGAGAGAGCCACTCCAGCCGGAGGTGAATGCTGCCGGATGGGACGTCCCTCAGATTGAACCACTGTTTACAAGAACAGAGAGCTCATTAAACACACATTTTTCTCATCTGGGTGATTTCTTTGAGCCTGGACTGGATTCCAGGATTGAAGATGGTGAGAGCAGAGCAGATCACGAGGAGGCACGTGGGATCTGCAGTGTCACATGCTAAAAGGATTACTGCAATCATACTGTGTATGTTCCTGGGTTAACAAAATAATAACTGTGTAGTCATGCTTGTTGTTTATTCTTTGATCTGAGATAGAAAAACTAGATTTAATAGATTTAACAGTGTAATACTGGATGTTTGTTAAACATAAGATATACTACTTACATCATCCACAACTCTGGCCTTCTTTACAATATCAAGATCCAACTTGACCCTGACAAAGAGACAGACAGAGAGAGGCAGGGAGAGAATCAATGAGACCACGGGTCAAAGACATCAGGGTGTTCAAATTTCAACAGAATTATGGCCCAATGTGTCAATAGCAGAGATGGAAATGACATGAGATGCACATAAAGACAGAGTAAATGAGTGAGAATGAATAAGCTACCTCCCCAGGAAGTCATCCTGGTCTGGGTCTTTGTCAAATACTTCCACTTCCAACTCCTGACCAGGTACTTCATGGACAATCACCTGACACACATACACACACATAAATGGACAAATACACAATACACACAACAAATAGATACAGCCACACACAACACAATAACACAAGGGCATGCAAACAAAATCACAGTGGTATGATCTTTTTACTTTTGTGGTGAGTAGATTTAATTATTTTATTTTATTTATCTATTCAGTGTTTGGCTCATATTTCATACACCACAGGGAAAGGCAAACATGTGTATGAGAAAGCAGTTTTTGCAAGAAATGCTTATCTCAGAAAAAGCAGCTTCCTGTTACCAAAGAAGTAGATAAAATCTCCACAAGACTGTTTATCTCTAAAGTGCCAGTGACATATTTACTGTCAAAGACTTAGTGCAATCCCTGTGAAGCAAGGACACCAACACCAAGCTATAACTTTTAGCACACAAACTGGGGAGAGGTGCAGTACTTGAATATCTCTTGTTTCCTTTCAGCATATTGTGGCAGCCATATTTTCCTCCCACCCAGCACCCTTCTCACCTCAAACATCTCCCTCCACTGTGGGTTCAGGTTGCTGTCCACGTGATGAGAGGTGAAGATCTGGGTTCCGACTCGCAGAACAGCATATGGGTCTGATTTCCCATCAATTAAGCCTTTGATGACTGTATCCTTAGCGGTCAGGTCCTCAGCCTCCAGCAGATGGATACGCACAACTCCCTGGAGTTGAGAAAATCAAAATGTTAGTCGACTAGTTTCTTCACAGTCACAATGTCAATATGTGAATTTGCTGTATGATTCTGACACTATGTGTTGTGCTTGGAGGTAATATGCTCAGACACAACTGCTTCAGTCTGTGTGGGCCCATGTGCATCACCGGGCCATTCATTATTGAGACAGTTACCCTTGGGAGAGGGGAGCGGAGCTGCGCAACGTGCAGGTCGGCCACCAGGGGAACAGTGAGACGATTGGGAAGCACCAGGTGGGAGGCTATTGCATCCATTATCATAGTGTCCGATATGGCACTGCAAATGAATGCGAGGATGATGTCGGGGACACACAGGGGAGGGACACACAGACAAACAAACAAAGGCTATATACTAGTGCTGACCATGTGAGCATGCATATAATAACATGATATCCAGGTTCGCAGCAACAGAACCGACAGGAAGCACTCACTGGCTAAAGATGAGGACAGTTTTCTGTGAAAACATGTTGGCTGATGCCATTTAATGGAGGAATACAATTAAGAATAATGACAAGCTGCCATTGAAAATATTGCCAGAGGGGACTGATGTGACAGCAACAAATGTAAACCTCTGACAATGCTTTAAATACATTATATAAAGATAATAACACAGTGTAGAATCAGCCACCGTACAATTATCCTGAATATGAAAGTTAAATAGAGTTGTATTGTTCCCATTAGTTAGAATATTAGTCTATCTTCATATTCTGTTTAATCGTAACATAGCTGATTCTACATTCTTCACATTCTGATCTTACATAATGGACCTTAAAAACTACCTGAATATAAATTTATGGAGTCATAGTATTACACCAGCACAGCAGAAACTTCTAACAACTTAAAGGATAAGACAGGAATTGTTCAGTATTTTTCTTATTGTCAATAAAACATATGAAAAGACCAAAATCAACAATGTGTCTGTCTCTCAGTACTTTCTGATCTCCCTAATCAGTTTATAGTTCTCAGCCTCAAGTAACTTTGCAGCTGGGGAATGTGGTGTTTAGTAAATGTTACTCCAATTAGAGGAAATAGTGCATTTGTTGAGGACTATTTTCAGATGGACTAATACATATCTTGTGCTCTATTGAGTTTTTGCTGCATCTGGACGGTCCACAAGGGATTGACTTAAAATAAACTACAGTGCCCACGTTCATGGTAATGAAGGAACACGTCAGATCAACAGTGAGGCTGACTGATGTGTTTTTAATAGCCTCTGGACAACAATGAAGGTCTGTGGCACAGAGGGAAAAGTTAAATCAGGTCTTGGCTTCACAGGCAATACTTGTTAGTCATTGCTGGTTTTTGGCTTTTCATGGGATTCATTGACAAGAGCAAAAATGAAGGATATTGTCACCCTTATCCTTTAAGGATGTGACCACACAGATCTGTCACTGAACAAACAGACATTTAAGCAGTATTGTTTGTCTCAGTTTGTCTAGGAACTCCCTTTTTAATTCCAGGAAAAGTCTATGTGATTCTAGTTGCTACATAAATCATAAATTCCCTTAATATCAGCTGCATCAGTTCCAGAAAGTGCAGCCCTCAAACTTCTCTGCATGTCAAAAAAGCCCTACAACTGAAACAGGCACCCCTCAATAAAATAAAAAACATAAGACAGACACAACCGATCTGCACAGAGCCCTATCGTATCAACTCACTTCAGCCCGGGGATATCCAGCAGGTTGGTCAGCCCGGTCCAGTTGATGTCCAGTTTCTACACATATGAAACATGTAGTATCATACAGATGCAAGTAAGTAAGTCATATGAATAAGTGTAGACCTTTAGAAAACAATGCAGTGAAAAACAGAAAACACTCACAGGCCTGCGGATGAAGAACATGGTGATGGCTCCAACCAGCGGCACATCTCCGATCAGAGGCTCAAGGATCACACGCAGCTTCCCGTGGAGCTACAATGGGAAAATTTATCATTGAAACTATGTTTTCGGGGCACTTAACTACAACTAATAATTTAAAAATATCTTAATAATTATTCTTGCACCTGAATTCCTTTCACTCCAGCTTTGCAGAAGTACTTTTTGATTTCAACATTGACCTCAACATCACCGGCATAGCTACAATAGAAGAGAGAAGACAAGTCATCTAGAGATACATGTCTGAGCAAGTGAAGCAGCTGATACGAGTTATGATCAAGCTGTTTTCTTTCCTCTGCAAAGCAAACAATGATCTGTGTTGACAGATAAGAATGAAGGCTAGTTAGGGACACTTGATTGTAACTCACAATAAATAAGCAACAATATAAAATGAAGAAATTAAAGTTGTGAGGCTTTACCTCAGGTACAAATCCAACATCACTTGTCTCTTATCTTGTTCTGTGTGAGCCTTTACACCAACCACCTTCGGAGCCTGTGAACAAAACAGCTGCTATTAAACAAAGTAAACAAGACTGGTAGAGACTTTATGAAGTCACATTAGCAACCATTATCATTTGCTGTAATGAACTCATCATCTTTATGGTTGTAATGAAGAGAATTGTGAGACTAGTCCTGCATTTCCAGACTTACATACATATTCATTCCCCCAGGCTTCACTAAATTTTCTTGGTCTTGGCACAGTTACAGGATGAACTGCTGCTTTTATGACAGACTATTCCCATACCTTCTCTCCTATGTTGACCTTGGTGAAGCTGAGAGTCTGCAGATGAATGCTGGAGGCACGGATCGCGGGTGCAATGGTTTCCACTAGCAACTTCTCCAGATACTGACCAACGAAGGGCCAAGCCTGCTGCACGATCTACACGACAGAACGTATGGTCATTATTTTATTTAAACAGTAAAGCCATGACCCAATGATTAGTTACATAGAAGGTGCAGAGGATAGTCATAGTCAGTAGTTAATGTAATCAAAATAATATAATTAGTTAGTAACAGTGAATTATAATTTGTGCAAAAGCTTAGTCATAGCAAAGGGCGTCCTGTGCATTAAAAAATATTTTCCCGGAAGCTGACAGGAAATAACAAAGAACCATTAACACACATAGACAAACATATGCTTTGCAAAGCCACCATGACCACACACTGTTTGCCTTGTGGTTGAAAGGCTTTTCATAGATATTGTTAAAAACCCCCATCTGACAGAGGATTGAGTTGAAATTGAATGGAAACAGCTCAACCATCAATAATTCAGAAAGGATGGTTATTAAATAAATTAATGAAGAGCCCTCCAGTTATCTGTCATTTTCATAGGAAGCAGATCGATGTACTTTGTTCCATCAGTACACGTCCAATTAAATGCTTGTGTAACTTAGAGAGTCTTTCAGTGCATAGCAGGTCAGCTGAACATGGACACATATGAAATTTGTGTGAAGGAAAACATATCTGGAAAATAAGGTTTCTAATAATAAATTAAGAATGAATAAATATTTACTTGGGTTTAAATAAAATGATAGTTATTCCTATAATTAGTATCAATTTGCATTGCTCCTTCCAGGAAACTGATATTTTTGGAAATAATTCAGAAATTATGGATCTGCAAAATAAAGCATTAGAGCAATAACCTTCATCATCAAGTGATGAGTTGAATCAGTCTGTCACTGTCATCACGCCACGCAGCCTCACACTCATGTTATCTTCAGCATTTCAGTGCGAGATGTAAGAGTGAGGCACCAAGTCCTTTCACCCACTGGTTACCTCTGACCTCCACCTCCACCGGTCATGAGACTGGTGATGCTAACAGCTGCAGCTACAGGCAGGTGAGTGTCCCATACATTATTTATGACACAGTTATGGACATGCATTTTGGAATTCTATAAGGCATTCTATAAAAGTGCAGCTCCTTGCAGGCTTTTTTCCCATCCATTACTCACAGACACTATCAGCTCCGTTTCTCTTTAGGCACTAATGTCTTCAGGTTGTCAAATGTAATACACAGTGGGAACATTTTGAGGCTGATGTATTGTTTGTTTACTGCTGTGAGGGGTGAGGATGGTACGTGCGAGCAGCTGGATCACATGGCAGGAAGCCTGGAGGAGAGACGTGGGCTGCTGAAAGATGAGCGCAGCAAATTGCCATCCCACGATCTCGGCTTCTGTCACCGAGTTCATTACATTTCTTCCCTCCAGAAGGGCGCTTTGTATTATTAGTATTCACATCCACGCTTGCCCCGCGCTGATGCGAGGTTACTGTACTGACAGAGACAAAGACACTGCGATATTATCTGAGCCGCTCTCCCCTGCCTCTTAATTACACTAGTAGATTATCTGTTCTGATGGAGAGAGGCTGAAACGGGAGCAGGGTCACTTAAAGTCCACGCGAAAGGTTCTTTATCTTAATATTAAATGTGAGGCAGTGAAGCTACTGCCAGAGTTACTCAAGAGAATCATCAACACCTTATCTTGAAATCATGTACTGCTTCCTTTGCTTTGGGTAAGAGTTCCGTGAAACGAAGTGGAGTTGTCCTTTATTATACAAGGGCTGCATGTTGAAATAGATGAAGTTCCTAAAGTGCACACGTGCAAACATACCTTATTCAGCCACTCCACTTTTTCCACATCTGGAAAGTTGACCTGTGGACAAGTAAAATGGGTCAGGCATGAACTCAAATATGACAGGGTAGTGTAAAATTACGTCGCACTATGAGAAGAGTAGTTAAAATACTTGACATTATCCTTTTAGTAGGCC
The DNA here is from genome assembly GCF_001640805.2 of Lates calcarifer. Lineage (NCBI taxonomy): Eukaryota > Metazoa > Chordata > Actinopteri > Centropomidae > Lates > Lates calcarifer. The sequence goes on along the minus strand of NC_066838.1, from coordinate 13,618,238 downwards.
TGCTGTTTTTCTGGCCATTTGAAATCTACAGTAGTAGATACTTCAGCACAGCTCTACGTTTGTTTTAAACAAGACATTTCCAGATCACATACTCTCAGTTTTACATTACGTGTTTAATTACAAGGCAGTGAATTAAAGAAATCACCAGCTTTCTACATATATATCTCTGTTGATATACTTGAATTACAAGTAGAGAGAACTTAAAGACTAATTTGGGTGCCGTTAAAATTTCAGGAAATCATTAACCACACATGCTGCAAACTGGCATTCCCTCCAAACCCCAATGACTTGAGTTGAGATCTCAGATTAGGCCTATCTGCCCTGAACACACACACACACACACACACACACACACACACACACACAGAGTCACATAGTTTATCCACTCTTGCTCTATATCCAGATATGGTGGTCCTGGTCACTGCCTCTGCTCTGCTCTGAGGGATGTTTATGAGTCATCAAGGATCCTAACAGGCAGCATAGTGAAACAGGAAGGGGGAACTGAATCTCTAATGTTGTTAGAGTTTCAGTTTAGACATGCATTTTGCTGCCTGCATAGTATAAGCTCCCCTCAACATAAGTGTCATTTTTCTCTCCGACCTTTCCACTACAAAGACCTGACATGTTAATTCATATTCCCCCCTGAGTGGCAGCAGTTCAGAGTAATTCCCCAGGCAATGAACTAAAGGAATGTCTAAATATGGGGCTGGTCTGGGACAGGAGGAAAATGCAGGAACACGAGGGAACTTTATGCAAATAATCATTTGAGTGTTGCCCTGAAGCAGTGGTCTCCCTGGTTTTTTTATGTGTATGTTATGTGTTCACTTTAGAGCATCTGAACAAATAAGTGCCTACTAATGAGTCACGTGTATTTCAGATCATAACACTGTGATGCAGAGAACAGTAGCTGAGGTGCAGCTCAAGTTCAACCTGACAGATGTGGCAGATGTGACAGGCTGATGTAGAGAAAGCCAGCTATTAAGTGTAGCTACAGGTCCTTACCCAAGGGAGGCAAATCCCTTTTGGATCTCAACACCTTCGCCGTGGTGAATTCAATCTCGTTATCCAGGAGGTACATGGCAGACTTGAGCCTGGTCACTTTCTCCTGCCGACCGTGCTTCCATCCCATGTAGATCAGCAGCCCGAACAGGACGACGCTGATGCTGAAGCCGTAGTATCCGGCCAGGTACACGGGCAGAAGCGCACCCAGGCATTTTCCGAACGACCACAGCACACTGACTGCGCGTTCGGCGGGGGGCTGCTTCAGTGAGGCCGGGGCCGGGGCCGGGGCTGCACCCGTCGTGCCAACGCTCGTGCCCAGCTCTGCATCCGCGGCTGGCATCGCGAGGGATCCGTTTGACTTCACCGCTTCTCTGCTCTTGTGACTTGAGTGGCAAGCGCCAAGTGAAGACTCACCACCGATTTCTTCGCGAGACCATCGAGAAATCACCGATAAACTTGCTGGTTTGGAGCGATTACAGGATGATCACGGTTCCTCTTCGCTGCCCTCCCCCCTTTCAGTTCCGCAGGGTACAGAAATGGGCTACTCCGCGTTTCATTTGCGTACAGAGTCTCTCTCGCAGAATAGGGCAATCAGAGACCAGGACCAGTGAGGGCGGTCTCAGCATGAAACCCTCCTTCACATGAAATCCTGTAGAAACCTAAACCCTAGAATTAACTTGTAGCGTCACGCACTGACTCGGGCGGAGCGTGTTAAAGCCTGTGGACAGAGTGAACGAATATATTTAAACTTATAGGACACCAGAGGACACGGTAATATAATCATCATCACCGTGTAAACTAAAGAAACCACTACGCCCAAAACACTGTAATAACACACAGCCTGCTCAACCCGTTATTTATTTATTTATTTATTTTTGCATTACCAGAACAAATCCTCCCTGCACGCGCAAGCGCTCATCTCCACTGCAGCAACCTCAACTGAGCATGACAGCACCAACAGGTTCACTGTCAGAAAGGTGAATTAGCTTAGCTGCTTTATGGAGAGGAGTGAGTCGTGACACCACCATGCGCCAGCTGCCGCTCAACCCCCCACACACACACAAAAAAAAAAATGTAGGTAAAGTGAACACTTTCGACCCAAAATAATAAGGACTTTGACGTTCTTTTTGACTTGAGGTTTTTCAAATATAGTTCTCACATCCAGTCTATACACTCTTACAGTTACAGTTACACTTGGCAACTAAGACAGACCAGGTTGTAATTGCTCTTCGGTTGCCAGGATACCGCCACTCATCTGTATTTGCTCAGAGGGTGAAAGGCTTGATGATCCTCTGTGTAAACAGATGAAGAACATGCAGCCAGTCAAGCAACAGTAACCAGGTCCCACTAGGTTATTCTTAGAATACACAATAGAGCAATTAGCCTCCATAAAAAAAACGAATGTGCATAGAAACCAAATACAGAAAATGTTCATTGCTCTACGCTTACACATCTGTTCTTACATCCATTTAACCATTCTTTCTACACAACTCACTTTATAAATACTTAATGTTGGCGTGCAAGTTACAGTACATAGGGTATTCCTGTGTTTTTATTAAGAATGTGTCCTTCTTTTTACAATTTTTACTACAGCATGTGGAACTTTATTGTACATGTCCAGGCAGTTCAGGTGTTTTTATATTGTTTTTGAAAGACAGTGTATTAGGCCTATATTTAAATGGGATTATGTTAGGCCTATATCTCAGAATTTCATCCGTCAGAAATAATGATAACAAGACTCTCCTGATTGTTTTGACAGTTATTGAAAGGAAGAACATCCTATGACTGGCACCAAAATTGTTGTGTTTGCGAGGTAAAGAAGTCACATCAGTTCAGTGTTGAATTGCAAATTATCATGTCACATGTCTGCTTTGTTGACAGAGCAAACCTCCAAACTGGTATTACATTTCATCTTTCTTGTTTGAAAGTGACTGTGTTCATAAAAAATATTGATCCAAGAAAGGTTGACTCAAGGGCGACTGAACTCGGTTGAAGGGCATTTCACCTCTCATCCAAGAGGCCTCCTCAGTTCTGACTAGCTGTGCACAGTCCCAGGTATTTAACTTCTGTTGGCTCATTATCAAGGCTATTGGTGTCACTTGGGTCGTTAGTGCTCCTGAGTTGTTCTGTTTCATATAAATTCTAATAATAACCATTCACAATTAGCCTCGCGTGACTCCAAGAGCTCTAATTGGACACAACAATTAGTCAAGATAACTAATGAACCAAGTGACACCAGTGGCCTTGATAATGAGCCCACAGAGGGTAAATACCTGGGTCTCCCCACCAGTCAGTCAGATCTGAAGAAGCCCCTTCCCCTTGATTCAACCTTTCTTGGATTAATATTTTCTATGAACACACACAGTCACTTACAAACAAGAGAGACGAAAAGTCATACTGGTTTGGAGGTTTGCTATGTCAACAAAACAGGCATGTGACAATTTACTTCACAGTTCAGCACTGAACTGATATGACTTCTTCACTTCACAAACAGAACTATTTTGGTACCAGTCACTTGATGTTCTAGCATATCTACAACCAAGTCCAGTTGCCCCTGGTTCCCTCCCCTCTTTCATATCTCCTGGATGACTGAGGATCTCCACAGACACTGTTGTATATTGATGTTTCTGCAAGAAAGAAAATAAGTGGCATCCCATTTCTGGCCCTCTCATATATTGTTCAAGCTACTGTCAACATTTTGATAAATATTACAAGCACAGCATTTTCCCCCAAATGTGATGGCTGTATTGTCTACAACTGAGATGGAATTTGTGCATTGCCTGGTGATTTAAAAGTAATCCATCAACTCACCGTGAACCAGTACAGACAGACAGACAGACAGACAGTTTCATTCTCTGCAGTAAAATCATACAAACTGTGGCTTGCATCTAAAACCCACACTGGTTAACATGTTAAGCAAAATGGAACAAACAAATTTCAGCATCATCACATCCCAGTGAAAAAACTAAAGCAAGGAGAAGCAGAAGTAGCAGTCACGGGATATTCAGCCTTATCTGTGATGTTGAAATAATACAGTACAGGCCAAGAAATGTAGAAAGAATGTGCAAAGTTGAAACTGTCGGTCCTCATGTCAGTCAGATGTCAGTTTGGCTTTGCCAGTACTTAGTCAACAGTGCTAATATTGCAAAGGAACAAAGAAAAGCTGGAAGGAAATTCTTACTTGTTAATCATGGTGATGACTTTGCAAAAAATGTTCAGCATTCCAGCAACCAACATTTTTACACTTAAGTATTATATTTCCTAATCACTATACATATGCAATATTATTTGTTGAGTGAGGTTCACTAACCATACTTTCAATAGGACTTTGTGGATTGTTTAAGACAGATACTAGGCAGCTTTAATAAAACTATTGTGGGCACTGTAAAGTCTGTTTTTTGTGTATTTCTTCATTGTGTAAACTACACCATCTACTGGACATTTTTAGTGGCTGCATTTGCAAACTCAACAGAAGCTAATTGGAGTGAGTTTATTTGGATTTTCCTCAGTTGCCACTGAGGTGCAAGTGCAACACAGAAGGTTTGGTCCTGAAGAGCAAAACTAAACTAAAATATTCAGAGTTCTAAAACTGCTTTCTGCTGTCACTGCTTGGGACAGAGCAGAGTTTGCAGTGTTTGGTTGGCACCTTGCAAGTTACATTATCTGTTTGATCTGGACTGCATCCTACAATTTGTTACAGCCAGTGCGAAGAGACAGGACCTTGAAGCTTTGCCAACACATGTTCAAGTCAATACCACCAGAATAAACAAAAGGATCATAATTCACATTAGATACAGATGGTGTTACTGTGCATGGACACATCAGTTATTTCTTATCACCAGAATGCCTTAAGCAGCAGAATTGTCTTTACAGTTTCAACTTATATAACTGGGTATAACTGCAAATGGAAAAGAAAATGACATTTTAGAAGGGAACAACACTTTAGTAGTTTTCCAGCAACCACCTGATTGTAATTGACCTTAGGTTAGGACTGGATGAATTATTGGACTGCCTTCAAGGGTAAAAAACAAGATATATTACTGAGCTGTTTGTCTTGAGTGGGCTCAGTATAAAGGTTACAGTGCTCACACGCCCACTCGAGTCATGAGATGCGGATAGAATCTGAAATGTATTTTAATAGAAATTTGCCCTCAACTTCCCGTTACAGATGTGTCTGCAAGCCAAGCAGGTTCATAATGTCAACCAAGGATACCGTTTGGGTCCTTGAATAGGACATGTCAAACTATTGCATTTGTCAGCACTCTATTTACATTTTACAGTGTAAAAGTCTCTATTAAAGATCTAATCAAATATGACACTTGCCTCCCAATATTTATGTCTCCTGGGCATCACAGTGTGATCACAACATTAATGAAGCATTTTAAAGCATGAGACTTGGTCCACAGTGCAGTCTTTTGTTGCTTTTTAAATGCTCCTACAGCCACCTACAGTACACACTCAATGTGCAACCAAGAGCTGCTAAGATTAAATTGTTTCTTTAACTATGAGCAAAGAAATCCACTATTCTTTCTTTCATTATAGCAGGTGGTATCACTAGTTAGTTGCAATAGAAACAATGTATGTCTATTAAAGAACTGCACTGGAGACAATTTTGCACTTACAGGTCAAGTGCACCTGGAAGAGGACACAGACGCACCATTTACCAAAACTAGATTTCTAATCACCACTAGACTCATAACCTTTAGGACATGACAGAAAGCCAAACCACTTTGTAGTGAGAAAAAAAAAAAAAAAAAAAAAAAAAAACCACACAAGGCCTGCAAATTCTTTTTTTTAAACCAAAACCTTTAATCACAGTATAAACAAAGCAAATGACAAAAGTTGAGGAATTAAGAACAAAGAGTCCAGAATGTCCCAGAGGAAAAGCCTGATATCCAGCAGGTCTTGAATCAGCTCTCCAGCATCAATCAGCTGCTGCTGCTCTGTCTCAGGTTGATGTGGACGCCACTGGCCTCAGACTTGACATCAGGAGGGGTCCTGGGTCTCTAGCTGCGCTCACTGGTCTGGTTGTTGACAACATCTGATGTCACAGCCATGGCGGAGAGGACAGCTTACTTAGACCTCTGCCTCATCTTTCTCCTTTTCCGCTTCAGCCTAAAAAATGATCACAGCAATGAGCCGTTTAAACAGAAAAACTTGTGCAAGACAGTGTGTTTGAGGTTGACTTTATGTATGCCTGTACAGTTTCTACAGGATTCACAAAGTTAAATTTAGATTTGATACCAAAGAATGCCATTTAATATCCAATTCATACCACAGGATGTAAGAATGATACAGCCTTATGTTTACTATTAACCCACTACATTTTTTCAGTGCTTCAATGGATTTTCAAAGGATTGATTAACCAGTTCAAGATGAGTTACATTTAAGTTATTTTGCTAAACGTGACACTTGATACCCTGTGAGGAAAAAAATATTTGTTTGTTTGTTCGTATTTGAAATAACATTCTACGGCTTATAGGAGGCTAAATTCAATATTTTTAAAAACCTTTCAAGACATACAGACCTCAGAAACATGCGCTACACACACTCTTACCTGCGCATGCGCTTCTTTCTCCACTGCGAAAGGAAAAAACAGCATTAAATGACTGTTTCTCATATTTATGCATTTCATAAAACACTCAAATACATACAGAAATGAAATAGACTACACTTTTGAAATCAAGAGTCAAAGGTGAAAGCTCACGGACGTGCTGTTTTAGCCCGTCGACCTGCTTAGTAGTTAGCAAATGCTAGCACAACTTGAAGCTGTGGTTATCTGACCACACAGACATTAAAAACACACCTTGGCTCTCATGTTGAAGAGGGAAGGCTGCAAACAAAAAAAGAAATGTTATAAATTAGCTCGATTGATTTAAAAAGAAGATGATTAACTTGGATTCTGATACACACAGCGGCTCTTCCACGTACCGACCGCTAAGCAACCGTCTCCACGAAGAACGTCATAGTCCAGCGACGTCTTATTTATAAGGGGTTCTACGTCACCTGGGCTGGCTCGCAGTAAAACATGGGAAATGGAGTTTTATAGACGGTAAAGCGTTTAAAGAAAGTACACGGAGATATTAAACCATTGCTGCAGCTTTTGTGCTCCCTCGAGATCAGGTGTTAAAAACTTGTATGCAGCAGATCTCACCCGTGCCCTAATAACCTGATTATGCTCAAAGAGAGAATTTTTTACCATGAACAGTACACGTGATTTGTGATATAAGACAAAAGGCCTCTCCACCTCTTCTACATCAAACCCTAGACTGAAAGCAACACAAGAGACTACAAATGATGCATCTTGTGGTCATTCTCCTAACTGAGCTCTCTGACTTTCAAACATTAACAGTCTCTTCACCCAGAGGCTCTGGCCCAGGTGACCCTGACCTCTTGGGCCCCTGGTAATTGATTCAGTATGCAGTTTACTACTTTTAGGCCAAGAGGAATTTAAGTGTTAATTCTTACAGATTTCATTCCAAAAATGATACTCCTGTCATTCTGGTAAAGGCTTGAAAACTGCATTTAGACCCATATGTTGGGGAATAAAATTTGCACAAAGTAAATTCACAGGAATCCAGGCTACAGGCATTTTATCATACACAGTATATTAAGGATAAGTTGAAGTTTCTATTACTTTAAAGGTCGGTCTTTCAGCCAGGTGCCTGATGTTCTGTCACAACCCTGATTCGATTTTGATGAATGAGATGCAGTAACAAATGCAGTGACAACTGGACAAACACACACAGTCCAAAAACAGAACCACACAAATGATGTCAGGTGGCTTTTTAATGTTTCCAAAAATAGTCTCTGAAAGTGGGATTTGTTTTACAAAAGTATCCATATATCTAACAGGTATGGAATTCTTATGTAAACACAGACTGTCAGACTCAGTGGTGGCACCAGAAGACTAAATGCTGAACCCTTGGCAAAAGTTACACCATCCACAACTGAGAAAGGAAATTGCTTTCTTTTTTTTACTAGTTAAATTACTCAACTGGACTTACAATGTCAGTTTTAGAAATAGTTAGTTGAGTAACCTACAGTACAGGTGCCTGGAAGTATACACAATGACTAGTAGGCTTAAGCAAGAGCAGTACAAATGTGGTAATTATGCTGAACTGAACAGTAATGATGACTAATGATGTCATAATTATAAATTGTGCGAATGTCATAAGATACCGGGTTCAAGAGGGATGTTAAACATTTCTGCCCACGACAAGTTAACACTCGTTTCAAAAAGGCATGGCTTCAGGCTTATGACCTCAAGGAAGTTATCTACGAAATGCCACACAATTACACCGACAAAGTATTGTGCATTCATCATCCTTGGCCGCTCTGTCAAACTCATTTTTTATTTTCCATATCTTTCACTACAGTTATTGTGGTTGTGGAGAAAAAAGGGACAAAAGGCTCAAGATAAGTCGAATGGTTAAATGTTCCAGTGAGTAAATGCCCTTGCACAAAATATCATCTCTTGCAGCAGCACTGTGCCCGCTATTAAGAGAATAAGGCTGTCTCAAGGACAGTGAAATTTATTAGGGATGTACGACGTGTGTGTGTGTGTGTTTGTGTGTTTGTGTGTTTGTGTGTGTGTGAGTGTGAGTGTGAGTGTGAGTGAGTGAGTGAGTGAGTGAGTGAGTGTGCGTGTGTGTTGTTTTAGGTGGAGTGACAGAATTTAGGAGCAGCATCATCCCAGACTGACATCAGTTAGATTCGGAGGTATTCACAGCGGCTACACCCGCAAGTGCCTCAGACAGCCGGGACAGAAGGATTCGTGACGTCTGTTCTTTGGGTCATCAGATGTCTGTCAGAGTTTCTTGGAGAGAGAATCTATTCTGCAGCCTCAGTCTCCATCGCCTGTCCTGTTGCGCTCTCAACGGTCTTTGAGGCCTTTATGAAAGAAAAAGATTGAAGTTAGTGGAAACATTTGGAGCCCGTATTCTTGTTCATTTCATAAAAACACACCGCCCTGTGACTCACCTTCTTTTTCTTCTTCTTCTGAGTCTTACGGCTAGCTGAACTTTGAAGCAAAGCCTTTATAGGAGGAAAAAAAAAAAAAAAAAAAAAAAAAGACACCAAAATTTACTGTGATGACCTTGCACATAACAGCTTTGAAAATGCCAAGTCAGCTAACAGCATGCTATAGCAGTCTCATTAGTGTGATCCTTTCTTTTCAGGCAGAGGACACAACATCCCATCCAACAGACACACTTTACCTTCAGCTCTGGGTCCTCCACCTCGTGCTCAGACTTGTAGAGTTCTGGCTCGAAGAGGCTGTTGGTGATTCGCAGAGGTCCATTGGCCATGAGCAGCACGGTGAACTTGAACTGGGCTACAAATTCGCCTGATGACAGAGAGGGTTCAAAGTTAAATTTAATAGTCCCACTTGGCACTCAACATGGACATCAAATGTCTCAGTTGACAGGACGAGTGCCATTCAAGTGCCATTAATTAACTGATTAGAATGCATGTGAGAGGACAACCCAGAAGTCCAGTTTGAGCAACACATCAGTGAGTTTTAATGCTTATAGGACGCCCTCTGACAGCAAGAAGGTGGCCTTGGTCGGCCATTTACAGTGTATGTGACTGCTTAACAAGAACAGGACCGTGAAATGGGGAAGGGAAATATACAGCATATACCTAAAGCGTCCAGTTTACTTTTCTAGTGCAGGCACAGTTGGCATGCTTACAGTGCATACAGTCAGCAAGGTCTCAAATTTTGGGCTTAGGCAAAAATTCTAGACATTTGCTGGTTTCAGCTTCTCAAGTGTGAGGCTTTTTTTTTTTGGTTATACCTGGTAATAAACAGTTCTGCTGGGGTTTAGACTGGTCACTAGGCAAAACAAGACACCTAAAGAAGTCAGATTGGGCTAATGGAAACTGAAGACATTTTACACTTTTTTTTACATTTTTGGACAGAACAATAAATTGAAGAAAATAAGGTGGAAATCTTATATTATTACTGAGGTAGGTCTTCTGTTACAGATAAAATTGACATATCCTGTTACTGACTTGGTGCCATATTTTTGTCAGACAGGCTGGCATTTGTCAGTGATAGACAGTGAATGATACGCCCTCATAGCTCTGAAGTATTTTGGTTCTAATTATTTTGGTGTCTGTGCATATACATCTGTTAACGTACATGCACTGAAACTACCCAAGCCCTGTGTACATTTGTTACAGTGACAAGAAGAGTGCGGAGCAGACATGTGAGGTTGGCCTGACCACGCAGTCGAGTGAAAGACACTGCAGGGGAGGAAGCAAGGCCACAGTGGAAAATTAGTCAAGCTTGCTGGGATTACATTGAAACCTGTATCCTTTTCTTCTTTCAACCAAGGCATTTATTGCATGCACGGCCTGTTAGTAGCTGGTACAGCCATAAGACTTAGTGGTAATTAAATTTCCTAGATCAAAAATGAGTAATTTTACCAGCACTACCTGTACTGTGACATTTTCTACAGTCTTTCAGCAACTGTGAGAAACTTTCAGACCACACGTTTTGTTCACATGAAAACAAACTTGAAACAACTTTAATGCTCGCCAAAGCCCTTAAATTACACCCCTTATTGTTCCACTCACCCTCTTTCTCATGCAACACATTGAATGGCTGCAGCAGCTCATGTTTGGCACACTCCACCACGCCCAACCTGGCCTTGCCTTCATCCTCAAATGCTCTGAGGACACAAAGAAAGAAGAAAGGAGAAATGAGGGTGTGACACTTGGGAGATTATTTTATCAAAGATAAAAATGAAAAGGAAAAAAGATTAAAATATCCGATCTGAAGATGAAAGACGCTACCTCAGAGTGAAAGGCATCGTATCAAAGCGTCTCTCCATCTCACTGAAGAATGTCCGAGATGTCTTCATCTTCAAGCCATACACCTTGTTGGGGTCTCGTTTGTAAACGGTGGTCCTCTGACCTCCATCCTTTGCCTGAGTCGCAAAACAGAGCACATATTTTTAAATCCTCGTCTTTATCAAAGTTTAAAAATTCAGCGGGAATCAAATTTCCTCTCACCTTCCCCTCTCCAGTGCTGATAAGCACATCCACTGCATATACCTCATGCACCTCAAACTCAGCCTTCTCGTGGTCCTTTCTACAAAAACAAGGGTCACCCATTGGTTAAAGAGAACACTCATCAGGGTCGGTGATAATAAGCACTTGCTGAATGAACTCACTTTTGCTGGTCCGTTGGGTTTTGGATGATGGTTTTCTCCCCATCAATCACATGCTGTTTGAGCTGATGGGACAGCATGCCTGTTCACATAGGAGGAATAAACTGAGTCAAGCGTGTCAAATTACATTCGGCAAATGTGTATCGTCTGGATCACGGAGCTTGAAGGTGCCAAATGTTTGCAAACACCCACCTTCGATAGGAGAGCACTTGAATGACTTTGCGATCTTGTTCCAGGCTTCTGTGACCTGTGTGTTCTAATAGAGGAGACACGGTTATGATTATTCGATGAGGCGTGAGCAGTGATGTCGTTGGCCCAATCAGCGGTCACGGTGGGAGAGTTTTACCTGGTTTCCTGGCTTGACAAGACGCAAGGCCGCCTCAGCACAGAGGTGAGCTGCTTTGATAACGTCAGCTTTCCTCCCTGTCAGCGGGTTGTCCTGAAGTAGCACAGGAGGCAAGTCAGAGAAGAACAAAGTACTATAAGGTGTTAATGGTGGTGACTGTCAGTATCAGTGGTGGTCAGGTAAATCACAATTCAGGACTATTGAGAATATACAATTAAGCTCTACAGCCCAAGTGTCATTTATTCAAACAGTGACGTACCTTGGTCACTCCAACAATGAAGCTGTGAGCCACATTTGAGATGAAGCCATCAACATGGACACCCAGATCGCTGCACAAAAACACAACAGGAAACCGTGAGATAATGTGTGCGTGCACTGAAAATTAAATATAAACTGTATCTAGCGCACTAGTGAGTGGACAGGTAGAAATTCAGTGGCTTACATCTTGACAAGGTCCCCATCCTTCAGTATGATGTCAGGGTCGCTCTTCAGAGGGGAGCAATGGCATACACAGTTGTTAACTGACACACAAGTAGGAAAAGCGATACCTGAGAAAGAAAGAGAGTGAATGAGTGAGCGCTGAGTCAGAGACACCGATGATGCTGAACGAAATGTAACCCAAGACCTACCTTTCTTCATGTCTTTTTCCTTCTTGAAGATTTTGCCGGTCTCTGCCATGATGAAGGCATCGCCCTTTTCACACAGGCTGAGTACAGAGACTCCAGCCGTAGCTGCCGCAACTACCGTCTTCAGAGTCTCTGCAGGACAAGAGATGCAAAGAGCCGTGATACGTTTAAAATGGTCAGTTTTAGCCTGCAGCTAATGATTATTTTCATTATCGATTGATCTGCTTTGTGTTGATAGGATAATTTGGTCAACATTAACATCAACAATGACTCTTGTTCACTGTTCAAGGTTTAATCAATGACTTATGGGTGCTGGCAGCAAATGACAACTCATTTCATTTAGATTAAGCTGATGTTAGCTGGAAACTGAACATTTGACAGACTGTGTGACAGCTGTAAATTAGCTTGAAATAGCATAATGCTGGTAGCAAATTAGATGGCTTAAGTAGGTCAGCTGTGGTATGCAATAATACAAAACCACAAGGACACAGTCATTTATGTGAAGTACCACTACAGCATAGAATCTGTCATAATATGGAAGGAGTACACGCAATGGCAAGGAGCCAAACACGACCAATCACTGGATTTTTGATGACCTCATCTTGTGCTGTAATATATAGTGATGGGCATTTGCACAGTTTTCTTATGTTTTATAGGTCGAAGGGTCAAATAAAAGATAATCAAATTATCAATAACTTCATCAGTAACAAAAACTAACATCAGCTGCACATTAGTTATTTTTGAAAGATTAGGATAACTTATATCTAGATATTCTGAAGCAGCTGGTGAACTGATTCCCACTGATACACTACCTGAGATTCAATTTAGTTCAAATTAAATACATAAAGTATTGGCTTAATACGTATTTAAACTTTTCATGGCAGGATGGTCAGCTGTTCAGTCTCCAGCCCGAGTCAGATGAATTATGACATCATTATATCATACTGTACTATGACTGTGCAGAACTAGGCAAATGACAGGTGTGAGTGAGTGTGACATGTGAGCGTGAAGGTGGGCACAGGTGAAAAAGTATGCTTTGATGGTTGAATTACAGTTAAATGATGTTTATAAATGCAGAAATTATGACATTAATATGCAAACATGGACTCTTTATGTTCTTGGATTTGTCATATGTAGATTACATATATTTATACTAAAACAAACCCTAATTATGACATCATTCCAAAGATACTGAGTGCATACATGTGGCCCTGCTAATGATATATTGCATAATATATTGGCTTCAACCACGACTAATAACAGCATGTTAAGTTTAGAATTCATGTTAGTAACTTTATACTGAGTTAGTGATTTTGTTTCATTGTTGCAAGTAAAATAAATAAATAATTTCTGAAATAATTTTACATAACAGAGCACTGCGTGTGATGACTGGCATCTGCTTACTCTAATTAAGATCTTAAATTACAACCAGCTCCTCAATCAAGGCTCTTACATGACAATTATACTAGTCTGGGTTTGAATTAGGTGAATATATACGTTTAAATGTCGGATACACTGTTCAGAACAACCACACATTGTCATTCAATTTTGTACTTGTCATTGTTATCTGTTACGTTAGCAGTTACAGCTAGCTAACGCTTGCTAGTAAGGTAGCTCAGCCACATAGCCACCTAGCACACCGGGCTAATGTGACAGTTACATGGCGTTACACAAATACAGACTACTACAAATAAAAGCTCTTTCCACTTATTTACAAAAGCCGTGTTTTCTTTGTTTTACACAAAGGCCCGCTTTCTAGTAATGACCTGTGGCTGCTACTGCTGCGGCACATGGCACAGCAGCTGCTGCTGGGTATGACTAGCTGACACTGCTAGCTAACACTGGACGGATCCTCATACTTACGGACGGTTGAGTCAAAACGGCTCATTAACGCCGCGTTTCACTTACGATTCGCAATCTCGGCCCCCATCTTGTACTTGGTGACCACCAAGTCATCGGCGATGGTCTGCTCCTGAGTCTCGTCGTCTCCAGACATGTTGGCAGTGTGTCCGCGAACTCAGAGTAACTTTTTTTTTCCTCCCGGCGGGTGTCAGTCAGTCACAGGATGGACCACGCTGCTCTCTGCACCGGCCCGCCCGACTTCCACCGGCAGCCTACGCTCACTAGATCCCGCCTGCTGCCAAAGACACACTCCAAAGTCAAGATAGTTCATGGCCTGGCGTTTATGCGTTGACTGTAGAGCTGCGATTATTTTCTCCATTAATCAATTACTTGTTCTGTCCGTAAACTGTCAGAATACAGAGAAAAATGTCTGATGTAATTAGCTCTACTTAATCGCAAAAATGCTCACTTTACTATCATAGATACCAAAGAAATGCATCAAAGCTCCATATCTAAAGAGGCTGAAGAGGTTTAGCTGACTTGTCCCTTGTAAAATATAAATAATGAAGTCTGGGAAAGATTGGAAAAATACGTACATATGGATATGAAATGCAAAAACCATCATCAAAATACGAATAATTAAGTTACAGAGTTCACATTACTTCCTTGTGTAACGTGCATCAGCAAATTGGATTTGAACAAAAGCGGAAGAACGATACGGGTAACTCTCACTCCCCTGATCATCTTTGATCTGCTTCGTCTTTGACCAAATCGCGCGCGAGTGCGTCACTGATGCGTTCCCAGGCCTCCATCTCATTTTCTGCTGTTCAGTGTCACTGTCACTGGAGATGTGCATCATGTTTGTTTGTGTTATTTAATGATTCACGTCGCAATAAAAATAAAATCAAATAAAGACAGTTAAATAAATGAATGAGCACTTTTAAGACAAGTCGATATCTTATTTCTTTATTTTATAAAAGCACTCCAACACATTGATAAAAAACAAAACAAACAAAAAAAACCTGCTGTACACACATCAACAACACAAATGAGTGGATAGTAGCAAAATAATCGTATTTATTTGTTTATTTAATGATTCATAATAAATTGTACAAAAAGACTGCTCTATATAAATTGGACTGGAACACCTCATCTCACAAATGACACAGCTATTATAACAGTGAAGCATGTGATGTAAAGTACTCTTTATTTAGTTCATGGGCAAACACCACATTTTGCCTGCCCTAATTTTGTTTGTTTTGTACCATTTAATAGTTCAGAAACATTTATGCACTCCACCATGAAAATGTAAAATGAGATTTAAGGTGTATTTCTTTTTTCTTTTCTTTTTTCAACTTTTATCTTTCAAAGCTTGTTGAATGCTGGAACTCAAAGAAAAAAACTGTTAAAAAAAAAAAAAATTAAACATACAAAATTCCCAAACTTTATCGCAGTAACAGTTGCTATATCTCTGTCCCAGTCCGCATTATTAGGTGCGTACAGCATCTGGTTTGAGGAACAGTCTGCTGTGCCAGTAGTCTGGGTTGTCAAACGATGTGTTGCTGCCAGGCTCCCCCATGCCAGCACACACCTTGATGTATCCCCCGATCCCCGCACACCTGCCACTGCCCACCTCCTCAGAAACAGCCCTCCCCTTCACCGGGAGGTTCTGGTAGTCTGCCTGCTCCCAACCACTGGGCACCACTCCAAATTTGGTCATCTCCTCATACTCCTCTACCTTTCCCCCACCAGCTGTGAGCACATCTGGCCTGAGCATGACCATACCACTCAGATTCCCCTGATGTGTGGGTTGTTTGTTTGTGTTGTGGTACTTCTCCTCTTCCTCTCCCTCCTCATGCTCCTTTTTCAACACCTCCACTGTTTGGTCTGTTTGGTCTGTTTTGTCTGTCTCTGCCGCGCTCCTTGCAGATGTTTGACTCCCACGTCTCTCCCATACCGGATCCTCTCCCTCTGTCGAGTCGGAGCATCTGATATCCATGTATTCGTACCTACCTATCCCTCGGGCCGCCTCCTCTTGGTCTTCCACAGCTCCTATCCCTCTGTCAGAGTCCCCAGGCAGCTGATGTTTCTCTGTAGACTCTCTTTGCTCTGTTAGAGTTCCCTCATGATCCTCATCTACTTGCTTACTTCTTACAGCTGAGTCTGATGTCAGTGTTTCCACATCTGCTGCATCCTCTACAGGTAATGAGGCCATGAAAGTCGGAGAAGGTAAAGGCAAGGTTTTATTGCAAAGTGTCACAGAGGGGGCCGCTGCCTGAGATGAGACACCTCTGGTCGAGCAGGGGGGAGACTCTTTGCTCATGATTTCATACTCCTGGGAAGGATTTATCACCACGAGAGACAAATTACTCTTCAGCCTTGAGTTTCTTCGGCTAGAATGAGAGAATCTAGGGACTGTGAGCCATTAAAAATGTGTAGAAGAAAGAAGATCAGGGAAGAATTTTATTACTTTCAAATGCAAGAAAACAAAGGACAAGGCAGCATGTTCCCATTTAAGTGCTAATCATTTACCTCTCTCTGAAGTGCCAGGTGACCCAGGCAGGACGTAGCCGTAGTGGTCCACCTCTTCCTCCCCCTGTGCCGTCCAGACCTTGTATGAGGATGGACTTGAAGCCGTCGAAAGCTTCCTGTGCCGGCCAATGGATATGCGAGGGATACCTCTTTCTGAGCCAAACCGGGTCCTGTGAAGACTCCCAGTCTGCAGACCTTCCTCATGCAGCTCTGCCTCTCTGCCGCTCCCCCTGACCTCTGACCTCTCAGGCAGCGTCTGCACCGAGCTCAGACGAGACCTCTGAAACCACAGCTGAGACGGAAAATCAAAGACGTGGACTGACGCAGCAGCTCATAGAAATTAATTTTGTCATTTTGAAAATGGGACCAGTTGGACCTGAATGACTCATTTTAATGTGTCTCACTTCCTGAGGAAATAAACCACTGGCAGCACTGGGTCTTAATGATGATTTCAATAAGGCTACTGGCAAAGTGTAGTATAATTCTGATTAAAGTGAAACTGGTGAGAGTTACAACTAAATATATCTACTTTATCACCCATGCAATGCAAACATCAACTGACATTAGTCTTAGTGCGTGAAAATGCATTTGTTTGCATTGTGTGTGTCCTACCTGGCGGATGCTGTCCACAGGGCTCGGTGTCATAGGCAGGTATCCGATAGGTCCAGTCTGAGAGGTGCCACTCTACATATTGGGGGAGAAGTAGTGTTACGTTCTGTTTTATTTTATGATATTTTATGATCAGATCTAAGATGTGTTTCATTACCCTGTAGGAATTAATCCGTGACCGGGACAGACTCCAAGATGGAGATTGTTGAAGAGGAGGGGTAGCAAAACCATCCCCCAGTCCCTCTTCATCTTGATCTTCCAAATCTGCATCCAGAAGACCTCGCTCTGATTCTCTCCGATGCATTTGTTCCAAGGCTTCTTCGCCTCCTTCCAACTATAAAGAATAACATGGAGGTAAACAGTCAACAGCCAGTGGACTAATGAGTGATACCCTCACCTCAGTGGTGGAATGTCACTAAGTACATATGCTCAAGTACTGTACTTTACTGCACTACATTTACCAATTACGATTTGACATAGAAAACATATGAAGAGCTTTAAAAATATGAGTTTATTAGTTTATTAAATAATTAGTCAGTCCACAGGAAAAAAAATCAATAACTAACTAAAATTGTTTAATTAAACTGCAAAGCAAAACTGGTTCCAGCTTCTTAGAGGTCTCAGATTAAAGTCTCAAATTACAGTAATAATAAAAATTATTTTGATGTTTGATTCCTTGTCAGACAGAAGAAGGCATTTAAAGGCGTGACTTGGGCTTTTGGTAACTGTGACAAGCATCACTACTTTTTTTTTTTCATTTTACAAACCAAACAATCAATTGACTCATTGAGAATATAATCAATATTTTTAGCCCATAAGAATTATTATTATCATTAACAGTAGTGGTAGCAGCTCTTTATATAATTATTATTATTTTTATTTTCAACACTATAAGTACATTTTCCCCATTTATTTTACTTGGGTAACATTTTCAATGCAGAGCAAAGGATCTGGACACTTCCTCCACCACTGCCTCACCTTGATGACCAGGTATCTCGGTGGGTCTCTCGCCATACGAGTAAAGTCACTGGCCAGCTCCTTGAAGGTTGGCCTTATATTTTCATCAATCATCCAGCCTAAGGAGAAGGAGTAAAATGATCCGGATCAAGTATGACCCTCTTTGTGCATATTGGAGCAGCGTTTTATCACACTCACATTTAACCATGACCATGTAGACGTCTATGGTACAGATGTGGGGCTGCGACAGGCGTTCACCCTTCTCCAGCAGACTCGGTACTTCCTGAGGCTGCACCGAGGCATATGGCTCTGCCCCAAATGACATCATCTCCCACACTGTCACCCCTGTCCGGGAAGAAAGAGGGTGCACTTAAATTCTCCCTGCCAAAATTCAGAGACAGCAGCTTTCAACAGGAACATTTATTTATTATTACACGCTACACACACTCACGCAGCCTCTCACCATAACTCCAGACATCACTTTGATGAGTGTATCTTCGAAACAAGATGCTTTCAAGCGCCATCCATTTTATAGGTGTCTGGATTAGGAGACAAATTGCAGTCAAGCTATTACAGACTGATTCCATTACTTGAAGAGACAGGGAAAACCTCTCGACTGTAACTTAATAATTCAAAGTGCATCTCAAACTGAATGAGTCAAAATAACCTTGGTGTCAGTGTAGACGTATTTCTTGTCGTCGGGGTAAAGGAGGTCTGCTACACCGTAGTCAGAGATCTGGACCTGGTAGTCATTCTTCAGCAGGATGTTACGGGCAGCCAGATTCCTATGGACCATGCAGTGCTCCTCCAGGTAGAACATCCCCTGAGACACACACACATGCACTCGTATTAAATATATTCTGACAGCTTATTCATAACAGCCGGTCGCTCAAAAAAAGATCTCAAGCACACTCACTTTAGCAATCTGCACACACCAGTTGAGCAGGCGCTGGGGGTCCAGGCTGTTCTTGTGCTGCCTGATGTGCTCCAGTAAGGACCCCTGCGAACTAAGCTGGGTCACCAGTTGCAGACAGGCACCTGGACAGATGCCCAGCAGCCGAACGATGTAGGGATGGTCCAGGCTGCCCATGGATAGCATGTGCTACACGGGGAGCAAGATGACAAAACACCTAGTGCTTCTTTTTGTGTTACTTATATTTTGTGATATTTCTGCTATTTCTGAGATGTTTTATCAGGAGTATAAGAGAGTTTGATTCTCACATCAGTGATCTCAGTGAACGTCTGTCGGCCTGAGCTATCCTGGATCGTCTTAATGGCCACGGGGATCTTCACTGTCTCTCCCTCTGGAGTCCAAAATCCCTTTAACACAAATCAAATGCGCAGCTGCAGTCACATCAGTTCTCATGAGTCTGAGACTAAAACTATAATAACACATAAATCAGTGGATAATCAGTGAATGTCTTTTAAAAAAGACACAGACAGAGGTTAATCACTACCTTGTGCACTGTGCCAAAAACTCCTGAGCCAAGGGATTTGATTTTTTTCAGCTCTGAGGGCCTCAATATGCGGGCATGAACCTTGGTACCTTTCTCTCCTGGACCTAGTGGCTCAAAGCTCTGCCAAAAAACAACAGTTATTCCCATATGACTTTTTTCCCCCTTTCTCTTTGAACATTAATACACATGACGGTGAAATCCGAGGAAGCTCATGACAGCTCATGGGGTTTAATTGTCTCTAAAAGTCCCACCTCTCCACTCTCCAGGTACCTCCGCATGGCTCTCTTGCGACGGATGGCCAGGCCTCGGTGGTACAGCACTCCCAGGAAAAACAACACCAGGCAAAAAATCAAGCCGGCCGGCACACCTAAAGCTATACCTGTGATCTGACCACTGCAGAGTGAGCAGAGAGAGATGAAAGTGTGGGGATACAAGGTGAAAGGGTCAAAAGCAGGGATAGGAAAATTTAAAGAGATATGATGTCATGAGTTGGCCAAATGGCAATGACATCCCATGCACCCCAGTGAGTTGCAGTAATTACACATGGCAGTGTAGTCTTATATATTCACCAGCAGGGGGCAACACTCACCTGCTAACTGCCAGTCTGGCTGTCCCTAAACAATCATTTAATCCTGGGCCTGAGCATCTGAAACAGACAACACATCCGTATGTTCAACATTCACTTAGTCAATACTGTGATATATGGGTGGAAACATCTGAAAATACACACCACACACAGACGCATATGTATGTGTATATATATATATATATACACACATATACATATGTACACTTTAAGCCAAGTCTCACCCTTGTGTGCAGTTGTGGTGGCATGGTTTACAGTGACCCTCCCTGTTGGGGTATTTGAAGATTAGTCCCTTTTGTCCATCATTTACTCCAGTGGGACAAGATGACATGCAATAAGGACCATCCCGAAGGTTGGCACACACCACACACTCATCTGCACCCTACCAAAGAGAGAGAGAGAGGAAGGAAGAAAGAAAAATACCGGAGAATTTAAAACAGAGCGAGAGAGACAAACCAAGACATAGTAGAAGAAATAATCTTTGTGTAGTATTTATAGCTTGATTCCAGGCCAAATGAATGATTACCATTGGCCATTATTGATTATAATTTGTAATGTAATGGGCAAGAAATGGCAGAAAGTCAATAACAAATTTCTTAATGGAAGGCAGTAGAATCAAATTTGTTTTAGAGATTCAAATCAAATTTCTTTCACTAATTTAGATAGACATCATTGTGTGATTAACAAACAGCTACTCATGTCTCAACAGTACTGTCATTATAATACATTGACACTGTACTATTGGTATGAAACATTAAGACAACATAGCGTGGTAGGAAATATTTGATTATTTTATGTGTTATGTAGCATTTGTAGAGTCATGCCACCCACGATATTATGAATGGCCAAAAGTTATTACCGATCCAGTACAGCTGGCTTTCCCATGCTGAGGCTTACACTCTGGGTGACAGGGAACACATTCACCATCAGGCTGTGCAAACTCCCTTGGAAATCTGGGGGCACAATATATATATATATATATATATATATATATAAAAGTACAGTTAGACAAAAGTTATACATTCAACACCTGAACATCAGTCACAAGAATATCAACTCATATCTACTGACCCTGTGTAAAAGTTACAGCTGGCCACACATGTGCCATCTCGGCTGTAGTCCCTGCAGGAGAGGCACTGGTCGGGCCCCGGACCCCAGCAACCTGAGTCTGAACACAGTGGGTCACACACATGGCCTTCTGCAACTGCACACACAACCAAGTGAGAACAGCATCAGGTGCCTGCTGCAGCACAATAATTCTTACATTTCACTCAATCGTATTCAACTGTAAGACACAAGAGGATAATAAATAATTACATTTCTTAACCACAACATGGTATATGAAGATACTTATATAAGTCACTGATTACTTACTGACTGACATTTTCATTAACACTCCAGTTTGAAGTCACCCAAACATAACATAAGTTTAGCGTTTCATTTGGAACATAGAGGACTGTTTTTTTTTCTGCCAGACCCCGAGCTCGCCTCACCACACTCTGCCAGCGGCCTGTTGTTGTTGAGGTTGTCGACTCGAACTCTGCGGCCTCTGAACAGCTGCGTCCAGTTTACAGTGTGGTGGTAACAGAGGTTGGCGTTCTGACTGATGTACACGCTGCCATCACTGATCTCCCGGAGGGAGCGCAGACCCAGCGAAGTAAGAGTGGGGATGTGCATCACCATCAGAGAAAAACGCCTTTGGTTTTGAGGGTTGGTGGATACAGACAAAAAGAAAACAGACAGAAACAGAAAACTTTTGAGCTAGCTGGAGAAATATTTGAAACAAATGTCAAATAATGATAATAAGACTTGTTTGTTTCTGCTGATTGTGTTTCATTTTCAATGCCAAATGGTGCGCTGCAGTTTGGATGTTGCCGTTATAGGGATCTCTCTCTCTCTCTCTCTCTCACACACACACACACACACACAGGCTGGTCATAAGGCGTTAACATGGAAAACCACCTAGAGAGGTTAGAGGGTGTAGAGTGTAGACACATGGTTATGAGACAAACTTAACATGTCACACAGATAGATATTGGTTTAGGCAAGAACACAAACTCCAGAACCAGACTAAGACACATAAGGCACCTGCTTCAAACAAGATTCTCTTCATTTTTCTTTTCACTGTAAGCACTACTAAATCATAACAGTTTTAGTACTGCTCGCTCCATGTGAAGCTAAGATTATTTGTTTTATCAGGTAAATTCACTGGATTAATTTCAACATAGATCCACTTCCTCTGGGCCAGTTCAGACTGACAAACACACACAAAAAACACACACGTCATTTGCAGCCTTACTTGTAGAGCGACCTCCCTTGAATGGTAGTGAGACTCGCAAAAACGGACAGATCATTCAGCTCCTTGGGCCAAGACTGGATGTTTAGAATATCTGAACATAAAACACACAGCGACGTTATTAAACCGTGATTTTAGGAACATTTAGTATAAAACTGTGTGATGTTACTATATGACTGAATGTAACTTCATGCAGTTTAAAAGATCACTGCTGTAGTTTAGTCACCTCAAGCAAGTTTAATGTCTTACATTATAGTATAATGAATTAAAGGGAGGAGAGCCTCATTATAAATTAACATCAACAAACTTTACTATACAATCAAACCTGTTATTTCTCTGACAGTGCGGAACACTTCCAGCTTTTTGGCATCCAGGGGTGGAATCTTTTTAAAATCGTCTCTGTGAAGAAAAAAAGAACACAATATGAACCTGCTGACTATGCGGGCACCGTGCTCTGAGATTCTTCAGGGAGGCCAGACAATTACCCAAGAATCCCTGTGACCAGGAAGTGAAGACTGCCCTGGATCTTGGTGCAGTTGATGAAGCTGTCAATGTTGCTGGAGTCCACGGTCTGTCTGTGTTCGGCGCCCGTTCCTTCGCACACTGCAGGGACGGCCCGACAATGACAATTAGTTTTGAAGACCGACAAATAAACTTTGTGTAAGTCCAGAGAGAAGTATTTATTAGTGTCCACCTTTTGGGCAGAGTCCACTGCAGAGCTCACACTGCCTCTGGCCTTCTCTCTCCACCTCCATCTTGTCTGGAGGACAGGCGCTCACGCAGGAGCTATCGTCCACCACAAAATGTGCTACAAGGAGAAAGAAAAAACATTTAACAAACAGCAGCGTGCGTCAGGCCTGACGCCATCTTTTCATAAGTTACAGTGTTGAGATCAATACGACAAGAGTTTGCAGTTTTAGGAGGGCTGGGAGAAAACATGGTTCAAGTTGCAGTTGCACAAGTAGCAAAGTAACAAGAAAACATGCTGTGGATATGAACACATCAACACACAGGGGATACTCACTCGGGCACTGAGATACACAGATGGATCCGTACTGATATTTTGCATTGGGGTTGGTCTCCATTTGAAACATCTGCTTGTTATAGATCAGAGTCTGGGGACAGCGCTGCACACAGGCTCCGGAGTCGTTGAAATTACGACATGCCTGCGCAGGTATACACACACACACACACACACACACACACACACACACACACACACACACACACACACACACACACACACACACAGTTTAATATGATGTCTGACTCCTCTCCAAAATAACATTATATAAGCCTTTATGTTGATTTTTTTGTATTTATCAGGCTGTTACTTTGGCCCAGACTGAAATATCTATTAATGCATTGCCATTCGTGGCCTCCAGAGGATGAATCTTAGAGATTTTGGTCATCCTCTGACATTTTTGGTTTTTCATGAAAGGGTACCATGGATTTTTAAGTCCTCTGCCACAAACTACTGTATTCACAAACTACTAGAAATATCAAACCCAAAAGACAAAAATAACCTGATGTCTCAAAAAGAATCTCAGACACACCAGCGAGAGAGAGAGAAAATTTCATGTGCACAACTGTTACAGGTTTGTGTTACCACAGGTTGATAACACAGCAAAAAAAGCAAAGTGGGCTGAGTGTCCATGGTGAGCAAGTATCAAGTGTCTGTAAGGGGATTTCCACATCACTCTGTTGTACAGTATTGTTGTAACAAAAGCCAATAGCTGTCTGGGAGAAGGGAAACAACTCCAAAGAGTGTGTGGTTTGTAATTGATAAAATATGGATAAAATCCACCAGTTTGATCCTTAAAGGACTTGACTTTTAAGTATGTGTATTACAATAGAATCAAATGTGACTGGAAACATGGATTTGGAATTAGAAAAGCAAGAGACAAAGCAGTCTGCAATGAAACCCTTGATAAACCTACGCTTTACTGTCTGCATAGACTGACTTTGTCTTTATTTTATGAGCAGATTCCTGCAGAGAGACGGAGGCAAAGCACTTACAAAACAGTCTACATCCAGAGGGCCTTTACATCCTGCTGCACACTCTATGTGACAGCAGTCCCGGGGGCTCGTCCCGAAACAACGGCCATTGCACTGCGGAGCGCACACCGTCTTAGTCACTGAGACACACAGGAGAGGGCGGGTTGAACAGAGGTCACCAGTGTGCAATGTGTGTGCGTGTTGTGTCTTTATGTGTGTGCATCTCCCTCTGTCTCTGTGTATTTCTGTCTATGAAGAAAGACATTCAGCAAAGAGAGAGCGAGAGAGAGAAGGAGGAGGAGGAGCGAGAGAAACACAGAGAGAAAATGGTAAAATGGAAACAGAACAATTGGGCACTCACAGATCTGACACTGGTCCTCATTTGGCCCCCAGCAGTAATCTCCACAAGATTTGTGGCATGGGCCTGACAGAGAGAGAGAGAAGGAGAGGAAGAGAGGACAGAAAGACAGAGAGCACTCATAAGACAGAGACAATCTAAAGATAATTTGGGAAGTGTGAAATAGGGCTATCCCAACAGTGACCTCTCTCTCCATTGTACTGGATTTCAATCGGAGCATTGTTGTCCCTGACGATATCTTGCCAGTAGATCCAAGGGCCATAACTCAGGTATTTGTTGTTGATAATCTGCACTCCTCCCTCCAGAATCTCTGTGAGGAAAATGGGTGAGACATGATATAAGCTATAAACACAAAAAAAACCCAAACAGGATATTCTCAACACTTTGAATTCATAGCTCGCAAGTCACAATGTAAATATTTTGTACATATTGGGTAAAATATGACCGGATGCATACCAGTAAGTGCAAGCAGTTGGGGGTTAGGGTGCATATTAAAAACATATTAAATAATTACACAATACAGACAGGGGGCAGCAGCTTTAACTTATTCTGTATGTAAAATGTGGTGTTGATTCTTTCTAACATAATTTTTTATCTCCTAATAGACATTACATCAGACCCCAAAACTGCACCATTCCCCTGTATTTTATCACATCATAAACATGTCTATGTTATAGCTATAGCAGTAACACCATTATTCCCATGCAGGCTGATGTTTTGTTCCCCAGCAACACAAATGTAGTCTTCACCAATGGTAATAAGTACTCTGTATTTAAATTTTTTTTTTACAATGTTATTTCCCCAAGGTACTTTTCTCTACCCATTTCTCCATCTTGTTGCCCAGTAACAATATTACTCTACCCTGTAATTATAAACTAGGTCAGTAATTTAAAAGTACTTGCAGGGAAATTTAGTCCCCCTTAAACACAAAGTTGTTACCCACTTATTCCCTAACCTCTTGCACTTATAAGGGTTCGTAAATATTTTATTTTTTCCTCATATGTACCAAACAATTACACTGTATATGGGGGCTGTAATCTGTCAGTGTCACTGACATTATAGACATCGTATTTTTTCCACTTTCAAGAATCTGCATTGCACACTGGAAAAACTAGAAAACAGGCCTCAGTCTTGGAGGCTTATCTTTTACTCTACAAGGTATGAAATGCACACCTGTCTTGGTGACGTTTGTTTACCATAAAGCACATTGCCACGAAAATCATTTAGGAAATGTATGAATGTTCTTCACCTGTCAGGTTTGCGAGCCCCAGCTGTCGCAGGCCGTTGGAGCCATCCTTAGGGTAGTTGAGAAAGACAGAGAGGGCGAAGCGTCTTTCATACAGGCTGTTTCCTCTAATGATCCGTAGTTGCCCTAAAGGAATCTCCTGAAAGTGGTTCATAACGATGAGGACGTAGCCAGTCACCTCGCGGATTGTCTGGAGGGAAGAGGAAGATAATTTCACGCACTCTACTTCTAAAGCAGGAGGTTTGTCTAAAAAAGTCCATTGACAGGATCTGGCAGGGGGGGCCTGACAAAAAGCACACTTCAGAAAAACAAGGGATGCTGTTTACCTTGAGGAAGGAGAAGTCCCAGTTACTCTCAATCTGAGTGATCTCCAGGTTTCCCATGATGATCTCACAGCCATCATACCGGTCCTTAATCAGGTTGTACTGATTCTCCTGGGACCCTGTGGAGCTCAGTCCGTTCTGTGTACCAGGACACACCACTGACACATACAGAGAAGAAAGACACCTGTTACTCTGATGTCTGAGGGAAACTAGGTGATTTAAGGGACAGGTTCACATTTTTTCATGTCTGTCTTAAAACAATTCTCGAATGTCCACACAGTATGTATACTACTAGGGGTTACTGGTCACCATAATTGTTCCATCAATCCACACTGGCCACAAAGGAATCCCTCCTTAAGGTAACTTCCTGAAAGTAAAGGGGGGCAAGATCCACAGTCCTCATTCATTCGGGTGACCCTAATATGAATTGTCTGTAGTGGGAGTTAGTCAAATCAAGTGGATATCTTCCAAATTTGCCGTCTTTTTGATGCAAAATTCCCTTGTGTGACACCAAACGGACAGTAACATAAAGCTAACTCAGACTGATTATGCTTTGTTTTAGCTTCAGTGAAACTTTGGTCATTTTTACACAGAAAAAGGTCTGTGGATTTTGTCCCCCCTTCACTTATACTGAAGTTAAGAAGGGGTCCTTTTGTGGCCATTATGGACAGATTGAACGAGTACAGCAAACAAAACTCCTTCATGTGCTTGTTGGCATTGTTTTAAGAAAGACTTGAAAAAAGTGACCTCTTTCTTTAGGGCTGTTAAGAAGGGAAGGCACTTACTTCTAAAAGCATAGATCTAGATTATAAAGAATCCTGCGTGTCAAAGGACAGTGCCAGTGGTTTTACATGTTTTAGTCCTGATGACATATGCTGTGCATCCCAACTAAAGATTCTGCACACAAACAGATTTTCCTACCATTTTAGAAAACCTCTGGTTTGCATCCCTGATATGAAAATCAACAAGCAGACTCTTGACAGTAGTTTGAGCTGTGTAGTCCACCACCGTCAACATTAGGTCTGCACTATGTTTCATCAGTGTCATTACTGCAACATGATGCAGAGGCATTGCTAATCAATCTGCACTTACACTCCACTATCACCTAACTATAATGTGATTTTACCATACAGAAATGAGTGGAAACCAATGACAGGATAGAGTGGTAAGAAAATACATGCAGCATGTATTTGAATTGGGAGACAGTTAAACTATACATGATTAGTATGGTGTACTAGTGTACTAGTATGATCTTTTGAAGCTGAACAAATGGAGAATGTCTGAGAGATAGATAGACAGTTGCATTGTTTCTGCAGTATTTATGGCTCTGGTGAGTCTTCCTGATGATGTGTGTGCTGCTGTGTTGGCTGCAGAGTTTGATGTGAAGCAGAGTAAAACAAGCAGGCTGTAACCCCCGCTACATGGAGCAGTATAGGCCCGGGGCTGACGGAGAAGAGGCTGAGGGTCGAGGGAACAGGGCTTTTTCAGCAGACAAAGTGCCTCATTGTGATAAAGCTATAAATGTGGTCAGTGTGTCCCAGTGAGTGAAGAGTGATGCAGTGACAGACAGTGCTTTTGTGTGTGTGCATGTGCGTATGTGTGCGTCTGATTTGTGGGGGGTGGGGGGTCTGCCTTGCTGAGATCATACCAAAAGACAATGGGCCATGTGTGAGCCGGACACTCTGGCAGAGAGAAGGGAAATATCGTGAACGGAAGGAGACGTACACATCATCTCACACTGACCAACTACCAACAAAAACTGTGGTGCTGGTCCTTAATGTGCAGCAATTAGGCACCTGCAGCAGTAAACACAGCTCATACTTCAAACATGCTGAGCTTTAAACACTTGCATGTATTTTTATGGACAATACTGGAGAGTTGCATGTTGACAGATGCCTGTAGCCTAACCTATATCCTCATGCACTTATTCATTTATGAATGATTCTCTTGAGTAAACGCTGACACTGAACAGAAGTGGAAGTCGTGGCTAATCTGGGAGAGCTGCAGGCCAATTAGAACACACATGTATATACAAAACACTTGCATGAGCACCCACATAATCTGAACAACTTTAATCTTATATATTCCACGGCAAACTCAAAAACTTTTAAACAGTAAATGAGTGATTAGTAGAAAGTGTGCGAGATACTACAACACACTATAATGTAGTTGTGAGCAAGTTACAGTCCTCAGTAACTTTTTATAAATGGGGCCACTGCCATGCAGGCAATTTAACTTCCACCAGGGTATTAATGTTGCTGCCATTCGTCACTAGCAGTATATAAAGTGGTGATATATTGCAGCATTAAGGCCTTTATTGTAGCTCAGTGCTAACAATAAAAAAGGCTCTCAAGGAGGAGAACACAGTATCATGTAATCTGAGACAAAGGACAGGAGTGATGAGGGTGAATATTTAGTCTATAGCATTTATTCTATTCTATTCTATTCTATTCTGTTACACAATATAATTGCATCCATACCATATTAGCAGCTGTGACCTTTCAAGGCAGGCAGATAATGCTGAGGAGTAACAGCCAACAGGTGAATTCAAGCAGGAACATTTATGGGAAGAGCAAAGACAACATGGAATAATGAGCTGCATCACTATGTTTAACATATTTGACCTTCCTGGTTGAAGTTAAATATCTCCTTTAACAGGCTAGATAAGGTGTCTGATCTGAAACGGTCTTACCTTCATGGGTTTGGGTTGATGCTGTTTGCAGCCTCCATGATAGCGTCACACACAGAAAAACGACTAGCCACTGGTTCATGTTGATGTCCAATCTGTTTACTGAGATAATATCATATCATACAAGTCTGGGTAATCCTCCGAACAGCTGTGTAGGAAAGTATGGATGTATTTTTTTTCTTTAATGAAGAAAACCAAAAAAATATTTAGGTTCCAAGCTCTGTCTTTGTAAGATGAGAAAGGAAATCCAAAATCATGAAGCCAAAGTGAAGGAGAAATGCAGCTCCCTCCCTAAAACTTCGCACGCAACATCGATAATAAGAGCAGATAAAACGCGCCAATTACAACACTGAAAAAGGCGAACAAGTGGCAGTTTATTTTGATGCTGGGTTTTCCCTCCCAGAGAAGGACATGTGATTGGCCAGGAGCCCGATTTATGCACCAATCAGAGGTCGGTCCGTCATTTTTTTTTTTTTTAACAAGCTGCAGACTCAGTTGTTGTTGCACTGAGCCTGCAAACAGAAAAAATTCTACTAAGTCAATGTGGTACATGTAGTAAAGAGATAAGAATTGTGTTTAATTTCACAGTAGGTGTACACAGAAGAGAAAAGATAAAGCTGATAAAGCATTTGAATTAATCAATCATCAGACTGGTACTTTTACCCTCAATATGTCAAGTTGACTGCATTAGTGTGAACATTATATTGGCACTTAATACCAGTGACAAAAATAGAAACATGCAGCAAACAAATGCATGTGATCAAAACCTCTTTCTTTTTTTTTGGAACGTGCACCAGTGTATACACCATGTACTCTATACGTCTCCCTTTATGTGCAGTTATTTTGGTTTCATGTTGTCAGCTGCTGCATGTGGAAGCAGTGCTGTGGTCTCCCCAGCCAGCACCCAGTGATGTGAGTGGCTGCACTGTTTTCTCCCCCATAAAGAGCAGTATTGTCCCCCGCGGCCCTGTCAACTGGTTAATCACCTCTTTGATGCGCCATGTAGCAGCCGGTCACAATGGACGCATTGTCAGATGGTCAAGTGACTTCTGAACCCAAAAACAAGAACATGCTTAATTTTGAGAAAGTGGCCCTCGGAGCGGTCCAGATTCCTGAACATGAAGCTGTGAGTGAAAAGCAGACGACTCACTAATGGATGTATGTCTTTAACTGCCTCTGACAGATGTACTGTTAATCTGATTTTTGAATGAGAGAGAGAGAGAGAGTTGAACAGTTGCTGTCTGTTTGGAACAATCCTCGTGCAGAAATCTGAATGTTAGTCAGACTATTCAAACATAATTATGACCGGTTTTCAGTGGAAATTTGATTCTAATGTTGACTTCTTTATCTATCTGATGTGTTCACTACTAAAAACCACCAGCAGAGGAGTCCATACCTTAAAAATGGAGCCGTTGATTGTAACATGGTTTACCTTTAGTTTAATTACTGTCTAATTTGTGTATCAGTCTTTACTATTGAGCTGAACCTCATAACTGCCCTCCCTTAGCAGTTCTCTGTCCAGCAGGAGGAGACAGAGTCTGGGTTTTGGTGCTCTGATAACAGAACTGCTGCAGGGCCTGTGGGAAGTTGACTCTCAGCCAGAGTTTGCACCTATATGTCTGTTTTTACATTATGATTACTCTGACCCATGAGTTTTGGTGCAATCTCTAATCTGTGCTAATAAAAATGATCAGCTGCCATTAATCCAATTACCTCTTGGATGGTGGAAAAAGTTGGAAGAAATTTTCACAACTCGAGTCAGTTACATAAACAGTCAGTGTGAATTCTTTCTCAGCTGCTTATTAAAATGTTGAAAAGTGGAAAAAAAAAAAAAAATCACATGAAGGAAGCTGAATCGAAACGGCAGTTATATCAGACAAACGCTTTTTTGTGGCTATTTTTCACATTCATTCTCAGGAGGGTTTCCCTGTTGTCAGGTCAAGGAAAATGACTTCCATGAAGGCCTGACGATTCCATGGTTTCAGCAGAGTTTGGCACTTTCACAACACCGCCATGGTGTTAGCCTCAGTGTCAGCCCTGGTGGCCCTGTCCCTTCCAAGGCGAGCTGTGGGGGTGACTGCTGTGGCCTTTTGCGGTTGCCACTCCCTTCAGAGATTGATGAATTGATTGTGGGGCTGCTGCCAGTGTGTCTGTGCCCTGGGCGAAGGCGTCCCGGTTACGGGTGGGAATCCCAGCTATGGCATCCGCCCTGGGGCTACTATTGTAGCCGTCCTGCAGGGGGCCCTGGGGGCTGGTGGCCCCGGGAGCAGCTCTGACCCACATACTGCTGTCACACCCCTGGAGACACAGCGGCACTCTCCCCTACATGGACCTCTGATTGGCTCTGATAAAATGACTCTCTGTGAAGTGCAGCTATTCCACAGGGAAACTACCTGATTGTGCCAAACTTCTTTTGAGGACAGCAGTTAGGAAAGGCCAAAAGAGAAAGGCGACATACATCCATGTCGTTCCCACCTATTTGACCTGCTCTTTCCCTGCCCATATCCACCACTACATTTTGGACAATCAAGCCTGTAATATGTGCTGTTAATTAATCTAGCTTAGTCTTGGCTGGCAACTCATGTGATGAACAGTTTGCTGAGTTAAAATTAATACCCCCCTACACTAAAGAAAGTGTATTGCTTATTGGTTGGCTTATTGCTAAAAGGCTGTTTTCACATTAATCTTTTAAATCTGAGTTTAAGGGGCATAGGTACAAACATGATTTTGTGACATCACAACTAGTTTGAAAGTCAGTCATGGTTCAGTATATGTAGACTTGATGTAGAGTGAAACCTCTAGTGTAAATATTTTGTGTCCTATTCCTGACATAGGCAATATTTGCATATTCATAGATGTTAGATTATTCAATGGGAGACAAGAGGTGGATACAAATTGAAGAATTTTTAACTGGTTGATTTAACTTTTTTATGGGAAAATCATATTCAAAGTTGTGTGTTTTTGAAACGTATGGAGCTTTCATATTGTGATTGGACAAAATGCTCAGATCTAAGCAAACAGCTAAATAAGCACAAGAACTTTACCTTTATGGTTTCTACTGAGAAGGCAAATCATAACCTAAGTGTGGAAAAGTAAATTATGACAAGGAAAAAAAAGAGCAAGGCAAAGTAAATTTGTGTTTTGGTCTTTTTATTGACTGATCAATGTAGTGCCAGGAATCATCAAACCATTCAACACTTTTGCACCAGTTTGTGTTGTTTTCTTACTGCCTCTGCTCGATAATATTCCACTAAAGTGAATAAATTCATTTTCAGTTTGTTCATTTATCAGCTGGAATGTTGTGTAGTCTTTGCTTTACTTCATTTTTCAAGTTAAAAGTCTGCCAATAGCCTATTGAAAGAGGGATGTTTTAGCCACAAGAGTACTGCGAGTGCATCAGTGCTAACAGATCGTAGGTGAGATACTTGAATGTTGGACATTCCTACATACAAACCTGTTATCAAAGAGAAATTAACCACTGGCAATATAAGGCCACAAAAACAATTTTCACACCAAACTGAACGTAATAGAGGGCACGTCACACACACAAGCTGCTGTCAGGTATACACATCTGCCAACACACTGAACCCAATATCTACATGTGTATCAACAACACTTTCAATTTGACCGCGAATACCATGATATACTTTTCTTGTTACATAAACATATATACAGTTGCGCTGACATAGAAAAGCATGCTTTTGCATATTAGAAGGTTGTTCGGTAAACTTTACACTAAATCCATAACATTTATCAGTACAGCATTGATCCAACCAGCAGCAGAAATGTAGACTAACAAATATAGTCTGAGGAAACAGGCTATTATAATTCACTTTTATTACAGGTCTTGTACAGTATTAACATGCCTTATGATGCAGTATTACTATCATCCTCTCTCCTATTATTTTCAAATTATGTGATTTGTGAACACTCAAAAAAGACAACTGTCTGATCTAATTAGCAAATTAAGAAAAAAACAACACTAAAATCAATACTTGCCTTTTGATCCAAAGTAAATAAATACTCCATCCAAAAATACAAGAAAAAGAAACGGACGTTACATTTTGTACAACAATAATGCGTCTAGAGTTATTTTGTGCAACATGGTACACAGAGATACGGTCAACACAAGGAACACATGTAATGTCACGCCAATTAGGGATGGATAAATCAGGATGACAAGCAATGCGAATTCGTTTGACAGATATAGTGTCGCTGCTTGCACAAACTGACTTAAAAAATAAACATTCGAAACCATGTAAGCTCTCTAATATTGCCAATCACATGCTCTGCTGCATCACGCCGCCAATCACTCACAGGCCGATAGCAGCATTTTTTAATTTTTTTTATTTCTAAGTCACAGAGCTGGCACAGTGTGACTTGTACTGTCATCTGTATCAGTTCAGCTATCACACCTCGCTGACGCCACACAAATTGTTTTAACCCTCACTGAGCCAGGCGAGTCGACTAAGAACAAATCTTTATTTACAGCAGCGGCCTGCGGTAGTTCACAGCTCTTAACAAGCCCACGAGCCAGTTACTGGGATATCTCCATGCAGATTGGGAAGCGGTAATATACACTGATATGGAGGCTTCTTTTTTTTCACCAGCTGCCTTAGCAGTAAATGCACATTGCAATAAAGGGAGAGAACAAATACGATGCACTTAGGAAATAAAATCAATAAATAAACATATGAATAAATAAATAAATGTTGACAAAAATATAAATTGTTTAAGACTATAAAGTATGTCAGCACATTTTGTGTTTGAGAAAATAAATAAATAAACAAAAATTGCATATAAATAAAATCAGAACTAACTTAAGGTCTGAAGTGCATAATTTGGTGATGGGAAACATCTGAATGGACAGGAAATGACAACTTTACATATATCTGAGCCTGTATGAGTATAATGTTTGCAGACAATGTGACAGTATTCTGAGATAATAGTACTCCCACTATACTATTATGACATTCTTTATAATTTACATCAAGTATCTGAGGGACGGTTCTGCCATCATGATTCTAGATTCATCACATTTTTGGAACAAATTAAAAGGTGATGGATGTCAAAGGTCATAGACTGCAAAGAAGGGGAAATACATATGCCTTCACAGTAACATTATACTATTACATCCCAATATTTATGTGTTCAGCTTATAGAATGTAAGTCATTTAGGTCAACTTCGACACCAGTGGTTTCTAAATGATTAAAAACGCTCACTGCAGATCCAAACAAATCAAATGAATCTAAGTAAAGAAACAAAACAAAAGTATCTGGGGGGAGAAAGCCATTGAGAGTCACCCCCTGGGAGCTTTTCAGCACTGCCTCTCCATGTAAACACAATGGATCCACTATAACCACTACCTGGAGCTGGCACCCAGGCTCTTCCCCACTCCACTGACTGAACCCTTCACTTTTTGTTCTTCAGCTGATTGGCCAGCCAGTCCAGGCCCTCGTAGAGGCCGTCACCGCTGGTGGCACAGGTGGCCTGGATGTACCAGTTGCGGTGGCGTAGGGAGTGCAGGCCCAGCTTGTCTGTGATCTCTGCAGCGTTCATGGCATTAGGCAGGTCCTAAACACAATGAGGTGGTAAGGAAAGAGAATCAGAGGGCTTCAGTCAGAGAGCAAACAGGTGCAAGATGGAGGAGCAGAAAGTAGGGAACAGAAGGAAGGAGGCAAGGAAGCCTGTACCTGTTTGTTGGCAAAGACGAGAAGAACGGCATCCCGCAGTTCGTCCTCAGCCAGCATCCTCATCAGTTCTTCCCGAGCTTCGTTAACCCGCTCGCGGTCGTTGCTGTCCACCACAAAGATCAACCCTGCACGGAGAGATTAGAGCTCATGGCAGTGTCTTTTTAAGGATTATAAAACAAACCTATCAGCTTTTCTATGCCAGAATCAATTTGGTCCCACCTTCTAACAATATGCTGACATCATTTTGTTAAAAAACATGTTACTCAATCAAGTCTTTTCACTGTCGAGGCTTTCAACATGACTAAGATGATAATAACTTGAAACAGTTGGAGGCTGTATGCAAATGACCTCATCTAAAGCATTAGTCAGACATGCCCTCAGGTGTGGGGGGTGAGTGTGTGCTGCAGGATCTGCCTTGTTAACTCCAACATGGCCGACCACTGCATCATCTAAAAGGTTGCTGGTGTGGCTCACCCTGGGTGTTCTGGAAGTAGTGCCTCCACAGGGGACGGATCTTGTCCTGGCCACCCACATCCCACACGGTGAAGCTGATGTTCTTGTACTCTACCGTCTCCACGTTGAAACCTGAATTAAAAAGCACATTAAAATGAGTTACATAAGCTGGACAAACTCAGAGACAGACATTTCATCTGACGCTATCAGTAATGAATTCTTTCCTCACGCACCGATTGTGGGGATGGTGGTGACGATCTCTCCCAGCTTCAGCTTGTAGAGGATGGTGGTTTTCCCAGCGGCATCCAGCCCCACCATGAGGATCCGCATCTCCTTCTTGCCTATCAGGCTCTTCAACAGGTTCCCGAAGATGTTCCCCATGATGACTGGCGGCTCTCACCTCAACTGCAACAGAACTGTGACACCAGAGAGCTGAAAAGACCACTTTCCACACACAGTGACAAAAGCAGCCAAGATAAACTGTGAACCACATTAAAAAAAAAAAAAAAAGAAGTCAGAACCACACATACAGAAAAAAAAATCACACACAGTCACAAAGACACAGTAGCTTTTCAAAAGCAACTCTCAACATTACCACCTCATTACGGCATGAAGCCACCTCAGAGGAAAAGCCAGTAAAGGCATACTTCACACCTCGGCAGGCAGCTGATCTGACTTAACGGCTGTTGCTTTACACTTTGACAGCTCACTGGGGAAACCAGCCGCCATACTGGATCTCTTGTTATGTGGATCGGCTTTCATGTGGTGCAGAGTAACCACCTCTTAATGCTGTTTGCTGGCAATTGAATAAATACCAGTGTAACAATCAATTCATATTACATTTTATGACATATAACCTTAGCTTGTGAGAATGTCTTGTGCACTCAGCCTATAACAGCACTGATGTGAGAGGCTTTGGGTTTTACTCCTCTGTGGCCCTTAATGGTATGGGCTCTTTACCAGGCCAACACTGCAGTCAACTTGTGCTAACATATATCCACCTGAGGTGCATTTGATATTAACAAGGATATTCCAAAATTAGCAAGAAAAAAAAACATCCACAGCCTATTGTGCGGCAGATGGAGCATCCATCTTTTCTCTGAGTACCTTATTTATTTATTTATATAATGACTGGCCATCTCAGTGACTGTTAACTCACTGGCTAGCTACGTGTCCATTCATTTATATCAAATGCACATACAGGCGATAGCTGCTAGCATAGCCTGTTTCAGCTGCAGTGGCGGAACATCCATGTACATCTGTCATAATGCGAGAGGAAGACGGCTGCTGCTGCTGCAGTCCACACAGGCGATGAATTTGAATGAGCCCAAATTACGTATTTATAGCTCAGAAATATAATTATACGAGCGTAGCTAGCTGGTGACAATATTAGCTGATGTCTTCGGTATTCAAAGGAAGAAAAAATAAAATTCTCCGGGTCAATTTGTGTGCTGTAATCCCCTCGTACAGTCACGACAAGCGCACTAGTCGGCCTGATGTCGTCGATTCACGGCCGTTCATTTAAACTAGAAGCGTTTTTACGAGGCGCTAAAACAGCGACAGCTACGCCGCAGTCACCTTCAATACTCGTATACATCTTTGGGCATTTTCACCATTTGCATCTCATTCACACTTACCCGTCACACGGCAGGCAGGCAGGCTACCAGCTGGATACAGGCAAAGGACTGGATGAGAGTCTCGCGATGAACTGCGGCTGTGACCATTGCGTGTTCTCGCGATAGTTGGACTGGCAAGAACACCTCTCACGTTTGTCATCCCGGATGACTTGTTAGAAGCTAGGAGCACCGCTGCAGGGCGACTGTAATTTAATTGTCTCTCTATAAAACATGAAAAATAATTGCCTTCACCATCAGCATCAACCTGCTTTGACACTTAACCTGCTTTTTTGATGTTCAAATGCAGTCTACAGCTTTTAAATCATAATCCCCACATAATATACTCTCTATTATTGACAGTCTGACATTGCATGTATTTAAATGTTATTTTTGTGCCGTTACAAGGGCCCAACCGCTAAACCAATATGAAATGTAACAGGGCGTCTGCAGGAAAACATGCTTGAATAATTAAAACAGGAATCATCTCAATGAATAAGTAAATGGCTGACTGTAATAGGATGCCAAGTGATACTTCCTGGCAGCAGCCCCTCTGTGTGTCACTGATAATGAGGTGACAGGAGGCAACAAAACATAGACTGTATTAATATTCTAGCAGGATAAAAAGATATTATGTGTTTCACAAGGTGATGCTTTACATTTTTGTGGTTTTTACAGGTGACAGCACACATAGGAACTAGGAAGGAATTGTGTGTTTTTTTTTTTTTAACAGGAGATTGTGAGGTCCATTTTTATTAAATGACACACCCACGACCAGGCCCGCAGCCATAGGTGAATCCAACATTTGTCTCCCTCTTCCTCTCTATTGCGTGTCTGTCAGTGGTCCGGTAATAGATGTGTTTATCAATTCGGTGGTGAAGGCAGAGGAATAAAGAGCGGAGCAGATGTTTGCAGCTGCAGACCAGATTACGGGGTGGAGTGGATGGTGGGGGAGCCTGCCGAGCTTGTGTGCGCGGGGAGTTTTGAGAGGGTTACAGCGGGCTCGGGTGGTGGCAGGAGAGGTGGGGTGGGGAGTTATGACTTAAAGGAGCCTTTCCTCTGAAGTGTCTGCCAGCGCGCACCCCAGCAAACACAATCACAAGTCTCGTTGGTTCTGCTAGCTGAACTAATGAGGGCCTGTGCGTTGAGGGCAGGGGCTTTGATGTTCTGGGTAGCTGGCTCCTTGTGTTTTCTCTCCCGCTCTCCTTCTCTGCCTGTCCCACATCAAAAATGAAAGGGGAGTTGAGAAGCAGATGTTTTGAGGCATGTATTTATACAGAGTACACTTTATTCACCCCCTTCTCCATACCCCCGTTTGTCCTTTGCTTCTGCATCCCTGCCGTACGTACAGCAAGGATCTATCTCTATCTTTATATCCAACTAAACACACTAAATCGCCTTACTTTATACATATAATCATCCTGTCAATCAAAGTGGGTAACTTTTATCTCTCCTAACTTCCTCTCTCTGCCTGCCTCTCTTTAATTTCAGCCCAGTCTGGTTGTCATTACTCGGGGGGCAGTCAATGTGTTGCTATGCATGTGTCTTATGTCTGCAGCGATGAGGGGGAGAATGAGAAAGAGAGAAAAAGAGTGCAGAGAGGGAGGGAGGGAGAGAGAGACAGAGAAAGCAATCCCAGGCTGTCCACCAACCTCTGTCTCACACATGGGATATACAGTGACAGGAAATTCCCTTTTGCAGCAGCTCCAGGGTGAAATGATAAAGGAATGAAGAAATGCAAACCAGAAATCCAGTCCCTTATCATTCCCAACCAGTCGCTGTCTCCTTTTTATTCCCTCACTAAATACCAAACAGACAGAACAGTTGATTCAGCCACTGGCACCGCCATTCCTCAGGAGTCAAGGGATATTTACCAAAGTCCATACAAACAAGACTTAATTGGTATTAAAGCCCATATAGCAGGAAAAGTTTTCCTGGTAGACTGTGCATGAAGACGGTTTGGATCATCTAAGGTATCTAGGAATGCTGCTGTCATAAATCCAGTCAGGTGTCGACATTAGCGCTTTGCTAAATCTGCAGTCTAACTAGAATGAGAGTGCAAATCACTCGGGTCACCAGGAGTTCTGACAGTTCATGTGTGCGCACCAGCAATGCATGTTTTTGTACTGTGCATCAGTGCCGGTATTTCTACATGTAAGTGTCTTTGTACATAAAACCATGCGTGTGTTTATGTTTGTGTAGTCTGTCTCCCAGGTAACAGGGACACAGCGTCCCAGCAGCACGTGGTTCAGCGAGTCCCTTCCTTGGCTATGAACTCTGGACAGATGATCCCCTCAGATGCTCACGCAGCAAAGACTGGTATAATCACCCCCACTCTCTGCTCTCTTGATGCTTCTCTCCAGTAATAAAAGTCATACTTTAAGGAAACAATATCCTGCGGCCATAAAAAGTCCTTCTCTCAGCATGGAGTGGCCATAAAAAAGGCTCGCACCTCCCAAATCTGTAGTGCGTAGAGCTTACCCCCCATTTACACAGCAACAGACACACACACTCCAACATACACACACCCTTCAACGTCGGTTCAAGACTAAAGCAGGTCCATCTCTCACTTTGACATGTACTACATGTGGGAAGAATCTAAGGAGTGCTCAGACTGATGAAACAGACA
Source organism: Lates calcarifer (assembly GCF_001640805.2). Lineage (NCBI taxonomy): Eukaryota > Metazoa > Chordata > Actinopteri > Centropomidae > Lates > Lates calcarifer. The sequence goes on along the minus strand of NC_066838.1, from coordinate 13,578,804 downwards.
AAAGCAAGCACAGAATAACAAGACCTCAGTCATGATTCCATAGGAAAGTGACAGACATCACATAACAGTTATACCAAGAGGAAGCATATTTCTGTCATAATACTGATATGAATTCAGAAAAAAACATGGCCACTAGTGACCACTCCCATGAAGTAATCACTATTTTTACAACGATATAAATAAATTTAAATGATAAGTTATTCAGTGTAATAGATTGAAGAACTGAACCTGTTTCTAAAACTGATGTATCAACTTTCCCATTTTGAGTTTTACAAGTATACAAGCTTTGATAAGCTTATAAAAGTCCAGCATGTGCTTTCTGACTTGTTGCTACTGTGAGAAAGCTTTCTGTCAAATATACTGGTGCGCCACAAAAACACTTTTCTGTCTTGTCTTGTCCTATTCGTAAAAACCCTCATCTAGAAAGATTTTGAGGCTGACTCCCAAATAAGTATCGTCGTTCTGTCTGAGTCACAGGTGATAAACAGATAAACTGAAATGAGACTTTGTGGTCTAACAGCACTGGTTCAACATCCTGAGCCACTCGGCCAGCATCGTTAACTAGAACCAAAAAGACAGGTGCCAACACAATAATAATATTAATAATAATACATTTACAAATATACATGTACACATTAAAATACACAGCTACTGTACAACGAGATGAGTCAGCATGTAGAAGCTGAGACAGAAATGCTTTTCTGATGTTTGCTTGTCTTTGTTTTGTGGGATAGAAAAGATGGGGTATAGGCCGTTTTCATGGCTGAGAGGGCAGCGTCTAAACAGACCATGGCAAGACAAATGACATGAGTCACCTCTTCAATCTCTGACTTGGCATTTTGAGAATAACAGCGGCTACAAAGAGAAAATAGATCCCAGATGATGGACCCAAAAAAAAAAAAAAAAAGGAAAAGGGGGGGATAAACAGATTCTCTGGAAGAGTTACACAAAGAGCAAAACAAACACTCAGACAACAGGAGTGGGTGAAGGGACAGGCTCGCCATCTTGAGTCCTGGATGGGGAAAGGCAGCTGGGACCGGGGGTGGGGGGGGCTGGAATCTACTTGCACACGTTGACCCACTCTGTGAGACGGCACTCCTCGCACAGCACGTAGCAGCACCAGTGAAATCGGCAGTTGCAGCGCTCGCTGCGCGTCTGTTTCAGGATGTTGTGTCCACGGCCGCAGCACAGCGAGCTGCAGCTGTCTGTGCTGTGGCTGGTTTTGTTGCAGATGCGTCCATGTGTACCTGGAGAGTCTATTGAGGGGTCACGCTCGCAGAAGTCAGGGGACTTTTCAAAATACACCAGCTCTCTGGACATGCTGCGGCGGCGGCCTCCATTCAGTGCCCCCATGCTCCCGCTGGCGCCGTTTCCTGTTCGAGGGTTGAAAACCCCATTGTTCTTGTTCTGGGAGTTGACAAATATGGCTGACAGGAACTTTTCCTTGAGTATAGAACCCACAAACCGGAATTCTGGAGACACATGCCAGCAGGTCTTAAACTGACAGCTCCCTGATGTGCCATGACATTTGCATTTCCTCTTCATGTTGTCAGTCACTGTCTGTGTAGAGAAAGGGAAATGATGTAAGCAAAAATAAAGGCAATGATGACCCTGATTATGATACATGCCAATGAAGAGCTAGACTGGTATCTGAGGAACACAATAGATTAAGATATTATTCACCTGTCGTCCCACCCGGTTGTTATGTATCCTCATGCGAGCGTGGATATCTCTTGGAGACCCGCGGGAGTCGAGCCAGTCCCTGGAGAAACGTTCCCCAAAACGGACGTCATGACTGCAGCCCCCCCACTCCCAGGTCTCCTGCATGGAGCTCAGCTCGTCTGGTAAAGGCTTGAGCAGGGCAGAGGGGTGGGTGGAGCGCAGGTTAGCGGGCAGGTCACCATGGCGACCGTTTAACTCCAGGGGTAAGGACCGTGCCATGCCCATGCCTACCCCACCCTTCTGCAGGGTCTGCAGCTGCAGCTGTGTGAGTTTCAGCCGAATCTTGTCATCGTCCTGGCGACGCTTGGCCTCACAGCCACACCCCCGCAGTTTGCCCATGCTGCAGGCCGAGGCCACAGAGTGAGCCACACCCGCCGCCAATAAGGCCAGGGAGAAGGCACTCTCGCGGTAACCTGGGAGAAGGAGATACACCCAAAGAGTTGAAAATGATAAACAGCGTAGCTCTAAAAATGTCCTGCATCTCTGCGTGGAACAATCTCTACTCTACACCTTTCCCCCATAAACCCCAGGTCACATTTTGACCATCCGCACTTTGCCTCAGACTCTCACCCCTGTTGAGGATGGTGTTGTGGTGGGGCAGCTTGCCAAGGCCCTCCAGTGAGGAGCAGTTCCAGCGCTGGTCCCGGAACTGGTGCTGGCACTCGTGGATGGCCACCTGGATGCCCTGTAGAGCAGATGCGGTCACGTCGGGGCTGCGCACACACATCCGCATCTGACGCTTACTGAGGCCCGCCAGCCTCAGGCACACTGAGTTAGGGGTTAGCACTGGATCTCCTGCCACCTTCAGGCTGAGGATGTCATTACACAGCACCCTGCAGAGAGAAAGAGAGAGAGAGGGAGAGTTGGCTGAGGGTGGGTGGGTTAGTGGGGGGGGGTCATCAGAGCTGGTCAGGAGTTCATTAGTCAAATCCACAGCAGTATGTGGCATGTGGGGAGGTGTTTTGGAAAGTTAAGAAATTTTGAAAAATACAAAACCAGTTAAGATTTAAGAAGGATGTGCGACAAACTGTATCTCATCTCTGAGGGATTTGCTGGATACACTTAGCAATAAAATGTGTTAATCAATTGCACACGTATTTACTAGTGTTTCTACTGATGTTGCTGAAAGAAGGGAAAAATGTAATTCCAAACAGATCATACAGCTGAGCAGTCCCAAAAGCAGAGAGTAAATTGCCAGATACATATTAAGGAGAAATAACAACAGCAGGGTTTACATTGTATTCTGTATAGTGCTGTTCAGACTTGTTAAAGGCTAGAAAATTAATAAACACCGATTTCAGTATTTCAGTATTACATTAAATCACTCTGTGAAATCAGAGGCAGATGTTTCATATTTTAGCTGAATATATTAAATATTTGTTTAAATCAAACATCAGGCTGTACACAGTAACTTCCCTAACTCGTGCCGAATTCCATGTAGCCAGACCCCGCATGTACCATCAACTCTCCTGGCGCTCTCAAGTGCACTTACGTTAATGCAGGTGACATAAGTGCCGCTGCCAAAATCAGGAATTGGTCCCAACGGAGTTTGTTTGATAGCTCCATTTTGTTAAGCGTCTTTCGCGACGTGACATTAAAACACTCGTGATAAAGTCCTGGATTGAATAAGAATATGAAAAAAATAAATAAATAAGAAGAAGAGTGGAGTATTATCGATGCACCGCCAAACAGACCGAAGAGTGAAGACGGAGAACAGAGGAGGCTCGGGGGCGAGAGTAAACGGGAGGAGGGGGGGACAGAGAGAGAGAGAGAGAGAGAGAGGGAAAGAGGGGAGGGGAGGAGATGCCTCTACAGGCGGCTGTTTGCAAAAATATTGGCCAATGTGAAAGTCAGATCACCAGTTGATCATTTTATTATTTGACAATGTGACCATCCGTCCGAGCGTAAAATGATGTCTCCAAACTTTTACGCACGGGCACCAATTGCGCACAACAGTCTCGCGTTTTGTAAGTGACCTAAAATACTGAACACTATAACACATTTAATTGCCTATAAAAAATATGAATGTATTTATTCAAGATTTTCATTGGTGGGTCGGTAGATAATGTGGCGCAGGCATCCTTTTTTTTCCTGGAAACTTAGAACAACGAAGTGCTCGGTAAAAATGAAATATGGAAAGTCAAAGAAGATTTTGTTCATAAAGGGGTGAGTTAAGTGATGGATGGGGGGAGGGTAGAGCTGCTGGTTCCACTGTACGACAGGGAGGCAGCAGCAGCAGCAGCAGCAGCAGCAGGCAGGCGGCTCCGTTAACAGACCCTCCAACAATACTGTTTTTAGTCATGTGGTGCCCCCCCCTTCTTCCCACCTCCACCAGAGCGGCTGTTCTTCATTGTTGTGTTTGAAACAACTTCACTTTGTCACTGCAAAGTCTTTATTTCAGGGTATAAAATTATATGCATAAATTAGGGGAGTGACCGTTTCTTTTTGGGTGATTATTAATCACATCATGGCATCACGTGCAACGACAAAAATATAATTGGCAATTATGGATTCATTAAGATGTGCATGTGCTGCGTTACTGGAAGCTGGGCCTGAATGAGTTTTAACAACATTTTATGCATATTCAAGAGTAGCATCTCAATTACATATTCAAATTCGTTTTTCATTCTCAGTAATGACTGAGGCCTGTGAAACCAGATGCCCAGGCCTTCTGTGCAGATTTGGTTATGGTGCTGTGAGGCAGCTCGGCATCGAACCAATCAGCATATTGATCTCAGTTATTTAAATTAAGCCAACAAACGCTGCTACTGAATCAACAGGTCAATCACATAGTTAATAAGACTGCTAATTATCCCACCAAGTATAAATATTTTTTTAGACTGGGTCTCAAACAATAACAGATGCTGCTGCTGCTGCTGGAAACCGAGAAGGTGCATGTGGGCTACTTTCATAAAATTAAGTTAAAACCCCCCTCAAACACGGTTCGCATAGTGACACCAATTCATCTAATCTCCTTCCATTCCCTAAGCTGCAGCAATGAAAAGTGCATTAGCATTCTGGCTTGGCGTGTATATCTAAGTGGCTTAAAAAGTGATTTGAAGTTGATTTGTATATAAAAGGCCCCCCTTTATCCGGATTGAAGCTCTAATCTGCTCGGTGTCGCATGACTGCTCCAGGAAACCCGTTTGAGCACCTTCATATAAGGCTGGAGTATAAACGTAGGATGGCTGTCATTAAAGCCCTTTTCACAAAAGCCCACTTCCTTTTACTGTCATCTGAGGAAAAGGGAGAGAGGGAGAGGGAGAGGGAGAGGGAGAGAGAGAGAGAGAGAGAGATGGAGAGGAAGGGGAGAAAGATTATTCAACCTACAACCGCTGCAGTGACTAATGTGGAACATGCAAATTAGCAGATAAATGTCACATAATGAAACATTCACCCATGAACCAGCATGGAGAAGTTTGGGGACATTTAAGCTCGCTCCCTATGTCTGGGGTTAGATGGAGATGCCGCAAAGTGGCTCAAGCTGTGATTACACTGGGCTACATGTGCGTCGAGGGAGGTCTGCAGGCCAGATGTTTGGAATGGTTTTTATTCTTACTCGTCCCCCTCTTTTCCTGGTTCATCATACATCAAACTTCTGATTGGAGACCGTATTTCATCTCTCCCGCGTTCGTAAAAAAACATTTAAGTAGCCCAGCAGGCAGTGTGAGTTACAGGACAACTAAGAGCTTATTATTGCCTCTTTCTGCATTCAAGCTTTGTCGTGCGTGTGCGCGCGCCCCTCGTGGGGCTATAAAGACTGGTGATAATAGTTTTGTTTATTGGGCCTGACCTAAATTAGTTTCTAAATATATTTAGAGACTCTCAGAAAAAGGCGGAGTTTAGCAAATGATCATTAATTACACTAATGTAATTATGCAAAATAAGCGTACACTTGTAAATGGATTAGTGTAAAAAAAAAAAAGGAGAGGAAATGTACAGAAATGTTCTTAGTCACTGCACATTTTGAGAGCGCGTTTGCAGAAAGGAGGAGGAGATGCGGTTAGGGAGTAGGCTAATCCAACCACCGGGTAAAAAGGGCAGTTTTAGATGGCTCATATTCCGCTGTAACTGTATTGCACCGTGACACCAGCTTAGAGAGCAGCGGCGGAGCACCAAACCGGGCGCACCCACAGCATCTGTACCAATAACATCACTGCTTTAGGGGGGCACTTCTGCTTTCTGCAAGACTGGATGTGGAAGTAAGCGCGCGGCCGGTGGGGGGAAAAATACTCTCAGCTGCGCACTTTTTTTTCTCTTGCCAGGGAATCGATTCTGTGATGACCGTGAGATTCCACAAGTAATATGCGCAACACTGTGGATTGCCCTGTTTTTTCCCTTTCTCTTCCTTTCTCTTTTCTGCCCAGTTGTGTTTCCTTATTCATTGTGCGCCCTATGAAGAGCATTAACTATCCCTCCCTCCAATCCTATTGAAAAGGCTCCGAAAAAAACAGAGGGAGATGAGAGCAGCAAATCCCTTTTTTATTCCCCTCGTAGCGCTCAATAAGAGAAGAATGTGTTGCCTATCAGTCACCGAGGGGATCAAGTCTTCGGGACTGTCCCACGCGTTCAATGCGCCGTGCAGAGCATCACTGAGAGAGACAGAGTGAAGAGGACTGCAGCAGCAGCAGTAGCATCCTTGCCTGGACACTTCACATCATTTAGCAACCTGTCTCCACTCAAGATCCATTTAGGTCAATTAGGGGCTGCCTGCTTCTCTCACCTTTCAAGCCCCTCTCACTGGACTGTGGCGTGGTGAGTATATATCCACCTTGCGTGCAGCATGGTATTTTAATCATAAGATAATTCACCGAGGATAAAATGATCAAAAATATTCTGTAAGCCACTCCGATGCAGGAAAAAAAAATTCTACAAGACGGTTAACTTTTTCTTGTGTTTTTAGGCTGATTGTTTATTTAAGACTTTTAATTCATTATTTTAAAAAAAAAAATGCTTATTTGTGCAGGAGTGCTGCAGACAAATAAGTGTCGAAGATATTTAGAACTAGACTGTAACTTTATTTGGGAAAAGAATAAAATAAAATAAGTTGAAATTTGACATTTTCCTCCTCACATTTGACCCGAAGACACGATGAGGAGTCTGGCGCTGCTGTTAGGGGTGAAAGCCGCTTGCATCCTGCTGGTGTCTTCGCTCTCAGGCACAGGGGCCGTCAACAACAGCGGCCGGTGGTGGTGAGTTCACACACCAGATATATTCTGTTAATATGGTGATGCCTTCATTCACTTATCAGCACCCCTGCTACTGAAACCACCCATTTAAACACCGGTTTCAACGGGGAAGACCCTTCGCTACCGTATGAACACTGTTTTATTGGGCTTCCACATTCCGCGCTACGCGCCTCGAAATAATGTGTTAGTTTTGGCACCGATCACAACTTCTGTTCAGCTTTTGAAAAAAAAAAAGCAACCGCATGATATTAAAGCTTGTGGGATTTTAGCTGTCGTTTCCAAATTACTACTCCACATGAGCTCAGCTATAAAGTATTTAACATTTTTTTTAATTTTGATTTATTGTCCTTTGAGTGAAATTAGCTCCGGCAGACTATCTATTTAACAATAAACGAATTACATTTGTGATAATTACAGTTTTATCTTTTATTTGCGGTAGATTTAATTTACTCCCTCTCCCTCTGCTCTCCCTGTCATTTGGACAATGTGGTTTGAACACGAGACAACATTTTTCAGTCCAATGTGGGATAAATTAAATATGGATTTATTTCATAGCTGAAAGGAATCCCATACGAGGTTTTATCCATGGTCGTGTTGATCTAAAACTGTACATTCCTCTGTCTATACAGAAACTAAAACAGCCGATTGCACAATATTTTGTTATAGAAAACAAAACTACAATTGGATCTGTGTAGTTTTGCGTCAGTGGGATTATTGTCTCGCTTGTTTAGAAACCTATAAACTGTGGGTTGTGTTTTGTTGAAGTAATGATTTCACGAAAAGATTTAGTCATTTTTGCGGTGTCATCAGATGGACAGTATTTGCGCACAGCCTCAGTGCGTTTTCAAATATTTAAAATGTCAGCTGAAATCCAAGAAAACAAGTCGAAAAAAAGACACCGCGGAGTTTTGGAATGAAGAAAACATCCAGAAAACGAGATTATTATTAATGTTCCAAGGACTCACCACACAACTGTCTGGGTCAGCCCTCTAACGGGCCAAGACTCGCCCGCCTTTCCGGATAATAATGCTTAACAGGAGACACAGCCATTACACTACACATGAATAAGAAAAGAAAAGAAAAGAAAAAAAAAAGTTGACACAGAAATCTCACAGAAATTGCCAGCAGATAAAGTGGAAAATTATACAGCCTGTGAACTGAAACCTGATCACCAAAAGACTGCATTTAAGTCCTGTTCAGTCATCAAACATTTGTATAAAATTGAAGGAGCACAGGTGCCATATCCGAACACCAATATGAATAGATTACAAGCGCTAATGTTTTATGATAACATGTGGCAGAGGGACAACATAAATAGAATTATTAATAGAATTGACCAGCATGGTTATCAGTATTTTTATATGCTACTCATGGCACACGGTAAAGCCAGAAAATGAGTATGTTTTTTTTTTGACAGAGAGCATTTCACATTTACAGCATACAGTCCTTTTTCAGTACAGACCTACTGGTATGTGACTTGGAACATTTTGACTGAATAGTCAAATCTGTAGAGGAGATTCATGGTCTCTAACCACGAGGCCACTCTAACATCTAGAAGTGAGCAACTCACTTCCCTTCAGCTTTTGGAAAAAAGAGACAGAAAAAAGAGAAGTGGTGTTTGATAGGACAGTACAGATGTGAACCTGTGGAGGAGTGCAAGCCACTCAGATGTCATATTGTGTGATATTGTCTTTATCCTGATGAGTGCCTGGCTAACACTGAATATTCTGATGATTAAAGTGACAGCTATATCAGGGCGAAGTGATTTTTAACATACCCAGAGGTGAAAATGCTATAGTTTCATGTTATGTGCCAAGCCAGAAACCTACATTTTGACTCTTAGACTTACTGTCTCCTCATGGTCTTGGAACAGCATGTGTCACTGTTTGTTATTGTAGAGCATAATGAAAACGGTAATTTTAAAGGCACAACGCTCATGAGATGCCAAGACACATCAGTTTGAGAGTTTAGAGGGTCACTGAAAGAGCTACATGCATGAACTGCCAGCTCCTTCACTCTGATTTCCCTTGTTCTTTTGTTGTGCCAGGGGTATTGTCAATGTGGCCTCCTCATCCAACCTCCTCACCAATTCCAAGAATGTGCAGTTGGTCCTGGACCCCAGCCTGGCCCTACTGAGTCGTCGCCAGCGCCGGCTGATTCGGCAGAATCCTGGCATCTTGCATGCCATCGCCGCTGGGCTGCACACTGCCATAAAGGAGTGCAAGTGGCAGTTCCGCAACCGCCGTTGGAACTGCCCGACCACCCACAGCCCAGCAATTTTTGGCAAAATTGTCAATCGTGGTGAGGCTCTCTTGTCTTTCTCACCAGGCAATATTTGGACAATTTTGGGCAGGATGTAATGGAATCTCTTGTACACATTTAAATGGCTTTGTCTCTAAATATTTTCCAATTTGGGGCAAAGAAATTGGCAAATCTGAGTCTTAAAAGGCTGGATCAAGCTCTGATGGGAAGTTTTGATGTTGTTTCTTCAGGTTGCCGAGAGACAGCGTTTGTATTTGCCATTACCAGCGCAGGGGTGACCCATGCTGTGGCTCGCTCCTGCTCAGAAGGGGCCATTGAGTCGTGCACATGCGATTATCGCCGCCGAGGTCCTGGAGGGCCAGACTGGCACTGGGGGGGCTGCAGTGACAATGTGGACTTTGGCCGGATGTTCAGCCAGGAGTTTGTGGACTCCAGCGAGAGAGGCAGAGATTTGCGCTACCTCATCAACCTTCACAACAACGAAGCCGGCAGAATGGTGAGGATTTGATAATTAAACAGCCATCATTGTCCGTTTTTGTCAGAATTCACAAATGCTACACATGTAATTGTGATTTCCTCTTTGTGTAAGATTTCATCAGTAGCCTTTGGTCTTTCTCTATGCAGACTGTGTCTTCGGAGATGCGCCAGGAGTGCAAGTGCCATGGCATGTCAGGATCCTGCACTGTACGTACCTGCTGGATGCGCCTGCCCAGCTTCCGCACAGTGGGAGACTTCCTTAAGGATCGGTTTGATGGAGCGTCCAGAGTTGTCTACGCCAACAAGGGAAGCAACCGCGCCTCTCACCGAGCTGACCCCCGCCACCTGGAACCGGAAAACCCGGCTCACAAACCCCCCTCCGCCATGGACCTAGTCTATTTTGAGAAGTCACCAAACTTTTGCTCCTACAATGGCAAAACTGGCACTTTGGGAACTTCTGGAAGAACATGCAACAGCTCTTCTCCAGGCCTGGATGGATGTGAGCTGCTTTGCTGTGGACGTGGGTTTAAGACCCGGACTGAGACTGTGACTGAACGCTGCCACTGCACCTTCCACTGGTGCTGCCATGTCAGCTGCTTGAACTGCACAAGTACACGAACGTTACACCAGTGTCTATGATCACAGGTGGATGACCAAGTGAATATTTAGGCATATATGAACGGCAAAGAAGAACTTCTTAGCAAGACAGGTAGTTTGGTTGAGAAAACGATGAGCAAGCAAGTGGTTTGAGATGTTAGGCAGAAGCTAGAGAAGCTTCAAGGCGGGTAAGCTGATACAGGGAACACTCTGGCAAAAAAATTTCAATCAGTGTTTTTGAAAGTGGGAGATGGAGAAAAGCACAAATACATGAACAGGTCACAGAGGGAGTATATGTGCTTGCTCCTTGCCTTTGATACTTAACAGTATTAAGAGGGTATTTAAACACTAAACAATCCATGTAGAATGGAAATCATCCACATTCCTCAAGTGTTTACACTGTGGATAAACAGAAATAGAAGTACGGGGACAAATTGATGTGGAGAATTGGTTGCTGTAACCAGGTACTACTAGAACCTTCTTCTCCCCCACTGAGGGCAGAAACTGGACACAATGTTTCACAGATGTTTCTGTGGCCAGAGAGCCACAAACATGTTCTCTCATAAACTGGTGAAGACCTCTAACAAGAGGGAAGTTATTTAAAAAAATCTCTGTTTTGTTTTCTTTTGCTGAAGTTTGGCTTCTTTCACATGAAACTGTGTGAAGTTTATCTCCGGGGATGGGCTGTCTGTTCCCAACTTGTGTACTTAGGCCCTGGATGCAGCCCAGCCACTTATAATTTCCTCACCACATTTGCCCTTTTTATTTAGATTTCTCTGGAGTTGAATACACCTCAACCCTGATTTGCCACTCTGATTTACCACAGGAGGGTCCTGATGTTACATGACTGGGACCAGTGCTTGCCAAGAAAAACAGAAACTGACTGAAGAAATCTGAGGCAAAGTAATTTGAATGTATTATCAATAACACTGAATATCATAGCATGGCTAGATGTAGTCTGGCAAATCAGAGAGGTCAATATTACAAAAAACAAACGAAATGTGACCTGCAGAATCTCACCATGCTCTCAAAATGAAATCTAATTCCATTCTGAGATGAACGTTGATGTAACAAAAGGACACTAAATTCTTTGTTAATACATGAGTGCAGCATTAAAGTGGTTGAGGTTTAAATTAGGCAAATGGTGTGTTATGACAGGCTAGGCTGTAAAAAGCAGCAGAGTCTCAGATAAAACAGTTTATTTTGAAGAAGCCTCTGCAGAAGAAATCATACTGTATATCAGCTAAGAGAACCAAAATACTGTAAATATTAAAATATATGAATATATTTATAATTATGTCTCTGGTAAGTTTGCTGAACGATTTATGCACATGTCAGTGGCTGGAGAATATGCTATCATTAGTGTCAAGTCAGGAGATGTTTTGGTCTTATGCCTTTTTCTATTTTGGTGTAATGTAGCTGACACAAAACCGACTCTTACTAGAAACAGAACATTGTCACTTCTTTGCTTGTTTCCTGTAAAAACACTTGTGTTTGGTCATGCACTGAATATTTACCTTTTTTTAATTACTGTAAATATGAAATATTTATTTCTGGGGATTTTTTATACTGTCATAGAGAGATGTAAGAGAAGACATTTTTAGATTTTAATCAAAAGATTTAGGTTCCAGATGGTTTTGTATTGTATGATAGAACAATAAAGTCTATATTTTCAATTAAGTTGCCCTCCTGAATGTGTCAAAAGATGCTATTATGCCCGTTGTAGTTTCTGTGTTTGAGATAGTTTTGACAACCAACCAAGTGAACATATAAGCCTGTCCCTGGGTGTCCTTTGGTTAATCCTATTACCACCACCAAAGCAGCCTCTTTCCCCAGCTCACAAAACATCCCAGCATCTGTGCTCCCAACCACAGAGACGGCCCCAGCTTATCCAGCCACATACCTTATTTTATACAGGAATTTACTGCACTGAATGTTTTGCTTCATTTGTTAAATGTCGGAAAGAAATAAAGAAATAATATGAAAAAATAATGAAAACTTAAGAGTCTCCCCCAACCACTGGCACCCTGACCAACCACCGGAGTTTGGAAAGTTTTGCACTTTCTCCTCAGCCCACCGCAGCACAGGAGCAGCCAGGGTCAACCAGAGAGAACATAGTGGAGACGCAGTAAGGCCACCAACACGCACCCAAAAATCCAAAGGTCCCAATAATAGAGTGACAAAGTTGTAGCTATGAGGGCGGACAGGGTGACATACAGTAGGAACAAGGATGGGGAGGAGAAATTTTCTGAATAAAAGTCCCGATGTTACAAGATCAAAGTGCAGGGATGGCAAGGGGCTGTTTTACCCAAGAGGTTAAGTAATAAATTCAGCAGAGATTGGGCAGCATCTCAAAGAAAGGTGAGAGCTGAATTCTCTAGACGTGGGGGGATTAAGAAGATAATAGAGCGAACTGAACCAAAAATACTGAAAATTAGGGGGCCTGATGAAGTGGATGGCTGACGAAAACAGAGAGATGAGACCAAGAAAATGTATATTGACCACAGAATACATCTGACTTCTACAAGAATATGTCTTATCACAGGGAAACATGGGTGAAAACATGATATAGCTTACAGTATAATGCAACAAATGGAGAAAAAAAAGTCAGGCGTAGAGACAGTGAAAGCACCACCACTTGGCTTGAAAGTGAATGGTGGGCAATCATGGATACGCAGAAAGAAACAAAAGAAAGTGGCAGACAATTTTAAAAAGAAGAGGGAAGGCAGGGTTCAAATCCCAGGCGTGAGAGTGAGGTGGGAGAGTTGGTACAGAGAGTGAGTGGAGGGGGTGCTGCCTGTGGGAGTGCTGAGGAGTCAGTGATAATTAGCTCAATTAGTGACAAAGGCAGTGTAATAAATACCGACTTAGTGTCTGGGTCCCTGCTGGCCTCTCCCTGCGCAGCCTGCGATGTGGCCCTGGCCTGACGGACAATTCATTAAACTGACAAAATACCCCACCGTCCAGGCGTGACGCAGCGAGTTAGCCCCCTACAGTCCCAGCTCATTGTTCTAATTGTCTGGGCTGGAGTCACTTTGTGGCCGCCTCCTCCTTCACCCACCCCGCCTTCACACTCTGCCTTCAGAAAACCCATGGAGTTAATGCCCCTACCTTACTCTGTAAGTAGGTGATCGGCAGGTTGGAAAAAAAAAAAGCAGTAAGAGTTCCTTGGGGTGGGGCGGCTGGTGGGGGAGGCAGTGGGATTAGGGAATGGAGGTTGCCTGGGAGTGCTGGGAGCAGCACCGATCGGAATGTAGGAGAGATGAGTCCAGAAGCTCGGATGCGGGACAAAGCGAGAGTTAATAAGGAAAGATTGAAGGGGCTGGCGACAATGGGCCGCCACCCGAGTCGAGATGAAATTGCTTCCGAGGATTATTGGGAGACGGTGTGAGCGTTGTAGGCTTTTTGTGTGAGTGTGTGTGTTTGGTTGGGCATTTGTGTGTTTGTGCTTAACTGTGTGTGTTTGTGTGTGTGTGCGTGCAGGGGCAGGGGGAGTGCTGGATTGATGGCTGCCCCTCTGGTTGGGGAGCAGGGGACCAGGGGAGGCTAACCGGCTGTTCCCACAGTCTGTTCTGCTGCAGCCACCTTTGACACACGGGGCTGCCAGGCGGCGAGCAGGCAGCCATGGTAAGAAGGGCACAAACAAAAACAACAGCTCAGCTACACACAAAAAGAAAGTCACTGTCTATGGAAGGCCAGCGGAAAAAGCGGAGGCTGGAGGTGAGGGCGTGAGGAGGGGAAAAAGGAAGGAGAGCAGGAAAGTGTGACAGAGAGGATAAAAAAAATATATAGAAATGGCACAAAACTGTAGAGTTGAGTCCCATTTTTGGTTTGGATCCTGCCAGCTACTGTACTGCCAGTGTCTCAAGATAATAACACATTGACGTCCAGTTGCGGCTTGCTCGTGATCAGAATGTGTACAGTATCACACTGTTAGTACAACATTTATGCAGCAATATTTACTTTGTTACTTTATAGGCTGACATGTCAAAAACACTTTGGTCCTGGAGCTTACTAGCTGTTATATGGTCAATTTCCTCTTAGGATAAATCAATTTTCCACTTTATCAGCAGAACAGCTTCATCAAACCATTATCTGGTCTTTATAGGACCTCTAACTTCAGGAGCAACATAACAGGAGGAAAGAGCCAAATAGAACAATTTTGCACGGGTGTTCCTGATTTAAGCTTGAGCAAGGAAACTGTTCTCACCAGTCCAAATTGTTCTCCTTACAATAATGCAGCAATCTGCTCAATCACCAGAGGAACATGCAGAGAAGATGATACGGCATAATGAAGGCACAGCAGCTTCATATTAAAATTCCAGCTAAATTGTGGAAAAATGTTTGCCCGTTGGGTGGAGTTGGCTTTAATTTGAAGGGCGTATGATAAAGAATTTAGAATTGGGTTTGGGTCACCGCACTGAATGATAGGCTGCTCGGAGTGGTTGTGATGGACAATGCGACGTGGCTTGGATCTGACGTGCAATACTTATTTGATTTCCCTGCTGCCCCTACATTTCATTGTAATCCTAGCATTCGATTATGAGCCAAGTTCCAATTAATTAGAGCATTGTTATGACAGGAACACCCTTACACTGCTCATGTAATAATAAGAAGCATTTGTTTTGGTGCCATTAAGTGACCACAAGGTTATTATGTAATAAGATATACATTTACAGCCTCATCACACACATATTGCATAAATAATTATAATCAACTAAACTTCACCTAAAGTTACAGGAAACTACCAAGAGGATTGATAGTGGTCAATCTGATGGGTCAAACTGACTCAATTCAGACTTCTAGGAAACAATAAAAAGAGCGTGAGTGCGCGTACGTGTGCATATGTGTGTGAGTTTGTGCGCATACTCAAGCCAGTGTGCGTGGGTGTGTGGATGGCAGCTGGGAGGCAGACACGGTCCAGGAGAATCATCCCCTAGCAACTGACCTTTTCAGCAGATGGCAGTTCCAGAGTAACAGCCACCCAGCATCACAATGGCTGTGGCCTCCTAACATCTCCATCACTTCATCATCTACCGGCCTGCCACAACCTGTCACACAGGAGAGAAGGGAAGGTAACATTCATCCCAGTGAATGCACATGCACGCACACACACACACAACCACACGCATACAATACACACTCGAGTGTCCTCTCTTTTTTTTATCCTCTCACTTCAAGTCCAAAACATTCCACACAGGCCTGTTCGGGTCTGAGCTCGACTGTTCCCATGTCCCTTGGGGTATGCAGTGGGGCAGTCGAAGAAGAGACGAGAGGAGAGGATAGATTTAGGGAGAGACACGGCGGACACTCACTGCTGTCCACAAACCTCCAGACACTCTCAAACCACTGTTTTCCGTTGTTGGGTTTTCTGCACATAGTGAATCAGGGTGGGAATGTGGACAGACCACTCGACCACGGTGAGCAATCAGTATGATGTCTGTGGTCAGGCTCTGTGCCCCTGTGGAGCGAGATGGAGTGCGAGCCCTGCAGTTAAGGTGGGAGGGATAGAACTTTGCGGTGTTTGTGCGTGCATGCGTTTCTGTGTTTGTGATATGCCAGCACACTTCACACATGTATAAAGATGTTCTGAATTGTAGCCTCCTGCGAGAGAACACAGTGAATCTACTCTGCACATACACAGCATGACCTCTTGGTTGTCTTGGCTTGATGGCTTCTTCTCTGCTGGCCCATTTTTTTGTTGATATTAAATTCTTTTCATGACCTCAAGATTCCTGAGATAAACACCTTATCACCATGAAACATCACCTCTAACTTTTAGAACAATTTGACAAAAGATTTGGAAGGCACAGGCAACAATTTGGTGAGAACAATTATCCAACAAGAAGGTGGAACTCCTCAATCACACATCTGTGAATGATTAACCTGGCGAGACTGGACAAGCAACAACAAACAGATGAAGTGACATGTCAAAATCGGTTCCACTGGAATTAAGTGTTTTAGCTGGAAAACTGTGCGTCAGAGTGCGACTTTAGACCACTGTATATTCTAGCGGAGATCTTATGCTAGCAAACACTGTAAGTCCTCCTGTAAACAGAGCTGTAATGACAGGGAAAGACTTTGGGCAAGGACAACCGACAGTAGAATATGTTTACAGACATCTGACAACGTATGGGCACAGCACGCCAACGTTTCAGCCCTGAGCGCCACATGAAATATGAGCACAAACTGCGGTGTAATCTATGTGATACAACATGAGCCTGTGCATCATTTCACCTGTCAGTGGGGGATGAAACCAGCATTTATTTGCATCAAACAGACTTGTCAGTGATGAAGTGCAACAATATGTGTCTGGCTATATTGAATGTTAACACTTCTCTTCATCCAAATGTACCTTAGTGAAACAGACACTGGATTTGAATGTATGATGTTTTTGAATGGTGCTATTTCATTTGCCTAGAGTTGCCTAGACCATTTTTGCTACACTGTGAAATATGACTAACCACAGCAAGTCAAAATGACTGTATCTGTATTACACTTCACCAGTAAAGATGATTCTCATCATTTCTTTCCAGCTGGCTCACCTTGACATTATCTGGACCACAATGTGCCATCTTTGAGTTAATAAACAGCACTGAGACATTTCTGAAGGCATGGGGGCATTATCTCTAATCTACTAATACTTTTGGAAACAAAAGGAGAAATGCGCAGTTTTTGGTTTTAATTACAAGCTGTGTTTTACAGCAACAGTGGGCGAAGGCTCAGCACTGACACAGCAGCAGAGGAATGTTTATTTGCTGCAGTTTAGGAGCTGAGTGGCTATGACACATTCCTGTGTCACTAGCTGTCCCGCTCACAGACACACTATCGCATTCACACACTGGCGTCCCGTGTGTTGGTTCATAGCTGCACAGACATATGCAACTATTCTCCTCTATGTGTGTCCTGCACACGTCCACAAAATGCGGCACCTCTGGAATCTGTAAGCATGCCCAAACCATGTGCTCATTCATGGCAACTTAGTGTGACACTACTTAGTAGGCTTAATACTTCCTGTGTGTCACAGTGTGTGTGTGTGTGTATATATGTATGTGTGTGTGTGTGTGTGTGTGTGTGGCAGCTGTACAGCAGTGACTTGAAAGATGAATTATTCACGCCTTACTTCAGCATTATGGGAATCCCTGCCCACAAAGTGTGCAAATGTGCACGTCTGTGTACGTGCTAATGCGTGTGTGTGTATGTGTGTGTGTGCATGTGTGGCTGGCTGCATACACCTCTCCATCTTTCCCTCTGCAGTTCTATCCATTATCCCCAGCATCTGGCAGCCAAAGCCCGTAAAGAAGACATTTCTCTTGGCAACTGTTTTTTAAAGGCAGTGACACAGGGGACAGCCAACCACAGGAGCCACACATCTTCCAATCTACATGCATACTGAGAACTGCTTGCATAACAGAACCACCCCAGTCTCCCTTTCTTGCTCGCTCTCTCTCTTTCTCTCTCTTAAAACACACACATTTTCTTTCTCTGAGTCCCACTCATACTAACACACACATGCGATACTGCTCCCACCCACCCTTGTCTCTCTGCAACGCACTCACCCAAGCTTTTGAGGGCTAATCACTTCCAGAGCCAGATCTATCCTACAAACTGTGCCAGCAGCCTTTCAATACATTTTGCACCCTAAAAAGTTCCTTCTGGCCTCTAAATGAATGCTGTGTGAGTGTAATTCATGGGCTACATGGAGCGACACTGCAGAAGCCACAAGAGCTGTGATTTTATGCACAAATGTGTTTAATTTAGTGACATTAAATACTGCATGTTGTTGACATGGGCAATGTCCAAAGCGCAAAGTCAAATAATGAAAATTGCTTTGTAAATGTCATCATTTTGGATGCTACAACTATCAACACATTCTGTGAGGACACTGTGCTCTCAACGCTGTCTTGCAGAGGAGAGTATTGAAAGTTTAATTGCACCGTCAGTGCACCTGAACATGTCCTTGGGTGACACACAGCTGCCGAAAAATAAACACATTCTTTGTATAACTGAAAATGACACAATAAGTGCATTAATTAATATCACATGCACACTGTATCTCATTCAGAGAACAGCTGCAGTGAGCAGCTTTTCTGAGCAGCAAGCATGTGGGAAGACATCTTTGTTTTGCTTGGCGGATAGTCATAAAGTTTTCTGGCATCTGGACCACTGAAAAGACAATTGGGTGTGTTGGCTTGATAGAATAATTGTGCTGATTTTGATAGGCTAACCATTTGTGCAGCAGCCAGAAAGTTTCCATTGTAAATTATCTGAGATATCAAGAAGTCTGCTTCATTATGGCCTGATTCACTTTCTTGAAGACAGATGAATGAGTTGGCATATGAATAACTGTGGGGTAGTGGGAAGATGTGAGTGGGGTGGGTTTGACCACACATTAGTCTAGGTATAAATGTGTGCAAATACTTACTTGTGTTTGCACTGTCTGTCTGGGCTTAGAGATTTTTGTTCATGGGGTCCCCTGCCTCATTCACAGTGGGCTTCTGTCCCCTGAGACCATTCCTTCTTCATCTTCAAAGTTGTACAGTATTTGGCATGCTGCTCTGAAGCCCTGGAAAAGAAATAAGGATAGTAGATATTTGTTCCTGTGAGGATATTCTACATGTTCTGACCTACTCTAACTGTTTATGAGTTATTCCTGAGGGAACGATACTCCACATAAGCATACCTTAGTCAACTGTGCTGGGATTTTAACCCAAAACCTTCTTGACTTTCTCAAGACAATAATGCTAACCAATGAACCAATACATATTTCCTCACACCTAAGAACCTGCATTAAGTACAGGCTAAAAACATACAGTACCGTGCAAAAGGTTTAGGCACTTGCACAATGTTTAGATTCTTATCCATGAAACAATACCATCAGAAAAGCATCTAATCTGTCCCAAATTCATTCTCAAAGCAGCAAGAATCATAAAGAACTATCTTCAGCGACAAGAAGGAGAAGGATTGCATGTAGCACATGGTATGACCTCCACAAAGTCTGGGTCAGTCTGGGATTACATGAAGAAACAGGAACAACCTGCCTGCTAAATACCTGGAAAAACAGTGCACAAATGTACTGTGGAGAAACTGTGTTTTTTTGCAGCAAAGTGAGACCACAACAAATATTGATTTTATTTTGGGTATTTTCTGTTCACTGCACTTTGTCTGAAATTAACTGATAAATAAAAACTACTCCTAGTTAGTTGTTTTGAACAGCACTGCCTTCAGACTACTGAGGGCACTAATGCACATTTGCACATTTAACTCGGACGGTATCATTGAGCAGTGTTGAGTTGGACATTGTAAAAGGCTGCCATCTAGTGGCGTTAAATTCAAATTACAATGTTTAAGTTGACTTTTTCAAGCAAAACTAAATGATGAATAAACATAGGTAAAATCCAGTTGTAACCCACTTTTACCAGTACATTTAACAATTACATTTTGGACTGTAATGATTGGTTTTAGGGTCGCGTTAGGTAACTTAAGTTTTAAACAGTGTCCATTAAACTGTAATCCTGATATCCCTGACCAGAACAAGCTTGACACTGACAGTAGCCTACCTAGAAATACAGAATTTCACAAATAAAAGACTCATTTGGTAATAATATAACAAAGTTAACATATACAACCAAACATAGTTATTAACAGTACGCTATATGAAGCTGTGAGTCAGTCTGTTAGCAGGTAGCTGAATGCGACAACTCGTACTAGCTGGGTATGCTAATGTACATTAAGCTAGTAACGTTAACAAACGCAGCTGTACACAGGTTCCAGCAGGTAACACAAACTGACTTGGTAATATCTGTGAGTCTGTTGACTAATACTAGTTAGTTTAAAATGCAGTAACTTAGGTGGAATATATTTTAATTGAAATAACTTACACTCAGTTAGCTAGCCGATGGAGCTTATGTGGTTCCCTACTGCAGTTGTTAGCTTTTACTTGTCTGACCACCGCCAGAAAACAGAAGATGATTTGGTGCCCGGAAAAATATAAAACAAGCGAGTACCTCTAACACAAATTAAAACTGAAATTGGTTGATTGGTTGTTTTTTCGGTCAACAATGTGCAGCTGTGTTTAGTGTACTTCCTCACCGGTGTTTGTTGACATAAAGACGGCGACAAGATATCGGGTGATATGTTCACGTTGCTGTGTCTCGTCCCAGTTTTAAATCAAGAATCGAAGGGACAACCATGGAAACAAATAGCCGTGCCTCGGAGGGCAGCGGGTGTCATGGCTCTCCACCTGTGACCCAAAAGTGCTCAACCACACCCATGATGAGGATCAGTAGCATGGAAAGTGCTGCCACCTTGTGGGACATCACTGAGGCCAGGTCAGGGGGAGCTGCTGCCTAACAGCCTATTGCTACAGTCATTGAGATTTATGCAAAAGTTTGGGCACTCCAGGGCAAATGACATATTGATTTTTAAGTTTAAGTATAACCACAACAGCTAACAGACATTAAGAGTGAATCTTTCCTCAAAATATGCACTTTTACTTTTTATTTCAAATAACAGAAACAAATTAAACTAACTGTGACGTGTAAAAGTTTAGGCTACCTACAGTCAGTAACTACCCCCTTAACAACTTTTAACGGTAGTGGAAATACTCTGCTTTGGGGTTGTGTAGGAGCCAGTGACACAGGAAACAGCACAGAAAATATGAATAATGGATTCCACTATCAGCAAATTCTGGATGTAAACGTCATGCTGTCAGTCAGGAACCCGAAACTGACTTCAGTTGGCTTCTACAATACTGATCCAAAACAGACTGTAAAATCCACCGTGAACTACTTTTAGAAACACAAGCTGAAGCTTTTGGAAAGGCCCTCACAGTCCCCTGACTGGAACATCAATGAAAAATCTGTGGGTAGATCTTAAACATGCTGTGTTTGCAAGACAGCCCAAAAATATCTTGAAGTGAGCTGCAGGAAGAGTGGGTGAAAATTCCTAAATCAACAACAGAAAGACTCTCAGCTGCTACTAAAAGCATTTTCAAGTGGTGATAACTGCCAAAGGGGGATGCCCAAACTTTTGCACATGCCACAGTCAATTTGTTTCTATTTTTTAAGTTCATGAGAAAGTACAAACGCATTAACATTAGAAGAAGGGCGCATTTTAATGTCTGTTTTCTGCGGGGTTTGTATTTACTTCTTTTGACTTCATTTACCATAAGTGTTTAGTATGACTGTAGATGCTAGACCACCTTTGAGTAAAATAAAATTCACCTTGTTCTGTGTTGGTTGTGGAACATCACATCAGAAAGGAAACCTAATGTCACAGGTCCCACACACAGACACGGTGCATCAAAGTGGATGACACAGAATCATGCTGTAGAAATAGGTTAGCTCCCTTTATTCAGTATTAATTAACTGATGAGAAATTAAGAAACTAAACTCCTCGTGAAGTAAAGTTTTTTTTTTTTTTAAAAAACAGCAAAAAAACAAAAAACAAATCACACGCTATTTTTATATCACTGCCAACTTTTTTCTAAAGGAAATCATAAGTTTCTAGATTTTTAAAATATGCCCCACTTAAGCACCCACTTGTTTCAAACAGCAGCAAACTATAGTAATTTTTCTGAGATTTTAGTGCCATAATCGACAATTATTTCCATCAGTCTTTGATTGATTGTTTAGTGAACAGGCTGTCCAATAATAGAGAAAATGGCTGTAACAATGTCGAAGTGCTCAAAGGGACATCTTCTGAATACTGACTCTGTCAGAACAGCAGTGCAAACCCCTCAAATGTTCCATTTACAACAATATAAAACAGAGAAAAGATACAAAGCTTTACATTTGACAAGCTCAAACTGCAAGTGTTTGACATAAACATCCAACTGACTATGAATTTTCTTAATGATTCATTTTCTGTTGTTGGAACAATCAATTAATTGAGTTTTAGTAATTTAATTAGTTAGTTATTAATTGACTGTTTCATCATTCACTGGGTTGATAGGTAATGTAAAAGTAATGATCAAAATTATTATCACTGCAGGGTAATATACTGTCAGTTTAATGCAAGAAACTGCAATTTTTGCATCATCTGTTTCATCATGTCCATGGTTGTATGTTTTCCTTCTGGGTAAGATTTCCAACAACAGTGTTTTGAAAACCTGTTTGGCAGACAACTTGAATTTGTGGATGTCTGACATCCCCACTATCACTTGAATGCGCCATCTGAAAGGCTTTTCAAAGTAGTCTATATTTACTGTTAGTTGCAGTATCAAACAACAGTAAACACTAACGATACGATACAATCGAAAACAGGAGAAAATGCATCCAAAAATAAAACCATTACACACTGAAAGTCAGCTATAATGTATTAGTGATGTGTATAAGGGTGGGTAAAACAAGAAAAAACAAACATGCATGCTCTATGAAAGCTTCCTGTTGAAGACAGGTGGTAGGCAATTCTTTGTAACTGTAAATTCACATCTACAACTCAGCATATTCACACAGGGATTGTCAGCAGATTATTTCTTCAGAATTGTAAAAACTGCACATACCACACATACGCACGTTTCTCAAGTTCTGCCAAGTCCTCAAAGTAGCCATAATCTCATGTGCATTGCAGTGTTTCACAGAAGCCTGCTTTTATCAAATCATTTGTTTTTTTCTAAAGGCATTGACAGCCAGAATGAGAGATGGTTACCCCAAACAGAGGCAGTGCATTGGGTGCGGACGTTCGTGTGGTATTGTCATGAACTGTTTACATCAAGGCTGCAGGTGTTCTAAAAAAAGAGAAAAGAAAAGAAAAGAAAAAAAATCAGGTGACAGTTGTACTAAGACGTGGTATTGAATTGGACCTGTAGTCAACAGTTAGAAAATAGAATACTCTGTCTATCAAAATTAAAATATGTTGTACAACCCCTCTTAAATGCACCATGCTTTATTCACCAAATGTTTTCATCTTTGTTGCCTTCATCACGGTGGTGATGGGTCGACTGTCTGCAGCTTGCTTTGTGTGCAAGTAAGAAAAAACACTGTCTAGACATATTGATGATTTGTTCATTGTGCATAACTAACCATTGTCATTTGCTGTCAGATTTGGGTTTATTTACATACTTTTTGAAATTGTACCTGGAATATGTATGTAGGAGTAGCCAAAACAGATTATCCGCTGCAGAAGAAAAAGAAAGGTAAAAACTAACCTGAATCAGACAAAACAAAGGTCTGTCACACGGGCCAAAAGGTCATGTAAAAACAAAGCAGTCTAACCTTCAGATTAGCTCTAATCATTGTCAACAAGCACTCATTTCATGTTTTTTTTTTTCAGAGACAATACACAGCTTATGTCTGGAGTCTTAACATTCATTATACACACAACAAAAATCTTAAATACCATTTTAGATTTATTACAGCGATACCTTATGTTTTGTATATACAGTCTATAAAGTTTTCTTTCTTTTTTTAAATGAGACTTCTAATTTACAATATGTTTTTTTAATTTGAAAATTGTAGTTTTCTTTTTGTTTCAAGCAAGGAAAATAGGTTGTGAAAATATCACGGACAAATCTCTTATGAATTTAATTTAAAACATGAACACAGAGCTGAAGAGAGGATCGTTTATGGATGGCTCTTGTCTCTTGTTTGTCTGGTCTGTAGTTTGAGGGGGATTCTAGAATTTGTTTTTCATGTAATGTAATATGTTTTATGTATTTCTTGTTGGTGTTTTATGTTACAGCCTTTGTATGTTCTGTGTGCTGCTTGGCTGTGAGACTGATTTCCCTTAGGGGAAATATCCTGCATGTGAAAGCCATCTGTAAATGATCCTCACGTTATGCTCTATGTACACTTATTTTGTCTTTGTCAGTTCAAATAGAATTATAATGATTTTGACTGGTAAGTAGATAAAAACTTGTGGGTACATTATGAATCTAAGGGGTTTCCTACTGTAGCAAACCCATGAATTATTATTGTTTAGTCTATGTGTTGAAAGGAGGGGCAGATACCTTAAGTTCAGAATATGTGCTTGTTGTACAGTAAGAGTGGAATATTTGCTCAGTTTTTATCATTATGGGATTTTTTGGTCTCCAAGGCTTCTTATAACCAGGTGGTAATGCAACCTACAATACAGACTAATCTCTAATTAGTAACAATATATACCATATAGATTATAGGCAGCTACCCAGATCATTAATGTCTATCTTGCTGGAACAAAAGTACTGGCATACTCAACTCAAATGTCTTCAGCATATAATGAATGCCAACCCAAAAGGCACAGAAATGGCAAAAAAGTCACCAGTGAATGACATTTTTAATAGGTTAATACACAGCAGCAGAAAGACACTGACGTGTTTCAACCTTCTTCAGTGTTAGGAAACACTGACTTTTTTGCCATTCCAATTCTTTATATCCTAAAATCTGACGTGGACATAGCTGGACAAATCAAAAATATAAATCTGTTCTTTTAAATGCAGTTTTTTGATAAAGAATGGTGTCTAAATGTTGTCTCTATAGGATAAAATGTGCACGATTAGGAATTTTACAATAGTTTTGTTATTTTGTTTAATAAATACTTTTGTTTTTCATCTCTACTCTGCTTGTTATTTGTATTGTCACACAAGAGAAAGTGAGAAACTCCTAATGTATTTTCAGTGAATAAAAAGCAAACATCTGCAGATGCCATCATAGTCAAACTAGAGAAAATCACTTTTACAATAAACTTAACTTTATTGACAGTAAAAAGTTTTGAGAATATCGAGGGGCACGCATCTGTAACTGCAAGAACATCTCGGAAAGCAACATGACTTTTTGAAATAATGAGGCAGTTGTACATCTTTAACTTTGAGGTAAAGTGTTTTGTCATGTTACATCATTCACAAAATATTGTATAACATTGAAAAGTCCACACAAGGAGACAGAAAAAACCCATGCCTCATTTTCACTTCTTTGAAATTACTTCACATTTCAAAAATAATTCACAATTCAGGTAAAAGCAGAAAATGACAAGCACACATGCTATATTCCATTCACACACATTTCTCTACTTATCAAACCAAGTGCATTTTTAGATTTACTTTTTTTTCTCAAACAGTTTCAAGTACATTTTTGCCTGCGATTAAAGAAAATCAAGTTAAACTATGAAGCAGCAAACCCACAATAACGAGTAAGAATACTGAGTTTGGTCTCATTCGTGTTCCCAATATTAACATTATCAGATAACTCACCATACTGTAGCAATAAGGTATTTGGGTGCTATAAAGAAGCAGGAGGTAACATTTCATGGACTTGAGGAATATGCTGGATAAGATTTGGAATATAGCTGATTAAATACACCAAGGCTGAAACAAACAACACTAAATAGATAATCACAAGTGATAACTGAACAGATCCAAACTGATTTGTTAATTAATTTTCAAATAATTAATCTGTTAATTCACTTACATTATGGAAATTGTTGAAAACCTCAGCCTCAACTGCTGAGAGCAAAACCACAAAAGAATTCTTTTAGTTGAACTGATATTTAATTCTTAAGTCACACATTGCAGCAAACTTGAGTGTAGTCCACAGAACCAGTGCAATGCTGAGGGATTCTGTAGAAGGCCGGCTCCGTTAAAAATACACTGGTGTTGCAAATTAGATGATCAGTTATTGTGTATCTTGTGTATATTGTGTAGTATTATGCGATTTATCAGTGCAGTAGAACAATCACAGAAAAAAATTTGTAAAGCCGTCAAGTGCTTCGGCAAAGATGTTCATATATAAGCAGGGAACCTAAAAGTGCAATCCCGTATAGGTATAGCACCCTGGGCCATCTCAGTCAGGCTCTTGCTGTACACTACATGGCTCATGGTCTGATCTGCACCAGTTTTCTAAGGCTCACTTTAACATCCAAAACCCCCTTTTTTTCCTGAGCCCTGGATGCCTCTTTCACCATCAGGTGAATGTCTTTAAGCTCACTCCCTTCATGCTTTTTCTTTGTCCTGATAGTCCTCTTTCTGTGCAGCTGTAAATATTCTCTCTTCTGAGGTGACTTCACGCGCTGTCTAACCATGCTGTAAACAATATGTATTCCTACAGCAGCGTACTGCTGTAGGAGTTAAGGCAATCCATTTCTGTGCTTCGTCTGTGACAAAAGCTCCTCCCAAACCCAGAGGCACAAAGCTCTCAGTGCATATTAAGCTTACCTGACACCCCACACAAAATACCCTCTTGAACCAGAAAAACAAGTGCATACTAAGCATACCACATATAATTCTTAAAATGTACATCCCATGCTTTTCTTAAATGCCTGTGTGCATGACCTCTCATCTAACTAAATCACTTAGGAAAAGATGGCTAGTCAAAATGTTGGAGCACCAGTCCCCCCCTCCCCTCCCCGCCCAACCCAGTTTCATTAAGTTAAGAGGAAATCCCCCAAGAAGGCACTTTTGAAGCAAAACCGGTAGTTTTGCTAGTAGATGATTTGATATGGGAGTGCAATCAATCATAGAACATAATTTGCCTCCACTAAACTTTAAATGGTGCAGTGAAAAGATTCTTCACTTGTATCTGCTTTAGTTTCATAAATATTCTCACAATAAAACCACAAATTTCTATTTACTTACACTAAGGATTTAAAGCAACTGATCTGGTGCAGAACAAACGTGAGCCCAACAACTTTAGAGTCACCTCTCCTCATACAGCCGCGAGCCCCTCTCCTCAGCCCACCTGGTGCTCTCCGCGGCTGATGTGAGATGAGAACTCGTAGCGGTCCTGGCTGCGGTGGCCACAGATGTTGCACTCGAAGGGTTGGCGAAAACCGTGACAACCCATGTGGATGGTGAACATGACATGGTCCAGGAAGAGGATGCGGCAGTGCCGGCAGTGGAAGGAGCGCACAGGCCTGCCGTCCCTGTCTAACACCTGCACTGTCTCCCTTGAAGAAAGGGGTGAGCCAGGGCTCCTCTTTACCATGGCGGTGGGCACAGGACACGCTCTCTCCCACTCTTGGTCCAAGTCTTTGGCCTGGCTGGGGCTGGAAGTGGGATGGCTGCGGGGCAGTGCTGGGGTTTGGTAGTGGAGGTGGTGGTTGTTGGAGGTACTTGTCGGGGCTGTAGCCCTTGTGCTCTGCTCTTCTGCTGTGCTCTCTGTGTCTGTAGAGTCGGGACAGCCGTTGGGCGAGGTGGTATGGCTATTGGCTGAGGGTTGGTCAACACGGCCTTCGCCTGCCTCCCGCCCTGCCAGCCCGAGAGACATCGCTGCCAGCCCACCTCCGCCATGTGCTCGGGGGCCCTGAGGAGTCACGTTGCTGTTGATGGAGCCTATAACCGTGCGGAGCTCCGTCAGGAAGGCAGGATGGAGCTGAGACAGTGCAGGCGACTCATGGTTCTCACCTTTACCCCTGGCGCCTTGGAGGTGTGAACCAGCCAGCCCAACCGAGTCCCCAGCAGGCTGAGAGCTCATGAGGTCCCCCTCTTTCTCAGAGCCAGAGGACAATTCATAAGGTGCGTCAGGTAGGTCAAGGTGCATGTGCTTCTCACCTATGAGAAGGACAGTGATAGGATCGGTGATAAACAAGACAGGGGGCCCTCTGAACTGACTTATCTGCTCCACCTGAACCATTGTCATGATACAACATGAACTCAGTCTTTCTGGTGAAAGCACCTTGACATTTGGGTGATTTGCACTGCAGGATAGCTGATGATATCAGACAAAGTTCTTATCCTCCTGGACCAGGTTCTTATTATTTCTGTGCCTTAACACTTCTTTATCAAACTGAGAGTACACATGGGTGACAAATTAAAGGAAAAACCTGAAAATATAGAAAAACAGGACCAAAATGCCCCCACCCATAAGGCATGTGGGGTTACTGAATGTTTTGATGAGTATGAAAATGATGTGGATCATATTCATTTGCCTTTGCAGCCACCAGATTTCAACCCAAATGAACACTGATGGGAGATTTTGGACCGATGTGTTAAGACAGCACTCTCCACCACCATCATCAAAACACCAAATGAGGGAATATCTTTTGAAAGAATGGTGCTCCATCCCTCCAGTAGAGTTACAGAGACTTGTAGAATCAATGCCAAGATGCAACAAAGCTGTTCTGGTGGCTCATTGTAGCCCAACACCTTCCTCTCAGACACTCTCTGTTGGTTTTCCCTTTAATTTGTCACTGGTCTGTACATCATTATTATAGTATGATTTTATAATACAGTATAATAACTGTGTGTAAACTCTCTATTTAAATTTGTATTAGGAAAAAAAAAAAAAAAACTCACCCAAAAACTTCTGTGGTGTTGATCTCTTGCGTTTGGTGATACTGGTCAGTCTATCCACAAACTGGATTTTTTCATTGGATGGCTGGAGCACAGGTTTAGAGATTATCTCCATGCTTACTGACTCTTCACCTGCAAACAGAAACACCCTGACGTCAATATACAAAGTAAACTTTATATGTTCTGTATATTTGCTTGTACACTTATGTAGGGAACTTACAGACCTATTGTCTATAAAAGTTATTGAGTTTCATGTTTGTGCAATGTCTTACCCTGTGCTGTCTGCGTGTTGACTGCTGTCTGGTGGTCCAGACTCTTCAGATAACTATGGCAGCGCTCCAGATGTTCTTCCAGTGTGCTCTGTTGCTTGTAGCTGCGACTGCAGTAGCTGCACTTGAAAGGTTTTCCCACTGTCGGCGAAGACACTGCAATTCAAAGAAAAAATACAGAACAGATTTCTTCCAAGCTTGACAAAAAAATGTCACCCTAGATAATGGATATCACATTTAAGTGCAATTTTGCCTCAAAATAAAAAAAAACTGTCACTATGTTGTTGTTTATTTATGTTTACTGTTTATGGGAGTTTTTTCTAATAAAAAACAACTTACGGGTATCATTGGCTATTTATCAGAGAATGGATTTCCCCATTGATTTGTTATTCCTGAAATCATTATATGTTGCTCGCCAGTGACGACATGAAGACGCCCAACTCTTCACCGCAACGTTCCATTTTAGTGTGCCGTCGGAAAAACTGACGTCATTTCGCTGTAATCCAGTTTGCAAGAATCTTTTCTTCGAAATGTATCTCTTGAGACTTACGGAGATCCACCAAGACCTACTGTACCAAGACTGTATGAGAACACCTGAATGTGTGTTCACAAATTGAAAGAACCCCACAGGATTTCCTGTTTTCAAAATGGTAAATGTCATATTTTTTGCTTTAGTACATTCTGGTAAAAAAGACCTACTTCCTCTGAGCTTCACAGAAGCGGGAAATGGACCATTCTAATGAATCCCCACCTCTACCGCTTACAGGTGTTTACAAGTACATCCACCAAGTTCAATAACTGAATAAGCACACTGATGAAAAACTTCATCGTGGAATATGTCTCTATGTGTTAGGTTCTGTATTATTGCACATAAATATCACAGATTTACCTGCATGCGTGCGCAGATGTCCAGCCAGGGCATCTCTACGGCGACAAGCATAGTTGCAAGTGGGACATTTGAAAGGCTTCTCTCCCGAATGCAGCTTGATGTGGCGCAGCAAGTTCCCCTTCTGGGTGAAGGAAGCCCCACACTGGTTACACTGAAACGGCCTCTCACCTATGAGCACATGGTCGGACCCAGGATTTTAGAGGGAAATAAAAGTATTGCCTTTATTTTAAAACTGACATTTAGGTTGGTAACGCATTTTGTCCATAAAATGCATTTGTATTTACTGGCATATGCAGTGCTTTGCCGGCTTATTCTCACCTGTGTGACTTCGCTTGTGAACCATCAGCACATTGGGTCCGATGCAGATCATCCCACAAACCTCACACTGGAGCTTCCCATTGGGGAGCCGGATAGGACCCGGCGAGGCAGCTTTTGGACTGGCCATCTCTCTGTAAATGCTCGCTCTGTCTCTTCCAGCTCCGGCAAACTCGGCGTTCCCTTCTTCCATGGGTTCCCCTCTGTCATCCCTCCTGCTATCATCCCTCACAGCCTCCCTGTTCTCTGGCTGTGGAGCACCTGGTGACTCATCATCACTGCACAGCTCAACCTTGATGGAGTTTGCTGTTTTGCGGAGAGAAAACACATTTACTTACACATATAATTTTAACGAAGAATTCTACGGGGCCCACGTGGCCACAGTGCAACAAAGGAATAATAACTGACCACTAAGGGAGCGGTGTGGTGAGGACTGCTGACTGTTTGGAGATCTTGCTGAAGGGCCCTGCAGCGCGCCATAAAAATCCTGCTCCGTTGATGACTCTCCTCCATTACCTCAAACACAAATATGCCCACGTTATTAAAGTAAACATTTAAGTCTGGATTCTGTACACACAAATGTATAGTAGCCTTCATATATAAACTTACCTTGTGCATATGAGCGCCCATTGCAGTCATCAGCATTCATTCTCTCACCAGATTCCTGCAGAAATATAATTTAAAAACAGACAGTATTACTTTTTCCCCCCAGTTATGATCATAATTATCAAAAAGTTCCCAAATCTTAGTAACATGAAAACTGCATGTAAAACTTTGGATACTAACCATATAAAATATACTTAGCAGCTGTTTGTTGGTACAAGAATAAGGCTGGGAAACAGATAGCTTTATGCTTTCAGAATAAGTTCACAGTAATAAACTAATCTGGTAAACTTGGGTTCTGCCCTTCTATTTCTGAATCTTGTAGACTCTTCTGCACCGTGGCCAACAAATGAACATGAGAAGCTCCACATTTATAGAGAGCTAATGGGCAAGAGCGTTGAAGGAGGAGTTAAAATTAAAAGGGGGGTGGACAAAATAGCTGGAACACTTTACACTGTGAAGAATTTCAGTTCAAGGGCACCACAAACACCACTTCTGATATGAGGCTTTGATGTAAATCTAAATTCAAGATTAATTCTTAAAATACGACAACGTCAAACTTTACTGATCCGAGGAGTGAAGTTTAGCATTAGAGCTGCACAAAAGAACAATATAATATAATAGTATATATATGTATGAATTTAAAAAGACAATTCTGATCATCTATATTATCAACATATCAATATACAGACATAGCCTCACAAAACGTAGCCTATAATGTTGGATTTGTTGAGATTAAGCTTGTAGTTGTATTTATTTTCTGTAGTTTATTACATTGTAAATCGTCCCTGTTATTTTGTCCATCCCTGTGTATCTGTGCAATAAATAATGGGGGAAATTTACTGTAGTTTACACAGAACACTGTTATTATTCCACAGCTGACAACAAAGTGAGGTGTGTAGACACCGGTGTAACAATACTGATTTTATGTGATCAGAACAGGTGATGTTTTTACTCAATGTCACGTTGAACACAATGTTGAAAAAACAAACAAACAAATAAAACAAAACAAAGAAATAATAATAAAAAGACAAAGGTCAGAGGAGCCAGACGTACAATGCTGCACCTTTTGCACAAATGGATGACAACAGTGGACAGAGGAGACCGTGGAGCGAGCCGCTGGGGGCGGAGACAACACATCGCAGGGAAAATTAATATCCTCGCATTGGCCGCGCATGGGGAGCAACAGGCGCTGATGCAGCCGGGGAGACGCGCCAGTCTCACCAGGGCACGGCGATTAAAAAAAAAAAAAGAAAGAAAAAAAGGACGCGCACCAGCGCCGACCCTCTTGCCTGACAATCCTGTCTGCCCGCGATGGGCGACCGTGCAATAAAACAACACATGCATTTACAAATAACTACCACGCGTCTTCATATATCCGCGGCTACTTGTTTTAGCTGCTCGGTGGATTTTTCTGGTCCGTTATTTTATTTTTATTTATTTTATTTTTTTTTACACCAATCAGCTCGTGGACGGGCGAGACGGCGGCGAGACACAACGGCAATTTGTTGCAGGAGTTGCCACCGTCCAAATTGTCCGCATGAACGCGGCTGTCATCCAACACATCGAGCACGTCAAACTGGCCTGGGCTATACAATGTTTCTCATGAGCCGTTGCTATGGCACCCGACCACACGACAAATGGCATTCACCCTACCAACTACTCAAAAACATGCCGTACTCCCAAATTAAAACCGATGGATGGTCTTACCGAGTGCCGCGGTGAAGTCCACAAGCCTCTTCCTTACCTGGCGACCGATCGGCGTTTCCCTTTTTAATTGTCTGGATAGCTGTTTGTTTTCCCAGGCGACGACAGCATCTCCGGGATTTTTTTTCTTTACCTGGGAATCCCAATCAACTTCCGGGCCCATGCTGGGATACAACAGACCATATAACTGTACTACAGAGCTCTGGATTCAGTGATCGCCGAATGCATCGATGCATGTCAGCTGTGGGTGCAGGTGGCAGAAATGTGGTGACATTTATACCATTAGAATAACTCACAGACTTAATAAAAGACTATTGACGGTTGCGTAGGAATATCTTCTTCTTCTTTTTTTTGAGAAATGCTGACCTACAAGCTGCCTAGTAAAGTGATAGCTTTAGTAAGAAAAATATATTCTTTGTAGATCCATACAGTGTCTGTTTGTGATCAAGGCCTCTTCCGGAAATGCTGGTGGAGAATGGAGAAGGCGGGTTATGTTAGAATTTCTCTTTCTCTTTGGCGTCTGTCAGTAAACCTTTATTACACAGTCATTACCCCGTTTACTAAATCATTTTAATATTCCCGCTGTGAAATGCGGATGAATTTCTGCATGGCAGTGTTAGTTCAGCTTTTAATAGCAAGCAAGCAGACATTAAAATATAAGTAAAATTGTTTTGATGAAATAGTTTATGGTGATAATACATCTGTGGTGCCACAAGGTGGCAGCAAACTCTGCCAAGTAACCAATCAGACAGCTGCTAAAACGCTGTCTTACTCTTACGTGGAAGTATGTTTCTATCAGGTGGTAATGTCCACACACTGCAAGTCCCTGTGCATGCTCTTTATTTATGGATTTATGCTCCATGAACAATAGAAAATGATGAGGATTAAAGAGTCTCACATCCCTTTGCCCTTGCACCTATTCAGGCCAGTCAGCGATGGATTAAGGGGCAGCTATTTGAATCGATGGGGTTTGTGCCGCCGTAGAAGGACCTCATAAGCCTCTTGGATCTTCACAAACATTGCCTCAGCATCTTTCCTGGGGTTGTGGTCTGGATGCCAGGTCTTGGCCAGCTCCCTGTAGCTGCGAGTTATTTCCTCAAGAGAGGCCTCCGCTTCCAGTGACAATATCTGCAACATAATTAAATAAACAGATTATTACACCATAGCAATAGGCTTCTTCACTGGAAATCTATAGATTGACATAAATTATAGACCTCTTAACTCATCCCTTATAACCCTCTTAGAGATATGTGAATGCTTACCTGCAGTGCCTCTTTCTCTCTCTCACTGTGCTCTTTGAGCAGTGTTTCCAGCACCTTCCTCCAAGCCTCTTCATAGTACCCCCCTCCAGTAAGAACACACAGGATCCGGTATGGCATTAAAAGAATGTACTCCAACACATTTCTGAGCCAAGGCAGAAACCAGAAAATATCCAGCAGTGCTGCTACACAGTCAGACAGATAGTACAGCGTGGCTGTGGTGTTATGGAAAATACAGTAACCCAGCGGAGCAGAGAAGGCCAGCCAAGCTAGTCCAAGTCTGTAAAGCCGTGGACCTGGACAAAAGATGGAAAAAAAATGTTAGGTTATGGTCATGAAAATTTAGATATGCAATGTCAATGTCAATGTGTACAAGGAAATCAGATGATATTGTCATATTTGAGAGATTGTTACCCAGTTCCTCGGTGCTCTGAGGCGTCTGTGGGGTTTTAAACCTGCGGTGCTGTGCAGCAGTGACACTGGCTGCCAGGCTAATAGGGAGAGGTGACAAGGTGCTGCCATAGAACACTGGGGAGGTTATGAGACAGGCAGTCAAAGTTTTTTGGAGGTCAGATGTCTGTTGGCCAACACTGGACACCAGATGTACCCCGGCACCCACACATAAAGGCAGAACGATCAAGTAGAAGAAACTGAGGGAGTTCAGTCCTATCAGAGCTACAGTGCCAAAGTAGATCCCAACACACACCTGACCAGCAAATCTGACGGGGCTTACGGGCGGAGGGACCATGGCGAGCCGTCTCTTTCTCTCTCGCTCTGCATCTTGATTGGCCTCACCAACATAAGCAGGGATACGTATGACCTCTCTGGCCCAGCCAAACCCAAACCCTCCCAGGGTTAGCATCCATAACAGAGCATGGCTGTCTCTTCCTAAATATAAATGGTGAAGGCCCAAAGGTCCACCTACTGCCCACAGGGCATAGGCCAGCATTACACTTTTTGCCATCCTGTGGCCACAGTAGATCAGTCTCTGTTCAGGTGAGTATCAGTCATGAGTACCTGCAATGTAGCAACACAAGACAAAATTACAATTAAACAACATATAATATAAATCTGCAATATTACATTGTTTATCATGAATTAATGATGTATAAATTTACATTATACATTTTTTAAACACATCTTTGAATACATCAAACCCCTTGATCCCATGTGCTCACATCACTTTCTAAATATCTTCCCATTTTAGTACAAGGCTGTGCTATGTTTTCTCTGTAATCTGTGTCCTGCTGGTATCTTGGCCAGGACACTGAGCTGGATTTTTAATCTCTGCGATCCACTTCACTGGTTAAATAATATATTATATAAGAGGGATTTATCTTAGTTCATGATGCATTGTCATTTTAACTCAGCTGATTACGTGATCAAAACATAGCAGGCTGTAACTGTTTGTGTTATTACGTGTTTTTTTTTTTTTTGACAGAACACGTATCACATGTTGTACAGACAGTCAGAAATTTAGATGGTAGGCATTAACCTTCCTCTGTGATCCTCACTTAGAAAAGGTGCAACAGACTGATGTTTCAATTATTTACTTCTCTAAACATTTAAGATATATTTGGTTTTGTCTAATAAAGATTAGGTTACTTACTGAGCCCATAGTTTCAAATCCTTATCCCGATAATTCCTTTCCAGTCCTTTCCATAGTTGAAGTTGCTGCATGTTGTTGCAACAGTTGGACTTTGGATCATGACAATGAAATTACGCTGTGGCGTCAACACACGATGTGCCTCAACATTTAGGTCCCTTGATTGTCTTAACTGATAAGGTGAGGAAAACGTCTAGAAAGGGTGTTTGTAAGGGTGCCATTATGTGTTCTGTAAACCTTATGGGGATGGTGGATTTCAAACAGTGTTAAACAAATTAAAAACCTTGATTCCTAAACTAAAACCTTAAATTATACTCCCAGATGTGACAAAAAATGTGTCATAAATCAATGACTCTCAAACCTATTCCTGACAAAAGTTGGGAAAGTCACTGAAATCCTTGCTTTTCACATTTCTGCTTAAAAATATTATATTATATATTAAGTATTATCGGGAAAATGCACTTGAAGTAATGAATTGAAAGTACATTAAACAGATTACATGGCCCCTCCAGTCAGTGTTGTACTGTCACATATTATAATACTGGGTAATTACTGAGGATAATTTTAAATATTTTATCAGGTGTCAGGTAGTTCAAGTTACACACTGCAATATTTCATATGGTTATCGTAAGTTTTATAAGAATGCAAAGTAAGTGGGAACTATATCTGTCACAGCATATAAATGTAGTTGAGAAAAAGTACAATAATTCTCTCATGTGCAAAAGTTTGGTAGTACTAAGTCAGCCCTTCGTAACTCTCCCTTTGTCAACTACCAACTAATGTCAAGAACTGTTTCCACTAGATATTGTCAAATTCTGGATGCAAATGTCCTCCAGTCAGTCAAAAGCCTGAAACTGACTGGCTTGTACAAGAGGACAATGATCCAAAATCCACCATGACCTACATCAGGAAACACAAACTGAAGCTTTTGGAAAGGCCCTCACAGTCCCCTGACTTGAGCATCAATGAAAGATCTGTGGGTAGATCTTAAAAGTGTGTGTGCAAGGCAACCTAAAAATATCTTTGCAAGCTGTGATGTCTGCCAAAGGGTGGGGGTTAGACTCAGTAGGGCGCCCATTTACTGTTTAATTTTCTAAGTTTAAGAGATAAAACTAGCATTTAAAGAGAGGCAACTATTATATCTACAGGGATTGTATTTCTTTTCACTTCAAATGCAAACTGGTAACTGATTGTAGAACCAATAGCTGTGAAATAGGCCACACGTGCAGATTCTTAAGTGCATACCATGAACACTTAGGATACTTAATGTTGGCCTCACTGGTATGTTTAACATTCAGGCTACACACACCTTTGGATATGAATGACATAAATATGATGACGCCGAGTTATTAATTACTGTAATGATGATTGACAGCTACCTGTGACACTCCAGGCTCCCTCCCATCTGCGTAGCCCCGCCCACGCCCGGACGACCCCTCCTTGTTTAGTTTTTATCAAGGCTCGAGCGTAGCAGCGAGCCAGATGAGCCGTTTAAATGCAGCTGGGGCTAAATCAGCCACACACACCCGCGGCTTTTCTGAGAAGATGCCCTGTCTTTTAACTTTTTAACCACCTCTCCTTCCCCCCAGCGCTTTTAAGCCTGAGAGGAGACTGGAATGGTTTCGGAGGATGGAAGCGGACGACGTGTCGGTTAGAGAGCAACTTTTCCACAACCGAGTCCGGGAGACGATAGTAAGTGAAGCTCGCTGGGGGGCTCATGGGACTGTCGGTTAATATGCATATGAGGGTCGTCACCGCGAACAATACAGCATCGGCTACTTAATCACTGTAAGGAAGCCACGTTGTTTAGCTTCTTGTTTCGCATAACTTGGTGGTTGCACAACTCTCAGATATAAGGCGTAAAAGTCGTATATTTCAGCAGAGAACAACGGTAAATCTGTAACAATAAGTTTAACGCGACTTTTTGGTCACTTTAATGTTTGAAGTTCGCTTGTTCTGTCAGTTTGCTGAACTTCTGTACAGACGTTAATTATTGCACGGATGCAGCTGGTCGTTAGACAGTGGTGTGGCACAGGAACATCCTACTCAGCATCTGGAACTCCTCCATTGTGTTTGTAACCACTAGGGTCTCGTCTCAGATCCTCCCGTATCTATTTGCCATGGGTTGAAACACCCTGCCTTACATTCTCTGTGTTTACTATATTTACTAATAATGCATTACTATATTTACTAATAATGCATTTTACCCACTCTCTCTGTGACTTGACTCTGTCTTGTGTAACTCTTAACAGTCCCTGCTGAACTTCAGACTTGCCAAAGAGATCAGTTCAGTTACAGCAGGGCACATAGATACTGACCTTTAACCGTGAAAAGTACAACCAGATCTTATAGGCAGCTCATTTCCAGAGATTGGAGATACTTCCGATATAGTATACCATATGGGCAGGGACAGTGTCAAACACTGTCTTTTCTGCTGCATGTTTTAGAATCAGTGGTTGTTTTATCAATTTGTCCTGGTTTGCTCAACTGTAAACAGATAAGAAAATACTCTTAAACTCAGATTTTACCAGTAATGTGAGTGCAGATAAGCACAAATGGTGCAGCTGTAGAACGGATGCGCGTTTTGGATGAATTATATGATACAAAGATTAGTGTTCCCCCCCAGGGAGGCTGAGTCTTTGCAACAACAAAGAATAGGGTAGAATAAAAGAAATAATGAAGCCAAATACCTTTTTTCAAAGCAGACATTTACATGTCAAAGCAGCAAAACCACAGAAGTAACTAATCCCTTTAATTAATAATGACCGCATTATGTTTGGGTGTCCCAGTTCCAGGGCTCAGATATTGTACTGGACACTTCATGGGACTGAGCCATCGGTGTTGTTATTAGTTCCACTTGTGCCTTTTGTGCTAGAACAGGTCAAAAGTTCTGTTGTTTTTAATTGTAAAAACATAAAAAGGAAAATAATTGGAGGCAATTTAAAATGCTTTTGAAACTGACTAGGCTCCACAATGCCGAAAGTGCTTTTCTCCATTTCTGTATTTCTCTTTACAAGGGGAAGGCTAAGATATTTCCACACTAAAGTTACTAGTGACTTTTCAGTCTGTCCACATTAGGTGTAACTGCTAGAACCGATAATGTCGTCTGGACAATAGCAAAGTCTTTTTTGCAGTCTTCAGGAAGTCCTGTGAAATGGTGCTTTTGGTAGTTGTAGTTAAAGTGTACATTTAAAATGGAGTAGTCACTTGTAGAATTGACTTTACATGAGCAACATATAAAATGCACATATTCATTCTAATGCCCTTGTTTTGCCATTGTCCCTTTCACCTTAAGACCTAATGCTATTAGTCGACACCCCCTCCTTAAGCCACTGGCTGGCCTCAAGTCTCCAGCTTACCACCTCTTCACAGTGCTGCGTCAGGCTGGCCTGCTGCCCCTGCATCTGTGGTTATTAATGGCTCTAGACCAAAGCTTATCATTGATCATCTCATTTTAAAATGATCAATATGTGGCAGCAGTGTAAGTACCAGTTGTAATATTTCATACAGCGAAGCATCCATTTGATAAAGGCTCAACACTTTGCGAGACTAGATGGATAAATACTGTAGATGGATACAGCAATGGTCACGTTTACAGATGGCACAAATACATAAGAGGCTACAATTAAGCATCTTATACAGTCACAGACAGGTTCTTAGATACCCTGACATGTCTGTCAGGTGTATTAAAACATTACTGTTACATTTGTATATTTATATATAAATAGCATCTCATGTAGCCAGGCATCTTCTGAAAGAGGATATTGGTGATAACTGATCTAAACCTATAAGCCGCAAACATTCTCAACACCAGTGCTTGTTTGGATGTAGGGGAGATTTTTTGTTGTCTGAGCACCCAGACACTGATCTGGCTTAAGGTCTTGTGTAGCATTTGAAAACCGTTCAGACATTAAAATGGTGTATTCATATACTAAATGAGAGTCACAGGGTATATATTGCAAAGGCCTTGAGGCCAGAGGAGCTGACTGCAGTGACCTCAGTGCTCTGAAGACAGAAGGGCTCATTTACATAATAATAGTACTGAGTATATATGTTGGTGAAGCTGAGACGAATGGTGAAATTTTGTGCTTCACTGGCAGAAAAAAAGGCAGTATTCATGTGGCATGCGGACTTGATGCAGGTTTTAGTCGACAGCCTTGCAGCAGCAACAGTTAGTGGCAGGGTCCTGCAAATCATGTGTTCTTTTTCAAATCCTTAAAAAGACTTTGATATTGTTCTTTGTTTTCATAAGAAATTACACCAAGGATATGTGTGACTTGTAATTCATATACTAGCCATGTTTTGCCCACCAGTTGTTCTTTAAATGGCTGATGAAGCAAAATAACCCTAAGCCTAACTCTAACCCTTTCATAGCAACCACATGTCTGTCTTCACCTGAGCTAATGCAATACTGTAAATCATCCTAGGGGCAAATTTGACAAATGTAACTTTTAAAAAATATGTCTCTATGAGATGGTGTAAACAGTAGAGCCAGTAGTACACACCCACAGCCCTCGCCCTGAGCCTGGAGGGATCAAGAAGGATCAATGTTTGGCAGAATAAAAGGTCACGATAAGATCTTTCAGTAGTGAAATGGGACACCCAGCATTGGCACATATTAAGATATCAAGTCACCCTAAAAACAGTGTGCCAGAGTCACATGTGTGTTTTGTGGAATTACTTTTGTAGGAGTTCTGAGAGAAGGCAGAAAAACGGGCAGTGTTGGGTCAGATCTGCTTCCTACTTTGTTTTGTTTAGTTTTTAGGGAGAGTCGGTGTAATGGATTTGTAGTAGAAGGAAAAATCAACACACTGTCACACTTGTTGTCATTCATTTTCTCCTCTAAACAACTTAACTAGCCTCCCTAACTAGTATTTGAGTTGTTGCTTCTCTAACCAAATATTGGATGACACATTGCAGTAAAATGCATCAAAACAACAAACTGCAGCCTCCCACCTTTTTTGGATAAGAATGGCAACGCCCTGCAACATACAGGTTATTTCTGGCTGTTGAACAAATCTTGAATAGGTCTTGCCTAATCTATCCTTGCCTGAATGTGTATAGCCGGTCAAGAGGTGCCCCTCAAATAACACACTCTAAGGGAGTCTGTTTGACATTTCGCAAGGACGTGCTGTACCACTGCCAACCTCCTGCTCCTTTGAATTTTTACAAGGTTAGGCAAGATGTGAAAACATTTAAGCTCCATTGCTTTGTTTTTGTTTTTTGTTTTTTTGCTTGAAGCAGCACAAAGATGTTTAGGTGACTCTGTGAATTTTAAAATGCTCCTAGCGGACACTGAGCTCTGGGACTTTGTGTTCAACACAAAGATGTCCTTCTGGATGCTGAATTCCTTTAAACTCTCTTCTCAGTGGCCTCCTGTGTGCTGCCAGCTCTCAACACTGCCAGTCAGCACGTGCCCCCAAAAACGTGGACTAACAGGATGTACTAACAGAGTGTTATTCAGCCCCTCCACCTATTTCTCACCTGCTTTCCTGCCTCTCCTTCTGTTGGATTAAGCACAGAAAGCTCCTTGCCAAATGCTGCATTATTGAACAATTTTTGCAGACTGAGCTGATTAGTTGAGATGCACAGTTCATTGTTGTTTGCATGATGCAGCTAGTATTTTAGCAATGGCCATTGTTAGTTACACAATTAATGCTGTGGATTTCTCAACAGATGAAATTTTATATTTAGTTTGGAAAGAGAAAAGCATGATTATAGCTATATATAACAATAAGATGCAAGTTTGTTTGGTCTGTTCAATTAATTTGACTTGTAAAAAATTTTGCTTCATTTGCCAGTTTATGCACATCTAGCCAAATTAATTCAATCTAACTCCCACCTTCATAAAGGTTATACTTTTCAGTTTTTGTTGGAACTGTTGTAGACAGGTGTTT
Source organism: Lates calcarifer (assembly GCF_001640805.2). Classification (NCBI taxonomy): domain Eukaryota; kingdom Metazoa; phylum Chordata; class Actinopteri; family Centropomidae; genus Lates; species Lates calcarifer. Next base: position 13,537,807 of record NC_066838.1, on the reverse strand, counting down.
AGTGTAAGATCATTTTGGAGACTGTAGATTGTGATGCTGTCGAATGTTACTGCACTATACTGTTTCTGTTATTCTGTCCACTGCATTTATATCTATAAAGGTAGACTAAATAACAGAAACACCTCTCTCTGTGTGCTACAGAACAATTATATGATCATAAAGCTGAACCAACAAATTTCTAAAACACTGTAGGATTCATTGCAGGACTGTTGTATTAGACTTCATTAGTTTTAGTTAAGTGTATTTGTTAACACTGATATGTGCAAATGAAAGAACCACTTGTGTGTTTTTGGTATTTTCTTCTACAAGGTTTTGTCTTTGTTCTAAAGTGGGTCAACATCTTGCACCTCCTGGAATCACATGAGGAGGGTGCATGCCCACACCCCAGCCCTGTTTGATACTGGTCCATATGTCCCAGTGACCCATTACAAAATACTCTTTGTTATGAATTTAGAGCAATAGAAACACTGATGTTAACGCACACTGTCTCATCATGAATGGTTTTGATGTAGACCTCTACTGTTCAGCTGTGGACTTTTTAATGGTCATTCATAGAAACCTGATGATTAAAGAGGACTCATTCAATTTCTAACTTTCTTTCTTTCCAAGGAGCTCATTGTGTTTAGTTGACATCCTTTTAAGAAACAGGTTTTACACCCGTAAGCATGTTGTCACATTTCTGAAAGCCGCTCTCTCTTTGTTTGTTGTTGTTGTTGCCTTGGGGACAAACGTTGACATCCTGCCACCCATACTGCGCTCCCTCTGAGCTGCCATGTTTTGATTAATGCCTGTGGTATGGCAACATCAGCTCATTCATCTGCCAGTCCAACACTTTGATGACTGTGTCTTCGCTGTTGAACGGATTGATGTGACATTTATTAGACATACTTGGCTCCAAGGAATTAATGTTAATTGTATGATCCAACACTGCCAACAGAGAAAAATCTCCAGTTGTTCATGACACGTTGTTCTTTAACAGTGACTGACTTCCTGTCCTGCCTCTGATGTATTGATTCTAACATACCATGCTAGCATGTTAGAGGTGCATTCACATCAGGTAGTGATGGCAACCCTCCCCCATGGGTATGCATTGCAAGTATCCACATTTTTATTTACATTTTCTTGTCCAGTGGGGTTGTGATGGAATAGTAAATTTGTCTTGCTAATTTTTACCTATGGAACAACTTTGTTTTCTCGGGTTAAATGAACATGACAACCTCATCAGGCAGCAATTGTGACTGTAGACTTTTAGTCTTGTTTTGTATTTTGTTCAAAATGTTGAAAGGAGCAAAGGTTGAGGTTGTTTTGCTAAGAGAGGCACTTGAGTGGGATAGCTGTCAGGCCAGAACATTCACATGGTTAGTTTTAATTTCCACTGTTCCAAGGAACCTTCCTGTTCTTAGTGCCTAAGGGAAGAGTAAAAAAAAAAAAATCAATTTGTTTGCTGTGACAAAGTCACTTTTTTCTCTAGACAGGTCCACACAATTGAGACATATTTGGACATACATTTGAGTGTGTGTCTGAGCAGCAGCTGGGTGTTTGCAGACTGTCCTTTCTGCTGCATTAGGTGGGCAGAACTAGAGTTAATTTGAAAGATGTGCAGATACGTTTTTACTAAGAAGTGGTTCTTAACTGTCCTTTAATGTTTTGTATAATGGTCAAACAAGTGATTTGCCTCAGCTGTTGTGGTGAAATGTTGAGAGCTTTGCCAGACAACAGATTGCTCAATGAATTTAGGTTTAGCCTAAATTTGTTGGTAGATTTAGTGTAATGTCAGACAGCGATCTTGACAGGCAGTATGGGGGCTATCTGTCTCTGGTATTAACCCCTCTTTCTTTCACTCCCCTTAATCCTTCTTAATTTATCACTGTCAAGCATTTCGCTCTCCTTGTTGGAATACAGTGGTAATCTTCAGACTCCATCTGTCTCTCTTGGCGTTGGCAAAATGGGGAACATCGTTGGGCATTTGCAGCAAATATAGCCTGTTTTGCTCACTTCTTGCTGTTTATCAGAATAAAGCGTAAAAGAAGATTCAAGGAGGAAAAACTCTGTAGTAGCCGTGACCCTACACTCACCATTTCCTCTGCTCTCCCTACATCTTTTCTGTCTCTTCCAGATGTTTTTGGTATCTGTGCTTCCTCTCCACCCCCGCTTCTAAGACTTATCAAAATATACAAAAAAAATGGACCAATCTTTATAAACATGTGTTGCTTGTCAGTAGTATTGGACGGAACACGACAGTTTCTTTACAAGACTGTAAAATAAGCAAAACAAGAAATAGCACTGTCCTTTTAGGCCATGTTCTCTAAGCATGCAAAGTGAAAATGATACAAATAAAATTCCTTTCTGTCTCTTCTGCAGATCTGTGTGCTCCTGTTTACATGCCTTTACATAGTGTCCTACCTCATACTTACCCACTTCAAGAAGACGGCCGAGTTTGTCACAGGTGAGTTTTAAAGTCACTCTGTTCCTGGATTTTTATAGGCATACCACACAAAAACTGCACTGTGAGAAAGATTTCCATCAGAGGCTTATGAAGAATTGCCGGGAGGGGAATTGATGGTGTTGACAAGCATGCTGATTACATTAGCGTTTTGGAATTCTTTTTCCCAGAGACTATGTAGGCCCCACTTTTCAACCAAGCACAGGTGTTATTCAGAAACAACCTTTTCTGTTGTGAGTAAAGGGTCTCTAATTTATACTTGGTGGTGGGTAAGGGAACAGCAGGGCTCCTTTTCTAGCCTTACTTTAAGGTGCATTGGAAAGCTTGACAATTCTCAGACAAACAATAAATTGAAAATTGCCAATTTCACAAACTTTACTCATTTTTTCTGCATAGATTTCTTAATTGTTTCTAGAAATGTAGATGTAGATATTTTAACATTTGAATAACAGCCGTTTTCCATGTCTGTATACATGTAAATATAGCTGAGGTTTACACACTACTAGGACAGCATGTTTCAACCCAAAGCTCTGGTCTTTGGCTAGAGTAGTCTAGAGGTAAAGGAGGCATGTTATGTAACATGTACCCACCTCTTACAAGCAGTGTCCCTGTGGTTCAGGAAGGTGGAGGGGTCGTGAAGAATGTTGCTGCAAGATAAACAGTGTTGTAGTTTAAAGCCCCTCTACTCAGACAAAAATAAAAAGAAAACGACTCGTCAACAATCATATACAGTACAACCAACATTATGAAACTAGCTTAAGGATCTGCTTAATTTCACTCTTGAGTCACTGGCTTTCATTTTTCACAGACTGTAGAAAAATATGTTTTGGTCAACACAGTGATGATTATTAACTGTAGCTTAAAAACAACGATTTGCATTGCAATGGAACATTTCTCATGTACTTGAATCTACAATTTGTTCTCTGTCATTAAAACTAAAAAAATGTTTAACTTTCTGCAGTGTGACTGGGCTGCAGTTACATAATAAATCCAATAACTTGCCACTATTAGAAGCAGATGTAGGGTGTCCAACTAGCCAGGTCCCTGCTCTGCTGTGGCTGGGCTGGGTAGGACATGGCCAGCTCAGTTTTTCTTTCTCTCGCTCTCTCTCTTTTTTTTTTTTTTTTTTTGGTTGGAAATCTGCTATGCATTAGCCCACTGCTGTAACTGTAACTGTCTATGCATCAACAACAACAGAACAGTTGTGCCTCGCAGCTATGTTACGATTGTGCAATACCACGCTACAGAGTTGTTTTTGACATTAAGATGCTAAGAACTGGTTTTTGCTCCTCAGGCTTTACCTCATTATTAAACAGCTGTGGCAACATTTGCATTGGAAGAAAGTTCACGCACTGTGGTGTACATCGCTTAACTACTCTTATCAATATAGTTTTAGAAATCTATAGCAGAGCCTTTATAGAGGGTTTTGGGCATACAATAACATTTACAGATGGGTCCCTTTTGGAATTTCCAATGCTCCATTTTTGCAGTTCTTCTGTGTATGTAATCCAGTTTTTAACTAGGGACTCTGGTTTTTGCTTGTACAAAATGTTCCTAACACGCTCTTCCTCCACTCACTCCTCACTCTGAGGCTTTGCTTTTTTCCCTCATATAGAGTTCTTCTATTACAGTGTTCCCCCTATATACCTATACAGCACACAGACAGGTTTTTACCTTTTTATTGACACAGACTAGAAGCTATCTATTAACATTTCAACACTTTATCTGATTGCACTTTGAATGATCTGTGTTTAAGACTTTCTCAGCTACAGACGTTATTGAAAAGAAGTTGTTTATGCGTGTGTGGCAACTTGCTGTTGTTTAAACATAGATGTGCAATCAAATAAATGGTTTAAATTAGCAAGTTGGAATCTGTTTTATAATAGATGTAATCCTCCTTGTGTCTCTGCTCTCTTTTAGATGATATTGAAGATGCCACCGTCAACAAAATTGCGTAAGTGAAAACCTGTAATGATTAACTGACCCACAGCAATCTGTTCTCAGTCACTTTGATTAGCGTCAGTGTGAATGATTGAGCAGATACCTCAGTCAACGTGATGTCTAGTGGCAGTTTATATGGTTTGTTGGTTGGCATTGAAGCACTTCAGTGTCACTCTGCCCTTTGTCCCTACACGCTGTCACTGTATTAGCTTATCCCCGGTCATCCTAGCCTTTCACCTTGATAGTGATGTTATTCTGAGGCTGAACACAAACACACATGTGACTTCACTGATGGCCTGTCTTTCTCCTTCTCTCCAGGCTGTGGTTGTGTACGTTCACCCTCTCTGTTGCCGTGTGTGCTGTACTCCTTCTCCCCATCTCCATTTTGTCCAATGAGGTGCTGCTCACCTTCCCACAAAGCTACTACATGCAGTGGCTCAATGGATCTCTCATCCACGGTACTTCCTATTGTTTTTACCAGTTGACAATCTGAGAGGTCATTACTGTTTGAAATTGAATCCATTTTAATGAGGATCACTGGTAACAACCTCCAAATCAATACTACACAGGCCTGTGTTCAAACTGAAATGGATCATTATTATGGATAGAGGGGCTGTGACCTTACTGACTGCATTGATAGGGTTTGAAAAAATGGTCCAACTGGTCTAGTCGGGCTCCAGTTCCAACTGACTGACATTGTTTTGTTTTTTTTAAATTTACCAACGAAGAGGTAAAGGAAATACTTAGGAAGCCCAAAAAGCAGGCATGCAGTGTTGTTTCATTTGATGGTAATTGGATAACATAATCACTCACATCATTTCATTCCTTTAGACATTCTTGTGTATTTGCATGAGTGACTATCATGTCACACTCTTTGCTAGGATGCCTCATGGTGGTTTGCAGTGGTATTGCTGAAATGTTTCACTGCAATTTCTAACCCTGATGAATCGTTGTGCTGAAAACTAACATTTAGAAAATCTCTCCTCCTCTTGTCAGGTTTGTGGAACCTAGTTTTCCTTTTCTCCAATTTGTCTCTGGTCTTCCTCATGCCCTTTGCCTACTTCTTCACGGAGTCTGAGGGATTTGCAGGGTCCAAAAAGGTACATGTTTTGGCATTCCCTCACAAATGGCGGCTCTAGACACTGCTTAAGAAAGACTTAACTGTAAATTGACAACATTTGTATTTGAGCCTGTTAATAACAGAGTATTTGTTTTGTGCGTGTAGGGGGTAATGGCACGAGTATATGAGGCAGTTGTGCTGCTGTTGCTCCTGGCACTGCTTGTGCTGGGCATTGTGTGGGTGGCATCAGCCCTCCTCCATGACAACATAGCCAGGAAGAGCCTCTACGGTGAGTCACCTGCATCATACCTGAAGATCCTTCCGTGACAATGGGGTTGACTGTTTTTGATATTGTTTCTTCTACTCTCCCTCTCTGGATTTTAGACCTGTGGGAGTATTACCTTCCATACCTGTACTCAGGCATATCTCTGTTTGGAGTGTTGCTGCTTTTGTGTAAGTACATGTAAATCATAATTCTGTGAGCAGTAAAACTGTAGTGTAGTGTATGAACACCTTCATATCATGATCTATGTGTTTCTCTCCTCAGTGTGCACTCCCTTTGGGTTGTCCCGAATGTTCAGTGTAACTGGCAGCCTACTGGTCAAACCACGGGTGAGTCACTGACCTAATATCTAGAGTAAGGAAAAAAAAAACAAAAAAACCTGAAAGTGTTTCAGCCATGCTTTGTTAGTCTGCACTAAATGTGAACACACCATGTCCAAAATCCATACTGCATACAGTGATTCTAAGCAGGATTTCAATACAAACTGTGCTCACACTAGAAAGTAACCAAATGAAGTATACTCAAAACAGACAGTATGCATACTAAATATAGCTGATTTTTGAGCATGCTGTTGATGCACACTATTCTCCCCCAGTGCATTTCACAAAGGAAATGGATGAGCCACTCACTGCTGGAAAAAATTTAAATGAACTGTGGGTGGTGGTGAAACAGCTCCAAAATATGCTGAGAAAAAAAGTATTAACTCTCAGGAAAGACATTTTGATGTCTCTTTGTGAAGTTTAATTGATGGTCTCTTTACAAAGTTTGACAACCATTCTATACTATTAGGTGTGTATTTTATTCTAAGTGCTAAAATATTATACTATGACAACTAGTATGTAGTACATGGGACACATTTTTAGGTTAGCATGTTAATATGCAAACATTAGCTAATTGGTACTAAAGATTAACTACATCTGAGGATATTGGTCCTCTGTTTAGTCATATAAAAGGATTGGACAAAAGTTTTGACCTGATGATGGTCAAGTTTATGACAGGTAGTTGTCAAGACATTTCAAGTAAAACCACAGTTTCATCCTCGGGGTGGCACTAGAGGAAAAGTCAGGGGATCATCATAATTAGCAGGATTCCATTCCATGTCTCTGTCTGTGAACTGTAATTTCCTAATTGGTCCGTTTATTATTCTCTTCAGTTATTTGAAGATGTAGAAGACACTCTGAGCTGCACCACATTTGAGGAAGACTCACTCTCGAGGAAACTGAACTGTAAGAGGGTCACCATGAACACACTCCTCTGCTGTTTTCTGATGATTCAGTGTAAAGCTGACTGATTGACTTTTTGTCTCTACTGTTGTCTGATTGAAGGCGGCAGTACGTCATGCTGGGTCAAGCTGAACATGGAGGCGATGAAAAAAGAGTACCAAACGGTCCGGAGCAAGCGGATCGCACTGGGTGAGACTGACTGAACAGACTGCTCTCTGTGGGGTTTCTCCCACAGTGATTACATTGCACAGTCATTTGTTGCTGTCACTCATTGGCTGTTGCTGCTTTTTTCTTTTTGTTTTCCCCGCAGAGATGCGTAGGAAAGCGTCCCCGTGGCAGCGAAACTTGGGCTATCCACTGGCCATGCTCATGCTCCTCGCACTCACGGTACACACTTATTTGTCGATTAAATCACATCAATCTGCTTTAACTATCATTCATTGACACAGATGATGATCAGTTGCTGTTTATGTTTCTTCAGGTGATGTGTGTCCTGATGGTCTGTTTCAATGTGTTGGAGTTGCTCCTGGATGAGACCGCTATGCCCAGAGGAATGGAGGTGAGGATTTTCTCAGAGAGAAATTTTCAACATTTCAACCGCTAGTTATCTGCACAGACTCATGATTGTCATTTTTGTGTGTGTTTTAGGACCCTCACCTGGGAATGGCCTCCTTCTCTATGTTCGGCTCACTTGGCGCTGCAGTTCAAGTAGTCCTCATCCTGTATCCTTTCATCCCATTCAAACATGAGTGTGTGCACACAGACGTTAAGCAGTGATGTTGATTTGGCTGTGACTCACCAACAGACTGTCATTCATGTCTGACCAATGTGTGTGATGTTGACTCATGCTGTAACATTCATACATTAAAAAAACATTGATGTACTTTCTGAATGCTGTTTACTATCTGTGTGAGTGTATTACTCATCTTTCCAGTGTTGTCCTTAAAAAGATTTGTCAGCTACCTTATGGTATCCTCAGTGGTGGGTTTTTATAGTTCTCCTCTCTTCACTAGCCTCCTGCCTCGAGCACAGGACACAAACCTCACACAGGTACCTAGCTGCTAACCTTAACGTGTATCTAATCTCACAGTGAGATACAATGAGAAACTAGTGATGTGCTGTGTTTACACCTTGTAGTAACCTCTAAATTTCTGTTTCTTTCAGATAATTGCAAACTGTGTGTCACTGCTTATCCTGAGCTCTGCACTACCAGTCTTTTCACGCACACTCGGTAAGAACAGAGCATTAATGACAAATGCAATATTTATCCCAGTTCCATTCTATGCTCGAATATGAAGCAGGTTTTGAATATGTGGTGTGCTCACAGTAGAAAAGTAACAACATTAAGTTTACTTTAGAAAATGCTTGATTTTTGAGTGTGGTGTTACTTTCCCACAATGCAGTTCACAAAAGAAAGTAGTAAGCTACACACAGCTGCAAAATATTGTCCAAAGTGTAAATGCTGGTGTGACAGTTCAAAAAAAGATCATGGAAAACATAAAAACAAGAATTAAATTTTGGGGGAAATTGTCTCCCTTTTTTATGTCCCATAGATTTCTTGCATTAGAACTGTATTGTAACTAAGAGTAAGCTTTGGCATTATTATATAGCACATTGTGTACAATTTCTATGTATGGAATTGGGACACAACATTTAGTATGAAATATCAAGAGTGACTCCACATTTTACTTGTAGTTTTAGAAATGCCCACAAGATGGCATTTGTATGCCATGCATACTGTAGCTGCAGGTGAGGCTCAGCTTGAACAACTGGTTCACATGTGGAACATTTTCCTTGGCCTCCATTGTGTTAGGGATCACCCGCTTCGATCTACTGGGAGACTTCGGTCGGTACAACTGGCTCGGGAACTTTTACATTGTCTTCCTGTACAACATGCTGTTTGCTGGTCTCACCTCTGCCTCCCTGATCAAGACGGTCACCTGGGCAGTTCAGAGAGAGCTCATCCGTGCCTTTGGTCAGTCTACTTCCATTTTGAATTTGTAAAGCCAATGAAAGTACTTTGTATCCATATATCAGTGGGACTGTGTTGAGCTGAGATTTGTTGAACTTGGATAGCTGTGTCATACGTCTTCCTACCTTTGGCCCCATTTCCCAGTGGGCTGGTCTCTCTTCCTCAGATAGAAAGAATACAATTCTTTCAGGAAAGTGTAAAGGGACAAGAGGAGAGTCAGGTCCCCTTGGGGACTTTAAGGCACACCGCCCCAGACCCCTCGCAGCACACACACACCCTCTAGCCCTCCACCCAACACAAACAAGCGCTCGGAGCACGGACACGCCAAGCGCACACACGCATACACGCAATCCCCTTCCTCACAGTACAGATAGCATCTCTGCACCATGGCAGCTCTCTTGCACTTTCCCATTGCCTCCCAACTTACTTTTGTTCTGTGATTAATAGACTTTCATTTCACCTAAATCACAATTTTTCTTAGGTTGCAAGTTTAGTGCTCCACCTTGTGATTGTGTTTGATGTTATTTTCTCTCTCTGTTTTTGCAGGTCTCCATAGACTGCCTTTAACTGTGTCACGCTCCACCGTCCCCTTCAGACTCCTCCTGGCCAGTGGACTTTCTAAAATCCAGTGACTTCTCCTCCTCACCACTGCCATCCCTAACCTTTAGAAACTGAGCCTCTTCAAATGTGCACCTATTGGATTAAATGCATTTGCAGATCATCCATTTGCCAGTTGGTACATAGGTCAGGTCGCTCCGCGTGAAGAGACTGGAGAAGGTGACGAGTCTGTCTGCGTCTGTCCAGTGGGACCTCCGCTTAAAGCTGGTTTAATGACCAATTTATCAGGGTCCAAATTTGTGCAGTTATTTGACTGCAAAGACAAGTACTGGTACAAGCAGTTAGCTGAGTTGTGGTTATGACTGGAACAAGGGGGAAAAGGATTACAGCCATATTGGCAGTTCTGCCATAGAGGCCAATAACAGAGCAGCCCCCCCCCGCCCCCCCCCCGCCAACCTGATGCCTTATGAAAAGAGGATACGTTGGATAGCCGTTGCTCTGTTGACACATGTGAAAGTCAGCAGAGTTATTTTGAAATATTACATTGTCGCTGTGACATAATTTCCTCTTCCTGCTTCAGGTCGATTGAGTGCTCTCTCTTTCTTCGTGGCTTCCCCACGCTTTCCTCTCTTAGGTTGTACCACTATTTTAAGATTGGGAATCTTACTTCCATGCGTTTGGCGACCCAGTCTGCACCAGTGTTACGTTAGTAAATGAGAGGAAGTTGTTATTGGGAGCAAATAGGACACAGAGTACCTTGTCTGTGGATCTTCAGGTTACACAGGGAATATATGAGAGTGAGGTTGTAGCCTGAGTGTTTGGGCTCTTTTATAAACCGACTGTACTCATAGGATTAAGAGCATTTTCTGTGGTGATTTATTATTGAGCAGGGTTTTTAGTTTTTGAAGGTGACGGTAAGCTTACTGACAACCAGTCTACGATTTACAAAAACACACTTAAAAGAAAGCTTTACTTTGTCTTATGCAAGACCTTTGAATGCCATGTGACACTCACTAGGAGGAACTTCTGCCTTAGACCAATCAAACTGTGAATTATTAAGAATTTGTGTGGGGGAAGTGCAATATTTTTGAAGTAAAAAGCACACTTTTTAACTTTACCAAAAGTAATTTCTAGATTTTCTGTTTGCTTATTATTCCTTTTCTGTGAATTGTCTTTTTTTTTTTTTTTTTCCATCTCATTTGTCTTTGTTGGACATCAGGCGAAAGCTTAAAATAGTGTCGTAATATTTTCAAATAGCAAATGTGACTATCAATCCATGCAATCTTTTCTGGTGTCAGTTTTTAATACTTTAATAACCTAAATTCTGTCACGTTTCTCAGCTGTATCTCATCATTCTCAATGTGTTGGTGATCCTATGTCACCGTTTCCCATTGCTGCTGTATCAGCAGGTTATTATCTGTTGGCTTGACCAGCAGAGGACAGTGTCTCTCAAACCCCAACATCAGCCTCAGTGTTGTGTGAGGTTCTCTCCCTCTGGTTAGTTTATTATATATATTATATATTGAGCACTCTGAGGTTTACTCATTTCACTTTTTCTGGGAATTTTCTTTTGTTATTTTTTGGGAACACAAAGTTTATAATGTGCTGTTTATACCATTATTTATGGGCATTCTGGGATCTATACTTCACATTTAACGTCATTACTCTTAGGATTTTTAACAGGTGTTAAACATGTTGAATGTGATACAGTTGAGACAAAAAGTCTTTAGAGTTGTTCTCAAAGATGAAAAAAAAAAAGTGTTTACTGTTTACTTTTGAAATGCTCTGATGTTTCAGATTTTCTAACCATCATGGTTTTATGAGCAGAAAGCAATAAAAATGTCTGTGTTTTTAACTTCTTTGTCCTTTTGGATTCACATCAAGGTACTGTAAACTGTTCCTCGCGTGTTTGTTACATTGTATGAAACGTAACTACATCATGAGCGATCTGATGTGGCCTGCGGTGTGTGTGGGTGGGTGTGTGTGATTGGTAAGGGCGTCTGTCCTCTACATCCCTCCACCCTTTAGTTGCACTTCTTTAATCAGCAGGAGAAGAAAGCCTTTATTTTGGCCTGTCTGTCAACAGCATCCAGCCACGACGCCACTACAGCCGTAGCCCACGCTTTCCCCCCCAACTCCGATGCAACCGCCAGATAAAAACCCGGCAAATCAGGAGGAGAAGTGACATTTGCTCAAATTCATTCCTTCACCTCACCACCCACCCACCTCCTTTCTTCCACCCCTTTTCCTTGCCTATTGTTCATTTCCTCATCTCATTTTTCTGAAGTCAGTTCAAGAAACCCCCAGCTCTGATTAATTTCTCCCTCTTGATTTTTGTTTGCATTTCTTGTTTTGTTTTGTTGGATGTTTTAATTGAGCTTATTTGGTTTAGGTTTTGTTTTGCACTGTGTTTCCTTTGCTAAAAGGAAATGAACTCAAATGTCGCCGTAACATTTCTTGCACATCTGGAGACTGGTTACTCTCCCAGGAAGTGACACATAAGCCACATACAGTATAAAGTTTGTGTACGTGTGGTTAGTGCATTATCGCTGTGTCTTGAAAAAAAAGTATTTTGTATGATTTAATTTTATACGCACCCAGACTGATGCTGTCAGTTGTGGGGTTAGGAGCTGGTAATTCAGAGGGCTAAAACAATTCAAAAAATGCAATTTATGCTCATCATCATCAATTTTCCTTGGGATATGACTTGGGAAGCATGTTTAGAACAATACTTATTAACTGCTGAGTGAGGCTAAGTGAAAGTAATTCACTATAATTCCTCTAGTAAAACATAAAAAGGTTTAATCTGTGCCAGTGCACTGAGCCCTGTCGCCCACTCCCTGAACTGAAATTCTCCTTGGATTTAAAGAAACAATGCTACAACTGTGCTACTCAAAGTCTGTCTGGACACCACACTTTGTTACACTTTGGAGAAATGGTGCACAATTTGTGCCACTGGTGGTTTTAAGCTTTTTGGCTTATTAGAGCAACTACAGCAAATCCGATTTGATTTTTTTTTTTTCCCTCCATAAAGGGACATTGTACACACACAAACACCATGAAGGAACTCATCATATCAGTCTTAACCTTGGATTTTGTTGAAGAAACATTGGTATAGCACCTCTCCCTGCAGCAAAATATTAAGGGCTGATAGCAGTGCAATCAAAGTGTCCCAGCAGTCCCATTGGGTAACACACTCTATTGGAGTGGTTGTCGGGCATATCGGGGACAAGGCAGGAGACGCGCAGCTTGTAATGGGATGAGATAGGCTATCTTTATTGTCAAAACAGGAGAATGAAGGGGGGAAAGAGACACAGATTAGCTTTCCTGACAGTCGGCTGTTTGAAGTTCATGCCAAAGTGCATTAGGGGCTGTTATTCCCTCATTTGTGCACTTGCAAATACAGAACCACTCACAGGAAAAGGCGAGACTTGCTCGCTAATCAACTGATAATGGGTCATAGTGTCCGTTTGCCATAGTTTGCCCACCATCCTGCCTGCACACTCACGGCACACTTGCTTCACACAGTTGATTGGCACAGGCCTTTGCTTGGTTGGGTCTGGGTGAATGGTGTGACCTGGATTTTTAGGGAGAAATTTGTGACATCACAGTTTAATAGAGAGCTCTTTAAGAATACGATATGTAATCTATACAACGCAAAATTATCTTTTATTCACAAAAAGAGGTATAGCATCATATCTGACCTTTGACTTGCTTGTCTGGGGCCAGGAAGTTCCACCCTTCTCAGTCTATTGTCCACTTCAGTGCAACATCGCCCCAACTTCAGCCCACTGGTGCTCTTTTTCAAAGGCCACATCAAGGCTGAGCAAAGCAACTTAAACCAGGACGCATTTCACACCACCTTATGCGGCACGCCTGAAATCAACGCATGACACATGCGACGTTTATGTGTTTCATTGATTGTGAAGCGCAGGATGTAACTTAACCATAATACATAAGCCAAGAATCATCCAGTGTGTGCAGCCACATCAGAATGCACCACCCTGTCTCTTCCTGCGCTGATAACACGGTGAGAGACAGTGGAATGGGCGGCGCAGTGGTGGGCACAGAGAAAGGACCAGTGTGTGTGTGTGTGTGAGAGAGAGAGAGAGAGCAGGGAGGGAGGTGGTTAGGTGTCAGTTCCTTGACTTTCCTTTTCCCCCCACAACCCCTCTAATGGCCTCCATCTGAGGAAGTGGATCCTGCAGAGTGTCTATTCAGCTCCAAGAGACAAGACAAACACTTGAGATGTCAAGGCCAGCATTGTTTCAAAACCTAATTTCTATTTTACGATAAATGTGTTGCTAAAAAAAAAAGTGCTTGTGATCCTTGGCGATTAGCCAATTTTTAGTTTCTATTTTTCACTAACAGCTCCACAGGTGAGGGAAAACCTGGCTTGCAGGTACATTCTGTGTTTGACCACCAGCTCAGGTGTAAGCACGGTTGTCCATTTGGAAAGAACAAAGTAGGGTTGTCTAACCCCGGGCAGGAAAGATCTCATTTTCTGTGCTGTGGCTTTGCAGGAAACCAAACCATTCACCCAGCCATGTACTCCCATCCTGAAATGGGGGAGTAAAATGCTAAGAGCCAGAAGGAGGCAGGGGGAGTAGGCAGGGGGGATGAGGGCACCAAAATAAAAACTAATAATAATGACTTTATTTCCATCTCCAACTCACAGATGTTTGCTTCCTTCCTTTCCCTTTCATGTCAGATGGAAATCTCCTTTCTTGTATGGCTTTGAAAAGAAACGGCGGTTGTAGATATTAAAGTGTTTGTTGCTTCTTTTGATTGAGTCATTCCCTGCATTTGTCATGAGGCCTGATATCTCTCATCTGCGTTGCTTGGGCCAGACTCGAGCCCTCTTCCATGTTTATCATGAGGACAGGAAGATGCGGCTTCGCCTTGCCACCCCTCCCTACAACATCCTGGGATCTTCTGGAAACTTCCCTAACAAGGTTGCCTTTCCATGGTCACTGGGGAGCTCAGTGACCTACTACTATCCTTGCGCAAAGGCAGCATTTTATGAGCTGTTTGGATCAGGCACACTATTACAAATTCACAGGTGCTTTTTAGATAAGAATTTAGATAAGAGTTTTTATGTGTGACGTTAAGAGTGTGTCTTAACAGTGACTTGGCTTGGAAGCAGCTTTAGCATGCAGACCATCAAAATATGCTCTGACATAAAACCTCCAGAAAGTACTCAGTTGAGAGTGGGCTAAAGATTCTTTGAAACAAAGTCACTGTGAAGGAACTTGCCATGATGCATTGAGTCCTCAAGTGTTCCAGGAAGCTGGAGATAGGATGGTGACACACTTTGACCTTTAATCTGTCATTAATTTAAGCTACCATATGTGATTGCAGATGTCAGACCTCTGAGACACACTGAATCCTTTCTTTTTCTTCTCCCTCTTTGGCATTATCTGACACACTTTATGACTCTCCCAGCTATTGTTCTGAGATAGATAAAAATAATATGTTGATGTGGCCCGCCGGTGTTTCCAGAGGAGAGAGGTCTTGGGTGCACGAGGTTCGGAGGTGGGGGGTGGGGGGGGCAGGGTGTTCTCCCCAAGCACAGGAAGGCAGCACTGTAAGTCACAGTCAGGGGGTGTCAAGGCTGGACACTTCGCTCCCTCTTGGACCCTCACCTTCAACTCTGTCTATTAATAACTCATGCACTGAGCCATTACAGTTGACCCAACCACCCCAATGGGTGGGATGAGCAAACAGAAGCAAGGGCATGTTGGTTCAAAGATATTAAATTGTCATGAGAGTTTGTTTTTCCAACTGTAAATATATTGTACATGCTCTAAACATGTCACATAAAGTTGATATTTAATTAGCTTAACTATAATTTCTTTAAAGTTTTAGGAAATGTAGGTTGAGCTCAATTAAACTGCACTGATTTAACTTGACAGTTTTCTGTGGAGAAATTTTATTTTTCCTTGATGAGGTGGAGGTGGTGGTGGAGGTGGTGTCATTGTGTTAACATAAGTAGGCTAATCATATGTCCTTTGTAAGATTGAATTGGAGGCGTGTGCTGTGGCAGTGGGAGCGCGCAGAGGAAGGGAGGGCAATCTTGTCCGGACGCTAATAAGACCCAATGGCTGGCGCAAGGTGGCCAGGAGCGTTGAAACGCGACAGAAGACGGTGGACGAAAGAGAGAAGGAGGAAGAAAAAAAAAACCCACCCCAGTAGTCAACGGAGACGTTTCTGAATGGACAAAGAGGATGAGAGCGCCGCAGGAGCGTCCGTAGGAATTGCAGGGAGTCAGGGAGCAGTCGGGCTTTAGGCGTGCGTCGCTTTGAGTGTGTGTATGTGTGTGTGTGTTTGCGTGTGTGTGTGTGTTTGCGTGTGTGAGTGTTTCGTCAGGGGAAAACTGCCTGGAGAAAGAAGCGGTAAGTGAGCAGAAGCCCTTAGAGAGAGAGAGAAAAAAACAAAACACCTGCTGCTTCAAGACAGGTACCTCCGAAGGACGTTTGAAGATGACTTTCAGTTCACAAGAGACTTAGAAGCAGCTGATACTTGGAGAAACCTTTGGACAGAAACCTCACAGAGCTGTAGTGTCCTCTTATTTCGAATAGTTGAAACTCAAGATTTCAGACAGTTAGATTCTTCATGGGCTGTAGCTTTTTCTCAGGTCAATCATCAGAACAGTAAACTTAAGAGTCAGAACATCTGCCTTTGTACTTCTAAGCTCCTTTTCTGATCAAAGAGTGAATACAGTAAAAAGAAGTACCAGCATTTTCCAACATTTAGTATGTTTTTGTGATTTAAAAAAAATATCACTAATACTCCATGATTTGGAATGGACCGAGATTTGATCCTCATTCACATGCTATCAAACACCTGGAACCGGGCTATCACTGTAGGCACTGTGAGCCGCTGACTCCCGGGAGCCCCAACCCTCCCCAATGAAGCAGTCTCGTTGGGCCCGCCTGGTGCAGCCCTGCCTGCTTGCTGCCTGGACCTGCATATGGCTGGTGCAGGGATGCGGACCAGGCCCCGGGTACGGCATCCGCCCCAGGCCCAGGAAACTCACAGCCATGCACTACAAGCAGTTTTTCCCCAACTTCTCAGAAAACAACCTCGGGGCCAGCGGGAGAGCAGAGGGCAAGATCACCCGCAACTCTGAGCGCTTCAACGAACTCGTGTGCAACTATAACCCAGACATTGTCTTCAAAGATGAGGAGAACACCAATGCGGACCGCTTCATGACCAAGGTGAGACTGTTGTGTTATTGTTAATCAAGTATAATTGTCCCAGATTTGAAGGATTGTGTTGAATGGGGTGATTCACTGGATCACTCCTTTCCATTTAACCCAGTGATACGTGGTGACTGTTGTCTGGTAAGTTCAATAACTGGCCAAACAGTGGAGATGTTTAGCTACAGACTGACTTCACTCTGTCTTGAACCTTTTCTAGACAATCCCTCTTCTGGATGATCCATTAACCCACATTCACATGAAGGGAAAGACCTACCTTGCAAATGCAGCGTGGCACCTTTCAAAACAAAACACATAACCTCATTCATTGTTTGCTGTACTCTTTGCTGCCTGCCCTTGCCAGACTCTTAACGTGCAAACAAAAGTTCAACACCGAGTGTGTAAGTTTTAACCAAACTTCCCCTCCCTTTTCTTGAGATAAGAAGATCAGGATGTAATTCAACACTACCCCTTAAGAGACTGAGTTCTCCTTCAGGAACACTTCCTTTTAATCTTTAATCAAAGTCTTTGTTATTGGAAATAAAACTATTCCTATGGCAGGTTCTCAGTGTGCCTACCTAGGAGAAATATCCAGACATGGCACTTAAACTTGAATTCCTGAGTGTTTACCCAGGTATAGGTATCCAAATTTAAAGATCGTTCCTAGAGAAGACAGTTGGTGGCCAAGAGGATTTATGATCCAGGCAGGGAGATGAACAACTTTGGGTCAAAACATTTTGAATGCCACGGGGTTTCTTGACACTCTGATGCCGCTCTGTTTTGGATGCTGCCCCTCTCTGGATTCTCTTGCGGCTTTCTGTGATTGTTTAGGATATGAATCTGTGTTCCTTCCCCTCCCCCGAGTGATTTTTTTTGTGATGGAAATCGGTTGTATATGTGTGCCCTTCTGATGCCCAGTCTGAGTGTGTGTATGTGTGCATGTGCCCCTCTTTTGCCCAGATGTGAAAGAGTCTCTTTGTGCATCATTTGGAGACTCGGAGGGGGTCGCCTATACAAAATTCCCGCCTGCTGAAGTAATGGCACCGTCGGAAAAGCGACTATTGTAGTTCTGACAATGAAACGCCTCTCCTCAATGGCATTGCGAGGAAAATGTACCCAGTTTGTTTTCTGTCTCTCTCGCTTTCTCACTCTCGCTGTCACATTCCCAAGTCCATGCCCATACATTCTTCCCCTCTGCCCTCTTGTCTGTAGTCCCAACCTCAGCTCTCCGCTGCACTGCTTTCTTCTCACCCAACTTTTTCTCTCTCTGTCTCTCCCTCTCACACTCTCATCACTCCTTCTCCCAACCCTCTTTTTTTTTTCTATTCCGCCGCAAGATAAGCTTTATTCAATCAATTATAGGCCACAAGACCTGCCACATCACAAGTCACAAGTGAATACGCGCTCAGGAGATGATGATGATGACTGTATCATTTCGGATGCTAATGTCATCCGTTTTTGGCCTTCTATTTTGTGACAATGCTGACACAGTCTGTAATATTACGGCCCACGGGAGAGTCAAAAGTCACTGTGTGCATTTCTGATCAAGTGTCTCAGGGGTGAAAGCGAGAAAACTCATGCCTGGAACAAAATGGAAAGGCAGAGAATGGCCTTGATTATTCTGTCACCCTGTCGAAAAGGCCAAAGAATGCGCCAAACTGGCTACAGTAGCTTTGTTCTCGCACTCTAATTGTTTGAGCAAGGTTGAGATGGACTTTAGCAGAGCAGAGGAGGTATTGTGCGATAATGCCAGCAGACAAACAATCATAACCTGGGAGCCAGAGACAGTGCTGAAATACTGAGATCACCCCCACCCGTGTGCTGAGGTGTAGAGTCACATACTGTACAAACTTTTTGCCTTCCTAGGTGCCATTCCCCCTGTTAATAAATGATTACAAGTGTCTGTCGCTTCTACTTGAGTTCGGCTGAGACATACCTTTCACTATACATTGCACATGCTGCAGACTGAGTGACTGAAAATAGAATTACTGCCCTTAGATAAACCCTTTTCTTTATTCTATCTTATTTTTAAGCTCTAAAGCAAAAATAACCAACAAAAAACCTCACTGTATAATGCACACAGTACAGTATCTTTATCCTTGAGAATGAACTCAACTCTACTCTCTGTCCTCTACAGGCTACAACAATACATTTAAAAGGTATTAAAATAATGGACTAATGGAATTATAATGAAAAGGAAAAGACTGTGACTTTTAGTTTTATCACAAAACTAGGGTTCAGTTTTACCAAAATCCATTACTGAATCTACCTAATAGTCTTTTCAAATACCTCATTGAATACCCCCCCCACACACACACTTTTTAATAAGTTTTTAAAAAAAAGGAAAACAACATATTTAATATAAATTACTAGTTTAATTGCTACCCAAATGTTTTTCACATTAGTCTTTGATTTAAAAAAAAAGTGAGAAGAGAATATATATTTAGATTTTTTTCAAACTCTTGGTGTAAATAATCTGAGTATTTTACCAAGTTGTAACCAGTTACAGGATGACAACTGTGCACAATATTTTAAACATTAATGGTTGACATAAACAGACATATTTGATGAAGATCCCTTAAATTTGGTTCAAAACTGACCAGGATAAGTACTGGGCAGGATATTTGTCATGTTGTCCGTATACAAGTAACTGTATGAAACGGAGTCATCCTTCCTAAATTATCTCAGACTTTTATCTTTTTGTACATTTCTGCACTGTTGTTTCTTGTTTTTCATATTCATTAGGTACCACTGTTCCCAACTGAAAACCCTTCCTCTGCCTCATTCTGTTCTAGCGATGCAAGGACTGTTTGAACAGGTTGGCTATCGCAGTGATGAACCAGTGGCCAGGTGTACACCTACGTGTGACAGAGGCCTGGGATGAGGACGGTCACCATCCTCCTGGCTCTCTCCACTACGAAGGCCGGGCCGTGGATATAACCACTGACGACAGAGAAACGGAGAAGTATGGTCTCCTCGCCCAGCTGGCCGTGGAGGCTGGCTTTGACTGGGTCCACTACGAGTCCAAATATCATATCCACTGCTCGGTAAAAGCTGGTAAGTCTAAAGAGGGAGCTTTCATAGAAGGTCATCCTAGTTACTGTGTCAAATGCCATCACATCACTGTATGATGTATCAGGACTTTTAAGACAAAAAAGGAACATAATCTGCGTTTAGTCATCTTGGCTTTTTCTGCTGACCTTCCTGCAGATCACTCTGTTGCAGTGGAAAAAGGTGGATGTTTCCCAGGCTGGGCCCGGGTGACTGTAGCTGGAGGGGGGCAGAAGAGCCTGTCATTGCTGGCTCCTGGGGACAGAGTCATGGCCCTGTCTGGGACAGGCCAAGTTGTGTTTAGCCAAGTCATCTTGTTTCTGCACCGGGACCAAGAAAGCTGGTCTACTTTTCTGTCTCTGGAGACAGAAGACGGCCATAGATTGGCCCTCACTCCGCATCACTTGGTCTTTTTAGCCCCCCATTGCAGATCCGACAGCAGCGAGTACCAGGCTCAGTTTGCAAGCAGAGCCAAAGCAGGAGACTGTGTTCTCATCCATGCAGCAGAGGGTCCCGTGCGTCCATCTCGAATCATCTCAGTCTCGGTAGAAGAGAGTATGGGAGTGTACGCGCCCTTGACAGAAACAGGAACTTTGTTTGTTGATGGAGTGCTTGCATCCAGCTATGCACTGGTGGAGCACCACAGACTCGCACACTGGGCATTTTTACCTCTGCGACTCCTGTCCTCTTTCAACCAGCTGCTCTGGGGGGAAGCAACAAAAGAACAGCAGATGACTGATGGTCAAACAGCTTGCACTAAGACTCCATTTTATTGTAGCACTTTGGCCACACAGGACAAAACAGGTATATATGTGAATAATGGTATTCTGAACAAACAAAACAATATGAGTGAACCTCTGAGAATGGAAATTAAAGAGAGGTGCTCCTCGCACAGTAAGACATCGGATGTGCACTGGTATGCTAGACTACTGTACAGTTTTGGATGTGTCTTTTTAGACTCCAACTCATTTCATCCTTAAAAGCCTACAATTATAGACTTAATACATGTCACACTGCAATTTTGATACATTTACACTAACACTTCCTGTTCTTTTCTTCAATAAATTAAAAGCATTGGAATGGCTTGCTTGTTGTTTGTATTATAATCTATCATAATGATATATATGCTAATACATATGTATAGATACAGACTATCTGAGAAGGATGATGTAAAAATGGTAATACCAAAATGACTGTATCATAGTCTATTTGTACATCAAGTTATTTCTTTTTAATTATTTCAGTTATATATGTAAAATATATATATATATATTATTCTAAGGGGATTGGAATGAATTTTCCCACAACAATAGAATCTTTATTTTTGTACTTTCTGAATCATAATATATAAATCTTTCATTTTATCATAATTCCACTACACGTACTGTATGTCCTCACGTGTTTTCATGTCATAAAACAAATTAAAATGTCATTTTATTAAGCAACACACTGTGTTTTCTTCAGATCTGGAATAAATTCTGTTTGTTAAGCTGATTTACCTTTTACTTGTTTAGGAAAATGAGTTGCTTTGCCATGTAAAAGATCATTCCCAAGGCTTGTAGTTGACCATTGTTTGCACAGCAGTGTCCACTCCCTCTGGAAACCCAGTCTGAGAACCTGACTGGTTAATAAAAAGCCCAGACATACTTAATATTCCCCACACTGTGCCACCACCTTGACTTTTATCACAGGCACAGACTTTATCACACAGCTACTTCAAGGGAGTTATCAGGTTTCTCATAATCTTACAAAGGACAGTTTCATTAGTGTCTACTGGTCAATTAAGGTCACAAGTATCATAGCTGTTGGTGGTGTAGGGCAATATTTCTGCTCCATACTTGTACTAGTCTATACTATAACTTTTGACAAGACAAGAAATCCAGGGTTATACACCCCCTTGTGGAGAAACTGATACAATTCCTGTGAATTTTATTCCATATCATTTCCTAAATTTGTCCATACACATAATGATTATTTGATTTCTATTGTTTGTAATATAACTGTTTATCTACAATGATCAGTATTCATTTATAATTTTTTTTAAGAAATCCATTAAACAGTTCTGACAGTGGAGCAAATATCTGATTGGAGCACGCCATACTATATTGTCAAAACCATGGACTTAAAACAGAAAACAAACTACATCCTATACCTATAGGGTTCTTTCTAGTGATCTTTAAGTTACTTGACTGTAAGACGTTGCACATTGCATTCTCTTCTTCTGGTTTATGTTCTGTTGTAAACATCTGTGGAGGTATTCTAGGGGATTATCCTTGAGATGCAGGAGGCAGATGGGAAAGCACCCGCTCTATTGACTGGCCAATGGGAGAGGCCCTGTGCCCTAATACCACCCTCTATTTACATCCGTCAGCCAATCAGTTACTGTCTTGCAAACAGTTTCAGCCCCCCAAAATCTAATCCAATCTTGCTAAAGCTGAATGGGGAGTTAACTAATCCTGTCAGGGGGAGCAGTAATAACCTGTTTTCAAAATGAAAACCTGCACACCCCACGTTCAAGCACAGAGAAACTCACACATCACCCGAACAAATATTTTGTTTGTTTGTAAAATACAGACCAGTGTCATCAGGCTTGACCAGTAATGACATAACTCTTTCTTAATATTTAATGATGCACTTTAAGAGAAAGGTACATCATTCAGAATATAGGTTGATTTTCCAACTAATTATTTATTGTCCATACTCTAGTAACCATCAAAAAACATATGACTTAACTTGATATGAAACCTCTTTTATTCTGCAGTTCTAGTAACCATTTTAAGAGTATTGCTAAGTCAAAAATGTATGATTTTATAAGCCCTTTAAAAAGCATGGTTTTTACATCTGGTTTCATTTGTAACTGCAGTTGATTACTTTAGGTGTTATACATGCAAATAGCTCATGAACCCATGAAGAGAATCTTTGGTCCTTTCACCACCATGATGTGAACTACATTCTCAGAGTGTATATCAGTTGTAGCTTGTCTCTTAAGATGGTTCTTTATTTAACAGCATTGAGCTTTATAATACCAGCTGGATTTAGGCTGTTGATGAGAATTCTTGGAACATTTTTCTCTCCAGAGGTCTCATCTGAGCCCTGAGGTGCATATATGCATAACCACAGAAATTTCACAGTTCAGGACCAACTGCAGATAATCCACCCCCCATCCCACCCCCCCACCCCCCGCAGCAGGTGTTTGCTCATAGCCTACGGAAGAGCACACATTATATTTCAGATGAGCAGTTAGGCATCGGTGTGAAGTCACTAACTTTACCTTCACATTCAAGACATTTGGCAGATGCTCCTCTCTACAGTTACTCATAAGTGTTGAGTTATAGCCTAAGTAAGCTACTTACCTGTAACAGTTCAGTGTTTTGCTCTAGGCCATGACAGGAGATATACATTAGCTGATGTGGATTAAACCTGTGACCTTCTCACAATGGGACAGACTGTTACCCAACCTATTTTTATGTATGTTCACAGGATCATTCCATTGAAAACCAAGCCGCTCTGCATGTACTGCCTCAGGCCTTTGGTTCACAGTGTGGCATAAAGAGGGAGTTGCCTCGATTTGAGAGGAACCACACTCACATAAAAAGGATTTGCAAGAACTGATTGTGCAGCTTCATAGTCAACAGAACGAAATAAATGATATATTCCTTTTGGGCTGTGCCCCACTTCATGAAAAATAAATAAATGAAAGCTTCAAAAACATGCAATCCTGAGAGGAGCTTCTGTCCTTATCTGTGTGACAATGAATTTGTTGGGTTTACCAGGTTTTTAAAACAATATTACAGTATGTTGATCAGTGGTGGCCTAGTCCCTCTCAAAACTAATAGTTAAGAAACTGAGCAGTTCTCAGAGCAGCTTTCTTGAACTTGAACCTATCATTCCCACTTCACCCATGCCACTGTCATTTTCTCACAGTGATAAGGCAAACAAATGAAGGCCAACAACCCAATTCTACCCCCACAGGAGCTGTGTTATGTTCACCCGTGGTTACATTGCTTCTGTTAAAGCTGGAGATCAGATTTGATCTTCCATTACATGAACAAATTATTAATAATTTAAAAAATTGGAAAGATCATCCACCCTGTATCCCCCATAATTAACTGTCAGTGTTGTGAAGTGTAGCCTGCGTGTCTGCTGGATGGCTGAACATGTTTTCTACACGATATACATTATTTAGCGTTAGTAGATTTATTTTAATTTGATTATTCATCAACATGTCCTTACAAGTAGGGCATATGCATGAGAAACATGGCAAAACAATGTACAAATATTCAGCCGTTAAAACATGTCGAAATTAGCAACATTACGAGAGCTGGCTTATTTCGATCAGTATCAGTGAACCTGCTGGTCGAGGTTCACTGAGGTTCAGCTTATGGAGAATTTAAGTTATCGACGATTACACTTCCAGTTGTTCTCAGTTACTCCAGCCAAATGCGCAATGTATAGCCGTACAGAGACAGAGGCGGAATGAGGAATTACCAACCACGATCGAATCTTCAGTACACGTTTATGTTAATTACGAAATGAATCTGCACCACGAAATATGAACCTGATCGAACTCAATTAAATCGCCGCTGATCATTAATCGAAACACGAATCAACATGCATTTATCCACAGGCATGTCATAGCTGCTTTGGACTCACAATCATAGCAATCTAATGAAAAATGGCTTCCCTGGATCCGAAAATCTAATGACCTAATATCTAATATCCACCATATTTCAGTGGCCCGCGCTCCACAGATGAAAAGCTTGTTCTGTGTGCTAAATGATCCACCTCGCACAAAGTTATTCATTGCTGGACTCGAACTGTCCACACACTTTACCGGTTTCAGTGATAAGACACGATTGTTGCCCGTTCGTTTGCATGAATTAATTTTTGACGTAGTTGTTATTAGCTAGCACTGCTAGCAGCAGCTAGCCACTTGGCGGAACAGCCGTGTGCAGACGCAACGCAGTTTAGCGAAGTGAAGAGATGCTAGTGACCCATACAAGGGTACCCATGCAAAGTTGAGCTGCAAATTTAGGTAGACGAGTGTCTGCAGTCGACTGAAACTCTAAGAAAAAATACATGTAGTTGCGTGTCAACAAAGTTTTGGTCTGCAATTTCCGGACGCACTATTTTGTGTAAACTTGCATCAGCTTTAACGACCTCGCGAGCGAGATTCCAGAACAGAGCAGAAGGCTAGCTAATGTTAGCTTGTTAGCCTCCAAGCTACATCCACAAGCAAGGAGCTAGGCAGATAGTGTTTGGATTCACTGCATGAAGCTGGGGAACCTTTTCGGGACTGGTTGAAGGCTTGTCTCGGTACTTAGTAGTTCCCCGGCAGTGTGTGACCACTCGACACAAAGCTGAAGTTGCTGGTTAGCTAGCTAACCATAGCATTATCCTTGTAGTTAAGGAGTTAGCTAGCACCACCGCACAGATCTGCCTTCCGCCGACGTGCACTTCCCCCACTCTCCCTCCAGCCGGCTAGCCGCAGCGTTAGTCCGGTACATAAAATGAAGCGACCATCAGCATTTTGGGAAGCTGTGTGGCTGTTTGGATTTTGCTGATGTATGAGGAGACGATATTGTTTTTGTGAGGTGAGCTTTTTAAATTTTGTCCTCTTAACTTCTTGCAACAGTCATACCTAAAGACACACCAACCCTGACCTTAGACCGGGTAATGTTAGCCCTGCTATCGGAGTCATTTAGCTGTTAGCCGCGACCAGATGGGATGGTCTACTTGCTGGAGAACTAGCTATGTAACCTGAATGCTAACTTCAGGTTGAAATATGTTTTATTATGGCTGTGTTCAAGGTATGATCCACAGAGTAGCCGTTTGACATTTTGTCATGTATATGTTGCCGTGCATGTAATTGAATGTATTTCATATAGTTTTACCTCTTCGGGACACTTTGCTGCTACGTCACTGTTGGCAGTTGTTAGCTTTTTCGTATCAATCTGTCGCTTGGAATATGGACAGGGCTATTTGCTGGACAGAACCAACCCTTTGAAGTCGGTGTTTACATTAAGAAATAGTGCTTAGCGCTGCAATTATTCAACTATAAAACATCTCAGTGGCTTTTACCGTCTCGTTGCAGACAACTTTCGACTGCTAACATTACAAAATAAGACCATGTTCCCCGTCAAAGTTAATTTGTAAACGTTAACACTTTTAACGTTAACTCAGCTAGCCAGGGTGTTAAGACGTTAACTTAGCAATCATGTCATCACTTTGCTCTGCATATTTCCAACTTCATTTTAGAGACAAAGCCCATTTAGTACAACCATTAATTGTGATATAACATCAGTTAGTTTCTGTTGGACTTTAATTAGACGTTAGTTTGTTGTCGATTGGAGAGTATGTTCTCAGCGTTGCTGCCACCGAATACGCTTATTACGGAGATGTAACGTTAACGTTTCAGGCAGAAATTCAGTTTGTCCATCTCAGTTGCATTTAGCCGTTATCACCTTTTGGTGCCATTCACTTAACACGTTTTTTTGTAATCGCACATGTTGTGTAGATCAGGTTAATTGTACAGGTGTGTTCTTTATTTTATTTTGTGAGCTTTGTCTATAACGTGAAGGACTGGACAGACATTCAAAGCACCCCTAACTAATTTTGACAAAGATGCATGTACACTGGTATTGGTTTAGTGTTATAATTCATTACATACTTAGGTTATGAATGTATTTGTGATGAATTCTACTCCTATGTATTGAAAACATCTCACAAAGCGCACCCGTCATCGGACAGTGACCTGTTTCCAGCTGCCTCAGTGAGAATAAATAGGGAACATTTCGAAATACGTGTGTGTGATAACGTTTGCTCACAGGATGATTCTAAGTATGATGGCACAATTTTTGTTTTGAAACCGAGGAAACACAGTGAGACTCCTAAGCTGGATCTATATTTCAATAACACAATCACTTCTATTGTCTTGTGATACCATTAGATCAGTTAAAACAGCATCGCATCGTTTCTCGGTTGTCTGTTTTCTAACATTTGGACGTTCACGATCACATTAACATACTGGTGAGGTTGCTATGAGCCATGAGTTAAATATACCTTGGGAATCGAGGTCGATCGGCGTTTTTCAAAGAAAAAAAAAACAAACTTAATCTGATATGACTTCCCATTATTAGCAGGGCGAATAAAAAAAATGTCGAGCCTGTCCAGCCCTGCGTTGTTTGTTTTACAGTATTTTTATTAATAGCGTTAATCTCATAGCGGAACTATGAAGCGAGCGACAAAGGTTCTGCACGAAAGGAGCCCCGCTGCAACAGGAAGTTCTACATACGGAAGTTGTGTTTTCTTTGTGTATCCCGATTTATGGTTGTTTTATTTAGGGAAAACACCATTTTAGTTTTAACATTTTATGCTTTTTCCCATCGCGGATTCACCGATTTGGATTATGCATTGCTTGGTAAATATTAACTTGAATTGTTAAAGCGGTTTCCGATTGATCGGTCTGCTGTAACAGTGGAGCTATTTTCACGAGTTTGCGAGAAAGCTCGATTGCATTAGTGCGAACGTTAGTCAGATTAACACACGGAAATCAGCGAAAGTGAGGACATAAGAGACATTTTTCATTAGTTGCATTGTTGGTTGTCGGTTGATCTGTCTAAACTGCTTTTGGATGGAAAGGGAGGTTAGTATGTAATATGGCAAAGGAAGATGCATTTTAGGACCTATTTTTTTTCTAATGATAAACATGTGTTGGCTAATGAACAATGCTGTTTTCGAATTTAGTAAGTGGTTACTTGCACGCAGCATAGCATTTTTTATGTGAGTAAATGCAATTCTTATGTATTGAGCAATTTTTTTCATATCATTGTCAGATTTGTTATCTTCATTCATTACACAGTTATAACAGACCAGATGTTAATGGCGTTGCCATCAGCCAATTATCAGATAAAATGCTCACAGATTGTTTGTATTCTGTGAGTAATTTTATTAAACTTTTCCTCTTCTGATTAATATTTGCAAGTTGATGTTTTTATATTGCAGATCTCTGTCAAGGAGGTCAAAATCAGTACAGGGGATGGACGAGCAGAAATCAAACTGCGAAGAGAATGACTCTGAACCAACAGGTATTGTATTGCATTTTAAACTTTTTCCTGTGTCCCATGGTTGTATGGTTGTACACTATTCTGCATGAACATGAATAATATCACAGAATGCAGTTGCTCTGTATGAGAAATGTACACAATTGAAAACAAAAATGGATTTTTAATTTCCCCACACTAGATATTTGGAAAGATTATTTATTTGCACTGATGACAATAGAGCAGAATGAATCAGAATATTTTTATTTTCCCAGGGCAGATAAGTCAATATGGGTTTGGTGAAATCCATTTATTCCTGCTGTTTTGTGCATTCTTTACTCTAAAGTAAGATATTTTTTTAAATTTTTCCTCAAAAATGTTCTATCTTATTTTCTAGCTGATGACAATGCCCCTGCAAAGCAGCCTGTCTGCTCTGAGGAGGAGTCAAAAGCGCTCCCTGATGCTGAGGACTTGTCTGCTGCTACCGCAGCCTCGCCTGGCACACCTGTGTAAGTTCTTTATTCAGATTATAAAGGCTGTGGTGCTCTGTCCAAAGATAAATCATTGTTGGCAACTCTAAAAACTGAATCTGAGCTCATGTTTTGAATAATTTTGTTTTTCATTATACAGAGAGAAAGTTAGAGCCTGTGTGCTTTGTAACTGTGTGGAGCGGAGCCTGCATGGTCAGCGGGAACTGAGACACTTTGGGCCATTTTCTGAGAGGCCTACCCTCAAGCCATCAGCTTCTCCACTGCCACAACCGGGGAATGATGACCTGTCTTCCATTGGATTTTCTGACTCCCCCTGTCTGGCGGCACTCTTTGATGACTCAGGTTGAACTCAAAACATTATACTATACATACCAGTAAACAAAACATTGTAATTTCTACAAATTACTCATCATATATCCTCCATTTACCAGAAATACAGTGCACAAATGTAGAGTTGAAGTTTGATGAGAAATTTTACTGATATTGGCCTTTATAATCAACAGGGGGTTGTTGGGTTCATCATTGGTGTGCGGTGTGGTCGGAAGGAGTAAAGCGGATGGAGAATGAGGAGCTGGAGAATGTGGATAAGGCCGTCATCTCAGGGACACAGCGGGTAAGTGCGCTGTGCATAGTCTCAGATTAGATCATATTTGGTAAGAATATAAAGATTAACAGAGATGTCCTTCACAAAATCTTACCTGTTACCACTGGTTTGTTTCAGCTTTGCGAATACTGCAAAAGGCTGGGTGCAACCATTCGATGCCATGCTGAGGGCTGCTCACGGTTTTACCACTTCCCCTGCTCGGCAGCCAGTGGATCCTTCCAGTCTATGAAGCATTTGTTCCTCCTCTGTCCAGAACACATCGACAAGGCTGAGGAGTTGGGTAAGACAGCCACACATCTTTGTCCAAATTGTAATATCATTACTTGGGGAATGCTCACAGTATAAGGCTTTTACATCACAAAAATGAGCAGCTTCCAGAACCAGCACACAGCACTAAAGTTGAAAGCTGGAACGCTTTTCTCAAAATTCCTTTAAGACATCCAGTTTTCTCTGTACTGATTTTGGTTTATAACCTGTGGACTGTCTGCAAAGGCTTTGAACATTTTTATGATGTCTGTTATAAAATGTCAGCTGCCTCCATAGTGACAATTGTTAACCTGTGAGCTGTAAAAAGTTTTTCAACCTTGCTTAAATCTGCTTATTTTGCTTAACAAAACACCAGTAAAATAAGTGGATACTAGCTACCGACCTTGTGGTTATTCCCAGTTGACTTTCATGTTGAAGTAAGAAGAACTAAGAAAACAAACATGCTAATATGATTTTATTTTTTTTAATATAAATTTTGTGTACTTTTTTAACAGCAGGTGAAGAGGCTTGGTGTGCAGTGTGCGACTCAGCGGGTGAGCTCACAGACTTGCTGTTCTGTACGGGTTGTGGCCTACATTATCATGCGGCTTGTCTTGAGATTGGTGCCACACCCATCCAGCGGGCAGGATGGCAGTGCCCAGAGTGTAAGGTGTGCCAGACTTGCAGGTGAGTCCACTCCCCTGAGCCAAACTGCGCCCTGTTCAAGAGATTGTTCAATGTTGTGCTTATGTTTTGCATGATATTAACAATGTTTATTTAAGACAGTTGTCCAGTTTTACTTGAGCTTTATTTCTCATTTGTAAGAGTAATGTCTTGATTCTTAATTTTATCAGACAACCTGGAGAAGACTCCAAAATGCTGGTATGCGATGCCTGTGATAAGGGCTACCACACCTTCTGTCTCCAGCCGGCCATGGATTCTCTTCCCTCTGACCCCTGGAAATGCAGAGTAAGTCACATTTGTCAGTCACCTCTGAAAACTTACTGTGACAGCAAAGTTACTTACTTTTTGTGAGAATTAATTTTCCAGCCAAAATATGTTTTTCATTTAAGTCTTTTTGGTGTGCCTCTCTGATCATTTGGTTTACATTTTATCCCCATTATCTGTATTTTGTCAGAGGTGTCGTGTATGCACGGAGTGCGGTGTCCGTGGACTGGTGCTGCCAGGTTCAGTCCAGTGGTTTGACAACTATGCTGTGTGTGAGGGCTGCCAGCGTCAGCGCAGCTCTGTGTGTGGCGTTTGCCGCAAAGCTGCCAACCCATCTGTTGCTCTGCAGTGCTGCAGCATGTGCCACAGGTTAGCTCAAGCACACAAGCTACACAAGCACAATAGTGTTCATTGGAGGTTGTTAATGTGTACGCTTGTTGCTTATACTGTCTTACAGTATTTCATCTTGATGATCTTCTTATTGTCTTAGGTGGGTGCACAGCGAGTGTGCTTTACAAGGGGAGCTTCCAGAAGCCAAGTGCATTTGCCTGCCTTGCAAGGAGGATCATCAGCAACCTGTCACTCAACCACATACAACAGAGATACAAACCAGAGAGGCATCTGAGGAGACTGAAGGACATGTGGGTTTGGTGGAGATGACAATCCAAACAGATGCAGACATGGTGACAGAAGAGCAGACAGACCTGTCAGAGGTGACACCAGGACAGAGAGGCACATCAGAGGCTGAAGCCACAACTGACAAAGAGACACAAATGGACTTGGGTAAGACACAACATAAGCTTAAAAGACATGTCAGGAAGGAGTTTTATTGGACTTAAAAAAGAATGTGTTTTGTTTATGTCAGAGATGTATCTATGTAAGTTAACTACTTTTGGCTCTAGGGGTGGAGGCTGCAGTTGTTGAGACAACAGATGTTGGGGAGAAAACCATGGAGAGGGAGCTGCTGGTAGTAACAAAAGACTTCATCTCTGAGGCACCCGCTGCTCCACTTGAGACTACAGGTGAACTCAGAATACATTGATGACAGGCATATTTGAAAATGAACACAAAGCAGCGCTTTATTATTTGTACGATGGTCTGCCGTAACTAATGATAGATTTATAAATGATAACATTAATAACCTTGCGTTCCTTAATCTCAAATGTAGAGTGTGCAACAACAGAACAGGAGACCACTTGTCTACCTGCTGATGAAGAGAGAGGAGATGAGGCAGTCAGCCAGGTGACCCAAGCTACCCTTTCCCAGGACCCTGCAGCAGATAAACAGCCTAACAACCCTAAAGCAGAAGCAACACCGGTGTCACAAGAGGGCCCTGAAAGTATGGAGGTGGAGAAGCAGGAGGCCACTCCCCTAGTGGGACAAGAGGCATCATCGGAGTTATTAAAGAGGGGTTCTGATAGTTCTACCACAGAACCATCCAGTAAGGATCCATCAAAGTTACCTGCTTCTCCTGCCTCTGTGGACAAAACAGAGCATTTGCCCATGGCAGATGAGGAAAGAAGTCCATGCCAGGACCCCCAGTTTCCTTCTCTTCTATCAGACACACAAGAGGCCCTCTCTGCTGTGGACATGGAGGGGAGGTTACTACCTCACTCTGAGGAGGAGGAGGAAGAAGAGGATGATGAGCAAATGAAAGGAGAAGGACACAATGATGACATAAAACAGGAACTGCAGGAGCGAGAGGTTAAGCCAGAATTGCTGCTGGACGAGATGTCTAATATGAGTCATGGAGATGAGAGCAGCAGTGGCTTTCTGGGCTCTCCAGGAGAACCCGATGGTCAGCTCTCCATGGAGCTCGGCCTTGTACCCACGGGCCGCTCAGATAACCTGCTCACTGAGACTGATGATTCGCTGCCTTTTGAACCCCTCAGAAGCGACAGAGAGAAGGTGAAACGCAGAGGATCCCCAGGTCGCTCAAGGGTCAAACAGGTGAGGTCACCATGTACAAGTTGGACTATGTTTATTGAGTGATTGTGCTTGAACATCTGACATTTAACTTGAACTCATGTTTTTGTTGTTAAAACTACACAACTTTTTGTTTTTTATTTTAGGGGCGAAGCAATAGTTTCCCTGGGAAGCGCAGACCTCGAGGTGGTGGAGGAGGGAGAGGGCGTGGTGGGAGGTCACGCCTCAAAGCCATGGCCTCCTGCATTGATGCCTTCTTGGTAAGCTGTGCTTAACACGCCATTCAGATATCATTTTATGTACTTTTACTTTTATAATGTGGTCACAATCACACATAATGTATCCCTTTGTCCACAGCTAAGCATGACTGCAGACACTGGACTAAATAAGGAGGAAGATGATGAGGAAGATGACACCATGCAGAACACAGTGGTTCTTTTCTCAAACACTGATAAATTTGTCCTGCTACAGGTACAGCTCTTCTTGAAGTCTGACATTTTCAGTTATCCCTGTGGCATTTGCTGTGTCAAGAACCACAGATGTCACTTTTAAATGCAATACAAACACACTCTGTGTTTCCTCTCTTTTATTTGTTCCATCTCACTTTCTCTCCTCTGTTTTTAGGATATGTGTGTTGTGTGTGGCAGTTTTGGAAAGGGTGCGGAGGGGCAGTTGTTGGCTTGTGCTCAGTGTGCCCAGTGTTATCATCCCTACTGTGTGAACAGCAAAGTAAGCATAATGTTATCCTTGTTTTGTTGTTATTCTTGTTTTTTTCTCCAACACTGTACTTGTCAATACAGATAAATAAAATCTTGTATCTTCTGTAGATCACCAAGACGATGCTGCGGAAGGGCTGGCGCTGTCTGGAATGTATTGTGTGCGAGATGTGCGGAAAGGCCTCAGACCCCTCCCGTCTGCTGCTGTGTGATGACTGTGATGTCAGCTATCACACCTACTGCTTGGACCCTCCCTTGCACACTGTACCCAAGGGTGGTTGGAAGTGCAAATGGTAAAAAAAAAACCAACAAACTTTAACTCTAGATCCACAATGCTTCATTCAGCCTTGCAGCTTTGAATGGGGTCAAATGGAAATGAATACATGTAAATTTGCATATTATGTAAAACACTCAAGCCTCAGCCCTGCAATAGCAATTCAGAGGCCCATCCCTCCATCTCTTTGCTTTGTAGCAACAGAGAAATTGTTACACAAGTTCTGTTGGCATCTGTGTGTGTGTGTGTGTGTGTGTGTGTGTGTGTGTGTGTGTGTGTGTGTGTGTGTGTGTATATATATATATCACACACGTTATATCATTTTAATCTTGCATATTGGCTACAGAGTGTTTCACTATTTCTGTGCAGGTGTGTGTGCTGTGTGCAGTGTGGGTCCAACTCACCAGGTTTCCACTGTGAGTGGCAGAACAACTACACCCACTGTGGCCCCTGTGCCAGCCTTGTCTCCTGCCCAGTGTGCAGAGAGAACTTCATGGAGGAGGAGCTGCTGCTGCAGTGTCAGTACTGCGATCGGTGGGTGCTGCTCATTAGAACTACACACGCACACGCCAGACACAGAAACTGAGGTATTCATGAGACCACAGCTAATGAAGACAAGCGGGGAATGGATTATTCATGTATTTTTCATGTCATGAATTATTCCATAACATCTTTGATTTGCAGTGTGATTTGTGATGAAAAGTATGCGTATCAATGCATTTCTGTGTGCCTGTACAGATGGGTCCATGCTGTTTGTGAGAGTCTGTACACAGAGGATGAGGTGGAACAAGCTTCTGATGAGGGCTTTGCATGTACATCCTGTACCCCATATGTTCCAAAACCTGTGGGTAAGTCTCACAGTAATGACACTATTTTAAAAGTGAAGACAAAAGTGAAGAAATTGTGGTTTCAAATATATACACAGGATGTTCTTGTCTGTACTGATGGCATGATTTTCTTCTGCTTTTTTCTACCTGCTTTTTGCCGTTGTTCACAGCAGTAGAGTCAGCCATTATGGCCTCAATAAAGATCAAAGAGCCAGGTTTGTGAATTTTGCTTATTCACATTTATTATGAAAAGCACATTTGACATGGCTGTGTTTGTTTGTTTTATTGTAAGCCATTCAGATTTGCAACTGTCACTTTACAGAACCCCAGTTCTACCGGTTGGAAGGTGTGTGGCTGACGGAGTCGGGTATGTCCCTGCTTCGTAGTATCTCCATGTCTCCCCTGCACAAGAGACGGCAGCGTCGCTCCCGTCTTGGCACTCTGTGTTGTGATGGAGGTCCTGATGGAATGGATCTGAGAGAGGTCGAAGGAGATGGGGAGGATGGAAAAGGTTGGCACATTCATTCATCCATTCATCCATTGGTGTAGAAACAATTTGTGGGAGTGTTTTGCTTCTTTTAATGTAATGCAAATTCTATGTTATGTTTTATTTCAAGGCTGTGGGGAGCCCATGGAATGTGACACCAAGATGGAGAACCCTGGGAGCCCTGACAGAGAAGGTGGTGCTGAGGGAGGTGGTGAAGGCATGGCTGACTGCGAGGGTCTCAAAGGGGGAGCGGAGGAGACAGATGATAGTAAAAAAAGAAAGCGGAAACCTTACAGACCTGGTAAGCTACCCAGAATTTAACACAACACTTTGTAATATCCACACAGATGTCTGTGCATCCACTAAATATTTACAAATGTTTTGTTTCTAAATTCTACCAGGAATTGGAGGCTTCATGGTGCGACAAAGGAAGTGTCACACACGGATGAAGAAAGAATTTTTTGCCCAGCTGGCTGGAGAGACTATGTTAGATGGACAGCCAATCGAGAGAACCATTGAGGAAGGTTGGTAGCAATAGTAGACTGTTGCATTTCATTTCATTCATTAAGAATTTAATTTAGTAATGAAGTCATTCCATAATTCCTATATTTTTGATCTCAGAAAGTACTTGTGACTAAATTAAACCTTATTTGTTTTTTGTGAAAATTGTAAATCTGGGAAACGGAATGTATTGCTTATATATACATAGGACCCCACCCTGACACAGATAACATTATGGATCCTAAACCAGTGGAGGGCGAAGAACAGGCCAAGAAACGTCGAGGCCGAAAGAAGAGTAAACTTGAGGACATGTTTCCAGCTTACCTTCAGGTTTGTAATTTCTCTGTGCCCTATGCTTAAAACAGCTTTGAAACCTAAGCTATTCAGTTAATAATGTTCATTATTTGAATTTTTGTGTTCATTGCAGGAGGCTTTCTTTGGGAAGACACTAATAGACTTGAGTAAGAAAGCTGTGATGATACCTCCAGGGCAAAGGCCGGGCACATGCCTTGTCCGACCTTCATTACCAGCACCGTCAGGGGTCAAAAATACTGCCCCAGAGAGTAAGAGCACCAACTTGACCTGTGACATATGACAACTCTGCACATTGTTTGTGACTCTGGGTGTGAGAAAGGTCAGTATAGGGTGTTTGACTTATGTGTTTGTCTCACTAGCTGAGGCCAAGGATCGTGCGGTGGAAGATAATTTTCCTCTCAAGCAAGAGGGGGGTGATACCCCCCAGCCTCAGGGAGAAGGTGCAGGTAAGTGTCTGTTTGGATGCTAATGCTACTGGTTTATTGACATGGTTATGAGGTAATTCGAGTTTGGTTAAAAAATAACACATTTTAGGAGTTTCTGCACCATCGTCATCGCTGAAGGAACAGGCGTCAACTGATCCTCACGACTCTGATGCAGAAAAAAGTGAAGGTAATCCCAGAGAAGATACTTTGATATATACAGTATGCAAATTTAACGCAGGACAAGATTGAATATTTGATATTAATATGCTGTCCTACATGCTGCTGTCCTCGTGTGCCAGGTCTTCCACAAGGGGTGGAGAATCAGGACTCTGAGCAGTTCTTCAGGAAAGTTTTGGGAGTGTCAGACGGCTCCTCTTTGGGGGGCATGAAGCCCATCTTGGAGGGCAGTAAGGGAGAACTCAATCGTAGCGCTCTGCCACAGAGAGCTCTCCTCTCAGGTGTGTACAAGGGATGCCTGCAGAGGTCCTTATCATTAAAAACCATTTGAAGTTCAGTACCATATTTGTTGTATGATTTAGAAAGTTGTAATGACTAACTACACAAGTAAGATTTAAGTAAAGTCCAGGTTGGGATTCAAACATGAAAAATCTCTTGCAGGGTCCCTGCCCTCAGCTGGAATGATGGATGCGTTTCCTGGCCTCTCTCAGTCTCCATTCTTTGACATGCGGTAGGACCATAAACTCAACTGCCAAGTGCATTTTATTTTACAACAATCTATTGTATGTAGTTCTTTAGCAAGTAGTACTATAAAATGTTCTTAAAGCAGATGCGCAATTCTGTTGAATTTTTTTCAATTTAGAATAGACTGTTGTTTCCAATGTTGACACATGTAAGCCCTTTGTTTTATAATACCTTATTTATATGGTGTACAGGGACAGAGGAGGACTGTTCAGTCCAGATGGGGGTGAGGAGAGCCCCTGGGCTACTCCCTCTACCCCAGCAACCCCCTCCTCCCCACCAACCCCCACTGAGGCAGAGGGTGATGGGCTGTCCTACAACCAGCGCAGTCTGCAGCGCTGGGAGAAAGACGAGGAGCTGGGAGAACTCTCAACCATTTCCCCAGTGCTTTATGCCAATACCAACTTTCCCACTCTCAAACAGGACTACCCAGGTGAGTGTGGGACAAATACTACATCGACATGTACAATCAATCATTAGACTAAACAGTCATAAGGTTTATATCACTGTTAGATATCAAGCAACAGTTCAATATTTCTCCTGTCACAGACTGGGCTAGTCGTTGTAAGCAAATCATGAAGATCTGGAGGAAGGTGTCAGCTGCTGACAAGGTTCCATATCTGGTAGGTTCTCTGTTTTTGTTTTGTCTTGTTTTAAAAAAGGACTAATTTACATTAACTTATACATTTCTAAAATGTCAGGTACTTGTCACTCGTATATTCACCTAGAAACTTGTGCTACTCTCACTTCTATGCAGAAAACCTCAAGGGAAAAATTGCACTGATATACAGGAAACTGCTACTCAAATGTAAAATGACCAACATGTCACTGTAACACTGTAACATTATGCTTATTACAACCCCAATCAGAAATTTTATATTATCCAGGTTCAGCCTACACTTGCACTTGCCTTGCACTTAAACATAACTGTTAATGTCTTTGGTATTCAGAGGTAATTTTTAAAATTCTCTAATATTCTTATCTAAATATCAAATTATTTTCTGTAGCAAAAGGCCAAAGATAACCGAGCAGCTCAGAGGATCAACAAGGCACAGAAGGTGAGTTAAAGCATCAGCATTTTTTTGTATTTTCAAGATTACTGAAGGGTTTGGTAACTTTCATTAGAGTTGTTGTGCGGATTCATGTTTCCTTCGTACTCTTCTCACAGCAGGCAGAGAGCCAGGTCTGCAGGCCAGTCAAGACAGAGCCAGGACGTGTGAAGGGAGAACGGCCCAGTTTACACCTCCAGATCCCTCCACCTTCAGGTTCTACATCAATCTCTTCCCAGCCCAGCTCTGCAGAAAGCCCATTTCCCTTCCCTCCAGATTCAGGATCATCCTCTGTATTTTTCTCAGATGGACCTGTTAAGACCCCGGGGTCAGCTGAAATCCGGACAGATCCCTTGGCCAAGCTTCCTTCTCAGTCACCCCATTCTCACTCGCACCCAAACACACCCTTCTCCCATGCCGGGGCCAGCCCCTTGCAGGCCTCTTCCTCAGGTTATTCCGCTTCCGGCCCACAGGGTCCTCCTCAGGGACGGCCAGCCAGTCTTGGCCCCTTTGACATGCAACCAGGAACTCCTGGAACCCCCAGACGGGCTCAGCAGGTTGACCCCTACTTCAGATCACAGCTGCAGCAGCAACAGGGTCATCTACCACAATCACAGCAAGGCTCTCAGGAGTCCCTAGGACCTCCAGAAAGTCCTCATTCAAGAGGTGCTGGGCTTGGGGAGTCACCCATCTTCTCGCCATCCCACAGTACTCACTATGGAGACCCTTTCAGAACCCAGCAGGGGATGGGGCGGCCAGAGTATGGTTCATCCCCATCTCCCTCTGCAGTGGCTTCCTCACCTGCAAGCACAGGGCAGTACAGGGCTGATATGAGTGCACCCTCTCCACGCTCCTCTGCAGTTGGAAGACCTGACCTGTCCACTGGCTCCCCTGCTGGGATGCTAGAGTCCGGGGATGGTTTATTCAAGGCACCTATGACGCCACGAATGCACCAAGG
Source organism: Lates calcarifer (assembly GCF_001640805.2). NCBI lineage: Eukaryota > Metazoa > Chordata > Actinopteri > Centropomidae > Lates > Lates calcarifer. The sequence continues at coordinate 13,499,566 of NC_066838.1, read as the reverse complement.
AGAGGGTGGCACACTTCATCCTGGAGCTTCCCCCAGCCACCCCTCTGAAGGCTACAGGCAGTCTCCTTCCCACTCTTTCTCTGACCACACCCAGCCACCACTAACTCCCAGACCGCAGTCAGGCGACAGTTGTTCTCTTGGACCCCAGAGACACCCTGTAGCTCAACAGGAACTATGCTCTAGAGTGCCCTCTAGCCCCCAGTCCCAGGGCAGTTCTCAGTCTCCTCACACTCCTGGTGGCCTCTCCAGTGATCCTTACAATGTCCAGTCTCCTGCGACCCCACGTTTCCAATCCCCAGACCCTTGTTCTCAGCAACCTTCAAGGCCACAGTCTAGAGACCATTTTGCTACTATCCACAAACCCCCTCGTCCCCCCTCTGTTGCCCCAGAGGGAACCACAAGTTACAAAAGCTCACCTCATCCCAACCAGGGACCTCCACCCCATTCTACCAACAGTCCCATAGGGGATCCTCTCTCTGGTAAACCATCGGCAGCTCCTAATTTCAGCCGCAGTCCCAGCACGGGAGGCCTCCAAATAAACCAACAGCAGAGTCAGATGGTACAGGGTCAGCTCCAGCAAACACAGCTGCAAAATCAGCAGTCTATGGGGACAGACGGCTTCAGCTCCAGGGTGCCACCTGCCTCTGGATCTCAAGAACTACCAGCTGTCCGTCCAACAGACACACCTCATCAGCCATCTTTGCCAGGCACTCAAGAAATGCCTGACATGTCAGCAGTGCAGGACCCTGCACTAGTAGGCCTTAGCCCCTCTGAGCTGGAGAAGCACAAACAGGTATAATAATTATTATAAAGTTAACAGTCATTCTATGCACCTCCTAGATGTTTTGCTAATTAGTGCTTTTTGTGTTTTTTTTTTTTTTTTTTTTTTTTTTAGCGCCAGAGACTGAGGGAATTCTTAATCAGACAACAAATGCAGAGAAATTCCATTAGACAAGAGAAGGAGGCTGCTGCTGCTGCTGGCAGTGCGTCCCCAGGTTGGTCTGGAGGAGAGATGGGGGCCTTTCAACAAGACAACAAAACCCACAGAGCACCACCACCTTATCCACAGGTACACACGTCAACATTACAAATATAACACCTAGCCAACAACAGTGTGATATAACAGTTAGGAAGATGTCTTTATTTAACCTGGGTAAAATCCCAGCAAGTATCTGCTCTACTGAAGAGTTAATCTAAAACAAACTGAATTAGCAAACTAAATGATCAAAGTCACAGCTGTACCATTCTATAGAGCTTATTTTATACTTTGATCTGTTATGTGGTGAAAGCTAAATGAAATGCGACAAATGAAAAGAATGTTACATATACTATTTTTCTGTTATTACTTCCTTTAGGATCGTGCTGCTGCTTCTTCTACTGCTGGAGCTCAGGCTTCTGTGGCAGGGAAGATGCCCATGGCTGTTGGAGGCATGGAGGACAAGCTCATTCGCCCACCACCTACAGGAACCCCTGCCATCATGGATCCTAGTGCACTAAGGTGAGCACTTCATTGAAGAAGATCAAAAATTATTAAGAAAATTTAGAAAATATCCCTTGCTGTTATACTAACGGTAACATGATGATAACAATAACATCAACATCTGGTCTTTTTTTCTCAGTAAATACATGCATATCAAAATAAAAACTTTAAATTGTAATATTAGTGGAGCTAATTTGGGAATGAAATGAGGCCAGGAGTGCAATGTTGTTATCGATATAATTGCTCAGTCGCAAAGAAATAATTATCACCCTAAATTAGTCCTAGCCTGTATATCTTCAGAATTCTGTAATGCAATAAACACTTTTTTTAATTGTGATATATTTCTTCTTTTGTGTGTTTGTGTCCTTCAGGCCACCAGGGCCCACCAGACCTCAGGGCATGTTTGCCCGTCCACCATTCCCTCCGCAGTGGCAGGGTCAGGCCCCAGGTCCAAGGAGGTTTCCCCAGCCTGGCATGGAGGCTATGGGAATAAGGCACAATCTTAACCCTACTGTCAACATTCAGGGTATGGAAAGCATGGGTAACCCTCATACCATGATACCAGGACATGGGGGAGAGACCATGCAGTCAATGGGTCAAGGACCCCCACCACAGTTCATTGAATTGAGACACAACTCACAGAGGCTACCCTTACGACCCCAGTTTATGCCCCGTGGACCCCAGCCCAGACCACGACTCTTTTCACAGCAAGAGATGGCAGCACCTTATGTTCAGCAACACCCCATAGCTCAAGCTGTTGGCATTCAAACTGAGGGGGGCAGTGGTGCACAGCTGGGGTTACAGCAGGGTGGACTGTCAGTTTTATTGCCTCAACAGACCACAGGCCCGGTAACACAACAGCCCCACCTGCAGCCTCAGGCTGCTTCCAATCCCAATACTCCTAGCACCCAGCAGCATCAGCTTCCACAGCCAGGCCTAGTCACAGAGCCTCAGACTGCCACAGTAGAAAACAGTGAGGAACTGCCAGAGCCTGACCTTGAGGGGCTTGGGGAGGCCCCAGGGGACGGAGGTGTGGAGGATGATGATTTGGCTCTAGACTTGGACCCTGACAAAGGAGATGATGACTTAGGCAACCTGGACAACCTTGAAACCAATGATCCACATCTAGACGACTTGCTTAACAGTGATGAGTTTGACCTGCTGGCTTACACTGACCCTGAACTGGACCAAGGAGACCCTAAGGATGTCTTCTCAGACCAGCTGCGGTTGGTGGAAGCAGAAAGTGAAGCGCCTTCATCTTCCTCTGGATCTGTGCAAGTTAAAGTGGAAGAGAAAGCCAAGGTGGAGCCAGGGCAGAAGTCTCTCACAACAGCCCCTGCTACTGCAGTGGGGTCTGCTACCCAACTGCCACCCTCTGGAGAAACTGCTGATAATGCAAAAGTCAAAGTAGAAGACAGAGGTCAGACCCCTCAGCTGCAACCAGGACAGACAGTAGTGAAAGATGAAATGGGAGAGGCTGTGTCGATGCTTCTTGGGGGGGCCACACCATCAGCCAAACCTGCACAAACAGAAAACCAGTCGGCGTCACTCAGCTCTGTTCGATTGGGCGGTCTTCCCTACCCCCTCCCAGGTCAAGCCAACCCATTACCTTTTCCTCCAGCTGCTCCACATGCCGATATTGGTGATGATCCGCTGGGGCTACCTGATGTAGGGGGACATCACTCTCCTGCTGTAGATTTGGCAAAGGTAGAGAGCTCTTTAGATGGTGAACTGCCTCTTTTAATACAGGATCTGCTGGAGCATGAGAAGAAGGAACTACAGAAGCAGCAACAGCAGCAGCAGCTCAGTTCCCTCCACCAGGGAGGCATGGCACCTCATTTTCCTGGCCTCCAAAGTCAACAGCCAAACCCACAGGCACCTGGGCAGATAATGCTGCCACATCACCATCGTCCGCCAACCCAAGGAATGATGGCTCAGCCAGGGATGGTGCCCCGTGCTCCGCACATGTTGCAGCAGCAGCAACAGCAGCAGCAGAGGCTGATGGGACCTGGAATGGCAACTCCACCTCACATGGCCATGGCCCAGCAGCAGGCAATGATAAGGATGGGGCAGCCAGGGATCCATACAGGTCTCGGTCATCAACCACAGCCGCAGCCAGTGGTTAAACAATCACCTCTCGTCAACAATTTCTTCCCAGATAAAGGTAAGGAGCATTGCTTGTCACTATCATTACTATGAGAACTGATGTCCTTTTCATAGTATATCAACAGACTTTGTCGTCTTCTATTGCAGATTTAGATAAATTTGCTACTGATGACATCATGGACCCCATTGCTAAGGCAAAGATGGTGGCACTTAAGGGTATCAAGAGAGTGTTGGCACAGGATCCGATGGTTGGTCCACCCGGCATTAACAGGTACTTTACTTTCATTGGAAATTTTTTGGTTTTAATTTTGGTCAGTTTGCTCCGTATGTTTTCACTGAAACAATTTCAAGTTGATATCCATGCAGTCACCTTAATGAGAATGACAGAAATTTGTTTAAAAATCATTAGCCTCTCCATCTGTGGACACACATTTCATACTGTTTAGAGCACTCATCCACCCCACAAATGGCAGCGCTGTTTAGACTGAGTCTTTCATAAAAAATAATATCTTTTGGTCTACCAGACATGCATGATTTTTCCTGCGTATCTAGTATTGTTGTATTAATATTGATGATGGTACAATGTTGTGCTTGCGTGGCTTCAAATGGATGTTAATGTTGCTGTGTCTGTTGGATGTGTAAATAGACAGCTGTCAGTGCTGTATTTACTGCCTGCTTCTGCTCCCTCTAAGTGGCCAAAAAGCTTAGTTTAAAGTTGTCTGCTTTGCTCCAATTTCATGCTTTTACCAGCATCTGAACATATACAATTATTTAACTTTCCTGAGCTCCATTCCAATGTACTTCAACTTTGAACACATCACTGTTTAGATGTACTACTGTATCCTATACAAGCACTGTTTAATAGGGTCACAGCTGTGGAGCTTCTAATGTGTGTCAATTATCACATTGTTTCGGTTTCTGATTGTTTCTAAATAGAGCTCCACTTGTAAAAGCTACTGATTCTGTGATTTATCATAGTCAGTTTACTTTGAACCTCTACTACAGGACCTCCAGTACCAACTGTCTAATGTCAGATGTAACCACAAACAGCCCATCAGATGGTGGAAACCCTATGGTTTTGGAACTCATATTGTACAATGATTTTGAAACTACATACCCTGAAAGACCATTGTTCAGCACACTGCATACATAATTATACATTGTATGTGTTGCTTTCTCTCCAGGCAACAAGTTTCTCTGCTTGCTCAGAGGTTGGCCTCTGCCCCAGGCACAGATCCAGGTCAACTTACAACTGGACCTCCAAAGGTATGCTGTCTTGGTTTTCAGAAGTGATTTGATTTGTTGTAATTTTGAGTCCTATGTAGCTGATTTATTTCAGTGCTTTCTTCTTGTGTTTAGGAGGGAGAGACAAGTGATCCCACCCAGTCAAGACCTAACCCTCCACAGTTTGTGCAAGGAATCATCAGTATGTTCTACCAATACTCCCTCATTAGAAATGTATTTAGTCATTTGAATAGGTGCTGCATTCCTGTTGCTGCACTCTTATATGGATATCTTAAGTTGTCCTCCTCCTCTGTTGCAGATGATGCAGAACAGCACCAGTATGAAGAGTGGCTTCTTCACACCCAGCAGTTACTCCAAATGCAGTTGAAATTTCTGGAAGAACAGATTGGCGTTCACCGCAAATCACGCAAGGCATTGTGTGCTAAGCAACGCACTGCTAAGAAAGCTGGCAGGGAGTTTGCTGAGGCAGATGCAGAGAAGCTCAAGTTGGTTACAGAGGAGCAGAGCAAAATTCAGAAACAGCTTGACCAGGTGTGTTTAAACAGTCTGATAAATACATCTGCAAAAACTCTTATGACAAGTTTACCAACTTGTCCACAGCAAAGGCACCTGGCATCTTGATGTGGAATTTCATATTTGTTTATAATTCTTCTCTTTTAGGTGCGCAAGCAGCAGAAGGAGCATACCAATCTTATTGCAGAGTACAGAAGCAAGCAGCAGCAGCATCAGCAAGGCTCAGGTCTTCTACCCCCAGGCCATTCTGCACAGGGAGGCCCCCCTCACATGTTTCCCAAAATGCCTGGCCAGATGATGATGAACCAGCAGGGAACGCCAGTAATGACTCAGCACCCTGGCATGATGCAGCAAGGTGCAATGCCTGTCAGGATGCCCCAAGGACAGCCCTTTATTGGAGGAGCCCCTCAGCTTCCTGCAGCTCTTGGAACCAGTAGTGTCAGGGCCCCAGGTCCCCCTGGGGCTCCAACAGGATTCTTTCCACAGGGGCCTGGAATGCAAGGTGCAGACCCCAGGCTTCTCCAAGAAAGACAGCTTCAGCATAGGATGCAAATGGCAAAGCTCCAGCAGCAACAGCAGCAGCAGGTGGCAATGGGTCAGCAGTCAATGCCACACCCGAATCAACAGTCTGGCTTAATCGCTCAGCCACAGTCCGGTATGATGGGGAACCCACTTATGGCCCAACAACAAGCAAGCACTCAACAAGGAATGCTAGCCAACCAGGCCAGTCAGCAGAATATGGTGCAGGTTCCACAAGGAATGGTTGGAGGCCAGTCTGTGGCTCCACCACAACAGAACCTTGTAGGAGGCCAACCCATTAACCATGCTCAAGCCATGATGGTAGCTCAACCAGGAATTATGGGCAACCAGCCAGTTCCACCATCACAGCAACAGAGGCCTCAGCTGATGATGGGTCAGCAGGGAATGGTTCCATCTCCAGGTCATCCTGGCCTCAGGGGTCCCCAGGCCCAACTGACTCCACAACAACAGAGCATTCTGGCCCAACGCATGATTGCATCGCAGCAGCAGCAACAGCAGCAGCAGCAACAGCAGCAGCAGCAGAATCTTGCAAAGAATTTGGCCCACCTTCAGCAGCAGCAGATGGCACAGCAAAGACAACCAACACAGTTGATAAGTCAGGCTAGCCAAGAACAAGGAGGGCTCTCCCAACCATCTACCCCACAGATGGGCTCCTCGCCTTCAGCAGGAAGTATTACACCCCAGCCACAGGGAGCTACAGACAGCCAAAACTCAGGCCCCAAAGAGGGTGGGATCCTGAGCCCTGATCCAAGAACACCACCACAGCAGAGTGGACCCTCCACTCCAAATCAGATGACTCAACTGGGCTCTGCAAACGATCGTCAAAATGATTTTGGACAACAGCAGCAGCATCAAAACCAGGTTTTTATGACTCAGCAGCAACAGGCAAATGCTCAGTCTGTACCTGAGCAGCAAACTGGTTTGGTTGGGAACCAACAAACTGGTGCGCTTCAGCAGCAGCAGCAGCAGCTGCAACTTCCACTCACTCTCCAAAGGCAAGGTCCCCTCAGTGCTGACAAGCCCAGTTTGATTACTGTTAAAGAAGAAGGGAAAGCAATTGACTTCTTAGCTCAGCAGCAGCAACAGCAAACGGTTCAAAATGCCATGCAGCAGTCACAAGATCCCAGCAGTCAGCAGCAAATCATGGGCCAGAACCATCCTGGCCAGCCACAGCCTGTTGTGATGGGCCATACTCCACAGCAACAAGCCCTCATTGCCCAGCAGCAAAAACAACAAGCGATAATGGGCATGATGAGAGCCCAGCAGCAAGGGATGATGGCACAGAGGCCTGGAGTTCCACCTGGACAGATCCGCGCCCCTATCAACATCCAGGCTACCATTGCTCAGAATCCTCAGCTCCGCAATCTTCCTCCAAACCAGCAGATACAGCACATCCAGGCCATGATTGCTCAGAGGCAGCTCCAACAGGGACAGATGCTGCGGATGTCAATGGGTCAAGGACAGCAAGCTCAGTTGAGATCTCACATGCCATCAGGACAGATACCACCAGTTGGGCAGCAGATGCCAGGGATAGAAGGCCAACAGATGCCATATGGAGTCATGGGGAAGCCAGGAGCAGTGGGCACTCAACAACAGTTGGGCCAACAACCTGGTGTTGCTCCTCAGATGCAGCACAGAATGATGGTCCCTGGGCAACAGCAGCCTCAATTAGGGGAAATAATGCAGCAACATATTATGAGAGGCCAGGTACCAGTGCCACGTTCCCCTATGGATCAAGGATGTATGATAAGACCAACATCACCACGTCAGCCATTAGCTAACTCTCCTGGGGATCCACAACGGCACACATTTAATCAGGTTATGGGTATGCGACCACCCACTCCTAACCAGAACCAACAACAAGCACTAATGGCAGCTGCAGCAGGCCGCATGCAGGGCTCTCCATCCCACGCATATTCTCCAAGAGGTCCCTTCGGAATGAGCCCAGCCCACCCGGGCTCACCCCATTCATCCCATGTCTCCTCGCCTTCTGTGGTTGATAGTAGGGCTGGAAGGGGAAGTCCCTACAGCCAAGTCAAGGCATCACCACTCAGGTCACCTGGAGCCAAGAGTCCACTTGATTGTCCTGGACTGAAAGTAGAAGCTCAGACATCAGCCAATGAAACATCTCAAACATCCTCAGTTATCCCCAATGGGCCACAAAAAGGCATGAATGTTCAGCAACATTCACAGCAGTTTACAGAGAGCCATCCTCCTCACGCAGAGCACGGCTCTAGAGAAGAGGGGCTGTGCAAGATGACCCTACAGAACATTAAACAGGAGCCAAGGGAGGTTCAGTGCGGTGGCGCAGCGGATGCTCAGTCAGGGGCTATAAAGCGAGAAGCAACAGGTGAGGCAGTTACTTCTGGGAACAACACTAGCTTTATTAATGCTGGAAACATGGCTGGAGACCCTGGAACTCAAGGTCCTCGATCTGAGACTGGACAACAACTACTACAGAAACTCCTGAGAACCAAGAACCTTCAGCTTGGTGCTCAGAGGCCTTCTGAAGGCATCCACAATGAGATTAATGGCCACATCAACAGCAAACTAGCAATGCTGGAGCAGAAACTTCAAGGGACTCCACGAAATATGGAGGTATGTTTTCCTTTAGTACATTAAATCTTTCTGGCCTTATCACGCTGTTTAGTGGGAAAGAGCATCTCATTCATTTTCCTGATCCTTACAGGACTTGCAGTCTATAACAAAAAGGGCTCCTGTACAAAAGCCAAAGCGCACGAATAAGGCACCTGGAGACCGAGGGCCTAATGCGCGGAAGAAGAATAAGAAGGAAGAAGTTGGAAAAAGTGCTGAAGCCCTGATAAAGCAACTCAAACAGGTAAAGGGATGACAAAAATTACTGTCCTTAGTGATTTTTGCCATTAATGTAATGAAGTGTGGTTCTGCATCACATAAATTTATGGGCTTCTACCTTTCAGGGTCTCTCTCTTCTGCCCCTGATGGAGCCTTCAATCACTGCCAGCCTGGATCTGTTTGCTCCTTTTGGAAGCAGCCCAGCCAATGGCAAAGCCCAGCTCAAAGGATCCTTTGGAAATGCAGTGCTGGACAATATCCCAGACTACTACTCTCAGCTGCTCACCAAGGTATAACTAATCTGCATCATGTACCAGCAGTTAGTTGTTGCAGGCTGTGACAACATTTGGTTGTTGATTAACGCTTCTTCAAGAACAAAGTGTTCAGAGACAAAGTTGTTTCAAGAGCATATATTGTTTTGTGCCTTCACAGAGTAACCTCAGCAACCCACCAACACCCCCATCCTCCCTGCCGCCTACTCCTCCGCCCTCAGTACAGCACAAGCTGCTGAATGGAGTGACTCCTGGGGAGGAGCTGTCTGAAGGTCAGAAAGACACAGTGCCAGCAGAAGAGCCAATGGGTAAACAATGAGGAATTTGGCATGAGAATAATATTTTCAGAAATATTTGATATGAAGTTGTGCAGTAACTGGATTCTAAATTTTCTATCATTTTCCCTGATTCCCAGATTCTGTTACAGAGGAGGTAAAGAGTGTAGACATTCTAGCAGCTCTCCCCACCCCACCGCATAACCAGAATGAGGACATCAGGTACAATAGGATGATTGTTTTGAGCTCTTTGTCAACCACAATATGTGGATTTTTTTTGTTGTTGAGTGGCTCTAAACATGGGAAATGTCCTTTTTTTTCTAATAGGATGGAGAGTGATGATGAGGATGCCCCAGAAAGCATCATCCCAGCATCATCGCCTGAGAGTAATGTAGGAGATGAAACCCCACGTTTCCCTCACCTACGGGAGCCTAAAGAGGAAGAGACAGAGAGAGCAATATCCCCCATCATCCCACTCATACCTCGCACTGCTATACCAGGTACTGTCCCAGATTCTAAATGCTAATTGTAACTCCCCCAAACAGAAACATAGCTCATATATATCAGCTTATTGTGAAGAAATCCATTCTGAAAGAGTTGCATTAGAATTTATTGTTCATGTAATTTCACCATTAAATCAATTTATATTGCTAAAGTACAAACTGACAAAAGATTGACTTAAACGTTTACTTCTCTTGTAGCCTTCCCAGAAAACAAACCATTTGAAGCAGCTGATAGCAAGGCAGTTTCCACACCCAACCACTGGGACAAGGCCAAAAGCAACGAGGTGTCTGTTACCTTCACATTGTCCTCTGCTGCAGCCAAGGTACTAAGCTATGATGTCATTGTATCCTGTTTAACTTTTCGTTATCTTCATGCATTGTTAACAAAAACTTAAACTAATTTCTTCTTCCAGAAACTGAACCACGTGATGATGGCCATGGCCCAGTTGCTTAACATCAGAATGCCAGGTTCTTATGAGGTGACTTTTCCTCCCCCTAACCCTGACATGCCTGGAGTGGATGGGCCTGGGAAAGGACCCAGCCAGTCAGGTATGCATTTGTCATGTTGTCTCACTGGATTAGGAAAGTTTATCGTATAGGTTCCAGCAACAGGGTGTGAATCTGTGTCATGTCACTCTGCCACATTAAGTCATGCGATAACTGTCCTGAAACATTTGCTTCCAATATAAAATCTTTATTAAAGGGACCACTTAGTCATAGTCTTGGCCTTTTTGGGCCTTTAGTGGTGCCAGAAAACACTCATACACTTACTCTCAAACACATATGCAAGAGTTTAATAATATGTAAATTTACACTAATGTTTGGTGGTGGTGTTTTCCAGGGACTCTGTCTACAAAGGACGGTGCTTCACCCAGTCAGGACGAGTGGCTAAGGCAGTTTGATGTGTCTCTACCAGGCTGTACATTGAAGAAACAAGTGGACATTCTGGCTCTCATTAAACAGGTCAGTCATTGCAGATGTCTTGAGAACTGTGTGAATTATTGACCTTTTTTGTATCATATTTCTTGTATTCTATATTTCTTGAAAGCTGTAGATCTCATATGTGCATTCTTCTCCAGGAATTCCCAGAAAAAGAAGACAAACCTGTCCAGCACTGTTACACAACCAATGTAAATGACTTGGATGTGCGCCACCTTCCTATTATACCAGTGGAGGAATCTCCACCCCCATCACCATCTCCTCCACAACCTTCCCCATCTGTCCCAGTTCCAACTAGTGAAGCTGAGCCTTTCAAAAAATCACCTTCCCCATCCCCTGCTCCCTCCAGTCCCACTGGTGTCCAGATCAAAACTGAGCCTGAACAGGATGTTGGTCTTCCTGTTGATGCTGCACAACCAACTGATGTCACCGAGTCTGAAGCTGCTGCTCCAGAGGCAGTCACTGATCCAGCAACTGCCCCTGCAGTTCCTGATCCTACTGATCCTAGTGCTCCTACTGAAGATCAGCAGGTTCTGAGTCCTGTTGCCAAGGAAGAGGACTTGGCCACTGAACCAGCTCAACCTCCCAAAGATTCTCCCAGCACCATGGAGTCTTCCCCCAAGGCCACCAAGCAGCGCAGGCCTCTCTCCCCTGATGAGGAGGTGGTACAACCCAAAGTGAAAAAATGGAAGGGGATTCGCTGGAAACGTCTTCAGATTGTCATCACAATACGCAAGGGTGGGTCTAAGAAGGAGAGCAGCCGTGAGGTGTCTGAGCTGATGGAGCGCTTGCGCATTACTCTTCGACCAGACAAGCTGCCTCGGGATAAACGTAAATGCTGTTTCTGCCACGAGGAAGGTGATGGAGCCACAGATGGGCCTGCCCGCTTGCTTAACATTGATGTGGACCTGTGGGTGCACCTTAACTGTGCCCTGTGGTCCACAGAGGTGTATGAGACACAGGGCGGCGCCCTTATCAACGTGGAAGTAGCCCTTCGTCGTGGATTGCGGACTCTTTGCGCGTACTGCCAGAAAACGGGTGCTACCAACAGCTGCAACAGACTGCGCTGCCCGAATGTCTACCACTTCGCCTGTGCCATCCGGGCACGCTGCATGTTCTTCAAGGACAAGACCATGTTGTGCACTCAGCATAAGCTGAAGGGCCCCAGTGAAGACGAACTAAGTACATTTGCTGTTTTACGGCGCGTCTACATCGAGCGTGATGAAGTGAAGCAGATTGCCAGCATCTTGCAGCGAGGTGACCGCATCCATCTGTTCCGTGTTGGTGGTCTCATCTTTCATGCTGTCGGCCAGTTGCTACCTTCCCAAATGGCCAACTTCCACTCACCCACTGCCATCTTCCCAGTTGGCTATGAGGCAACACGCATCTACTGGAGCACCCGTGTGCCCAACAAGCGCTGTCGCTACCGCTGCCGCATCAGTGAGGATGATGGTCGCCCCCTGTTTGAGGTGCGTGTTCTGGAACATGGCATGGAGGATTTGCAGTACCGTGACACTACTCCAGATGGTAAGACTTAGTTATATGGTATCTCTCAGTGTTTTTGTACTTAACCAATTGAAATAACTCTTTTGACCATAAACTGAATTTACTTCACTGTCTTTGTCTTTAGGTATCTGGGACCGGGTGGTTCAGCAGGTGGCTAAACTCCGAGAAGAATCATCCATGTTGAAGTTGTTCACTGAACATGTCAAAGGAGAGGAAATGTATGGCCTCACAGTTCATGCTGTCATGCGAATCACTGAGTCGGTAAGAATCCGCAGCAAGATCCCTGTTATAATTGAAGAATTGGAGACAACATCCGATATTGTCTTAGGGGGCTCCACAGTGTCAGACTTTTCGAACCCCTGCTATAGATAACACCAAACCTCACAAGCAGACATGGCATCATACAGAGAGCTTGACCAGAGCCCCTGGGCTACATAGCCAAACAAATCATGCCATGACATAAGGAGCATATTGCACATAGTGTGTAATTAATATGATTTGTGTAACTTTGCTGTGTTTTAGTTGCCTGGAGTGGAGAACTGCCAGAACTATCAGTTCCGATATGGCCGTCACCCTCTGATGGAGCTCCCTCTCATGATCAATCCCACTGGCTGTGCTCGCTCTGAGCCCAAGGTTCCCACACACTGCAAGAGGTAAAACAGAATTACTATAGCAAACTGAACTTTACAGTAATACCTAACATGTTCTGGTAGTTCAAGTATCAAGCACAGTAAAACCTGTGTGGTTTGTCTTTGTAACCCAACAAATATGCAGTTTCATGTTGAGGCCCAAAGCTTTTTAAACTCGTCATTTGAAGCACAGTTGTGTACATTTTTCCCAAAGAACGTTGACTTTCTAAATGCATCTCACATATGACTGGGTTACTCACTCACACTTTGTTTTCTGTTTGTCTCAAGGCCTCACACTCTAAATAGCACCAGCATGTCAAAGGCCTACCAGAGTACCTTTACTGGAGAGCTCAACACACCATACAGCAAGCAGTTCGTCCACTCCAAGTCCTCCCAGTATCGGCGCCTGAAGACTGAGTGGAAGAACAACGTGTATCTGGCGCGATCCCGCATTCAGGGCTTGGGTCTGTACGCTGCCAAGGATCTGGAGAAGCACACCATGGTCATTGAGTACATTGGCACCGTCATACGCAACGAGGTGGCCAATCGCCGTGAGAAGATCTACGAGTCACAGGTAAAAACACTGCTAGTACTTATTTGCGTGGGATGTCCAAATTTAACACTTCAGCGCCAACAAGGTCTTTAAAGTCTGTAAACATTTTTAAAAGCTTAATAGAAGCATGTGTATAAACATTTTTGGTTTTCTTCCTCTAACTTAGAACCGTGGGATCTACATGTTCCGTATCAACAATGAGCAGGTGATTGATGCCACTCTGACGGGTGGCCCAGCTCGGTAAGTGTTGATTTTTTACTAGTTGCCACGTCATGTAAGCCCTTGAATCTAGTATATTTCATTTTACTGACTTTTTTTTTCTTCTTTCCAGCTACGTCAACCATTCCTGTGCCCCCAACTGCGTTGCAGAGGTTGTAACATTTGACAAAGAAGACAAGATTATCATCATTTCCAGCCGCAGGATCCCCAAGGGAGAAGAGGTGCAGTGCATTAGAAACCTGACTACCACTCAATCTTGCGTTTCATCTTAATTGTACCACCTTTTGTATGTTTTTGAAGTTCATTTAAAAATCTCAGCCTCTTAACTGTATGCGTTTCTTAATTCCAGCTGACTTACGACTACCAGTTTGACTTTGAGGACGATCAGCACAAGATCCCTTGCCATTGTGGAGCTTGGAATTGCCGCAAGTGGATGAATTAACGAGAAAACAAGAAAAATGGAGAACTTCCCTCTCACTGGTGCCAGAACACTCCTGCGCCAAAGCCTTTGAATCCTACATAGCCAGTGCATAAGCTGTTCTGAAAGATGTGGATGGAGGAAGGCTGGCCTCTGTCATTGAAAGACTTAAAGCGGCGACACCTGTAGCCAAAGGTTTGAAGAGCATTAATCAATAAAAGCAACCCGACCACCTCCATCAGCAGCAGCTCGATGGCGGGGATTGACTTTCATGTTTGGACTAGTGAATCACCCTTTTCCTCAGCCAAAACCCTTTTCCCCCCCTTCGACTGTTCTCAATAAGCTTACAGTGGCTGGAAAACAATCCTCAACATCTACCAAATGATTCTGACCCTCTGATATCAATACTTGTAGTGCAGAGCTCACCTGGAGCTCCGACAAAAAGCCATTTTAAAATACTAAGAATGAACTAATGATGCATTTTTATGTTTTAAGTCGGACCTATTTCCTGTCCCACCTAACCACACCTCCCCCTTACCTCCCAGAAAAGGCACTTTCCCATCAAGTCATCAATGAAGACAACACGGATATTGGCTAGCTAGACAATCTTGATGTGGCTCTGTGTAAGAACTACATATGATCGATGGAAAAAAAAAGAAAAAAAAAAAAGATGTAAGTTAATATAAAATTTGAGATGCTATTGATCTGTGGCTCCAGAGGCACCAGATGTTCTGACTGTGTGGAGTCCTAAGGTGGGTTAGTTGGACCCAGTCTACCTCATTGATTTAGCGGGAAGTGACTGCTTTGTATGAAAACTGTTAACTGCTACTGTGGAACCGGGGGGGAAAGGGGGTAATGTTTTTATGGGCTTAGCCTTCTCGGACAAGCAGGGAATCTTAAGCAGCAGGTTTGCTCTATCTACTCTATGCTGATGATGATTTACAATAATGAGCCAACATAATTATTATTCATGAATTATTTATACAGAGGAAATATATGACAGTTTTGATAAGATATTGCATTAAAATCACAATCAGAAGCTTAGCAGGTGTCCTGTATGCCACCAAATCATCCTGGATATTGATGTAGCTTTTTCTTTCTTTCCTTTTTTTTTTTTTTTTGTACTTTTTATTTATGCGTCTCAAAACCATGCTATTAGCTGTGTGAAAGCACAATAACATCCACCTTTTTTTAAGTTGCTTAAGACAGTGATGGTGTGAGTGAATGGCTCTAGGATCACAGGAAATTAACCAAGTACACATCTGCTTGTTGCTTCATACATTGAAGTTCTGCTTGTTAAAAACCAGCCGGTGGATGCATGACTACTGTCCCATTTAATGCTTTTTAATTCCCCAGCAACTCACAACTCGAACCTAAAACTTTGAATCATGCCTCTTCCTCTTTGTATTATTTAGTGGACTGTTGTTAAAACTTTACTGTAGTAAGTCTTCCTCTGCCTGAGTACAGCCTGCAGTGTTTCTACTCCCCCTCCCCTCCCCCTGTAGTGTGCTTTTCTAGTGCTGGTACTGTCCTCTCGAGGCTGGACTGATGGCAGGGAAAGACTTATTGGAAAAAAGGGCATTTGTTTTCATTTCTATGTAAGATGAATGAAAAAAAGTCTTTAAAGGGAGCTTTACTGAAACTCCACCTTCCCATACTACTTTGTTTCCTCCTCCCCTTAACCTAAGACCTCACATGATTTAAAAATGCAAAGTTGTACAAACTGTATATATAGTATATGCATTAGGGGACAGCAACTCTTTATCCAGCCCCTTTGTAATCAATAAAGTCAAAAGTGTAGAGAAATAAAATTGAAAAAAAAGAAAAAAATCAACCACTGGATATCATTTTAACAAAGATAAAGCTGTATATAAATATAAATATATGTAAAATGGCAAACTAATATCTTTATGTATATGAACCAGAGTGTTTTGCATTTACCTGTTTTTCTATTAGTGTTTTTTGCTATAAGCTCTCAGAGACAAGTTTGTTAAAATAGGTATGAGAAAATGTCTGGTCTTCTCCAGTCAGTTTGCGACGAGAAGCCGAGGTGATTATGAAAAAACTTTGGATTCACGTTGAGAGTCGTTAATTGAGACATGAAAATCACTTCTTGCATAAAGCAGTACAATGGTGCATAGCATTTGTATTTATGTAATATTGTTCGTGTTTATTTTTCTTTTTATTTATGCTACTGCTTGTTGATTACCAAAACCTGTCCCTTAATCGGTTACAATTGGATTAATATACTCTTGAATGGAAAATCTTGAATTCCCTAGAATATTGTTAGTGTTTTTGCTTTTTTATATCTTCCCTATAGAAGTGAATGTGTTGGTAAACCTTGTGAAATGGTTACTTGGCCTAATGTATGTTATGTAATACTCAAAGTTAATCCCATACTTAACCTGGTAATGAATTGCACTCTCATAGTATAACGGAGAACTTCTCTAAAGTGGTAGATATTGATCAAGTATCCGAGGCAGTGATATATATATTTTTTGGTATGTTTCTATTTCAAGGGAAGACCATGACGAGACATTATGCCGCTCACTGGATTTTAGCCTGAATAATTTTTAACTTCTCTGAATCTTAATTTAAGTTCTCTGCATATCTTATAATTTAATAAAGTTTGCTCAAATTGAAGGTTTTTTTTAACCTCACCTACTTTTTAAAAAGATGTTGCATCTGTACAGCAGAGATACTTTTAGGGAATATGAATAAATATAATGATCATTTTTATTGTATGTGGCATGTTTTGTATGGATATTATTTTGAATTGTACATATTTTTTTCAGGACGCCAGAGGTTGCATCTCTTTATATACAGCTTTCCCACTCCCTTTCCCCTTCATCTTATTTCTTTGTCTGCTTTTGTTTCTTGTAAAGGAAAATAAAATGCATTTTAAATATGTGCTCATTTTTCCTTTAACTAAAAATCCAAGCAGTATTGACACTGAGCTTAAATAGTAATAAATATTATGAACTCAGGTTCTACTCAAATCTTGTGACCACCACCAGATGGAGATCATGGAGATCAGGTTGGTCAGGTTGTCATAGAGATGGTTCCGTCATGTAACAGGTGTGGAACTTGTCATGTGACTACAGGTGGTGGTTGCACATGAAAGTAACTAATGATCTGATGAAGACCACAAGATGTGATTGAAAGCTGTCTGTAAGTCAAGATTATCTGAAAAAGTGACATTCTTCTGATGTCACTTCTGATGATGATGATCAACTTACTGATTTCACATCCTGGGCTCGAAAAGCAGATGTTGATCCTGAGGGAGTGGAAAAAAATCATAGAAACTCACGAAGAAATACAGAAAACTGCATAAAGGACAGATTCACATACTGAAACAGTTTTTGCTCACTTCAATCAGTATATTGGCCATATAGAGATCACTTCCTGATGGGCTTCCAATATAAGTGATGAGGGACAAACTGCGCAGTCCTTGTTCAAAATACAAAAGTTATCTTTACATGAGGCCTCTGCAGTCTTATATAAACAAATCAAGTGTGTATATTCCAAAGTTAGACTTTTTAATGCATAATTCCCTCTGTGTTACTGTCTGAGGAAGCACAAAGAATCAATTTATCTACTAAAAGACTAACTTTGTATGATACCCACTTGATATGATTTACACAGACAACTGAAGCCTCATATCATCCTCAGATAAACTTTTTATATATTTCTGAACAAGGACTGTGGCACAACAGTCACATTGGAAGTCCTTTAGGAAGGAATTGCTTTAAGGGGAACTCCACTGATTTTACACATCATTCTGTTCACAGGTCTTTGGGAATACTACTTTATATATGCCTCAAGTGATGTCACTCAAGGCTTTGGCTGAGGCTGAAAACTACAGGTTTAAAAATCTGAAAAAAAAAGGAAGTGGTGTGAAGTTATAACCTCATCTCTGCTTGAGGCTAGCAGCTCAAGGTTACATTAGCCGCTACTGAGATAACACATCTGAAATTCTGACTGAACTGTCGGCGGTCGAGTTGCATTGTGGGTAATGTGGGTGCCAGGATATCTCTGGTTTTGCTGCATTGATTTTGATCCTTTTTTAAACTGTCCACAGTCAGTCTGACAGTGTTACAGGAGTGCAATGCTACTCTTTCAATAGTCAATATTAATAGGAATTATTACAGGAAGTAAAACCTATTTTTAATGTAAAAAAATCCTTTAATCCTAAATACTGGTTGTTTGTATTCGTGTTAAACTTGTGGCAGCTGTTGACACTGAAAACACAGAACAAACATCTAGAATGAGCAGCACAGTTGAAGTCACACATAAGAAAAAGAGGAATTTATTGTATATCATCTATATACACTTTTGAACTAATTCTGAAAAGATTTGCACAACATGATTTTTGAAATCTTGAAGTATTACTTATGAACAGGATGTCTGATGGTCATATACCCATGGCAACAAACCAAACATGGACAGGAGTGTTTTGACAATTTTGGTTCAACTGACAGCAGTCTCCCATTTCCTCTTCCCAGCTCTCCTTCCTTCCCCCCGCTACGCTCTGCCTGCTGAACTTCCACCCATGTTAACAGTAGCAGCAACATTTCTGGGGTACACAGCCAACAACCCGAACAAAAACAAAACAAAAAAAACAAAAAGAAAACAGGAAGAGGGAAAGACAAGTCTTAATTTCGTCTACCTCAGTGCAGAGGACCCAGTGTTTGAGACAGCATGCAAAATGGACACGAACATGACACATGGATTCTGGATCAAGTGATGTAATAACTAACATTAACTAAAGTCCATGTGGACATAACAGTGCAGAGCCCAATGGTGACAAATGTCTGTGTAATACTTTCATAGTCTTGTCTGCAGAAAAACCTCCCAGCTGCAGGTGACATAAGTAGAATGAAAACGTGCAGTTTCACTTTACAGCATGTCAGTCTTTGAAGTCAAACCTCTGAACTACTTTTCACATCTAACTCTATGTTCCCTGTGTGTGAACTGTCAGCGGTTGTCTTTATTTCTAAATCAACAGCCATTGGCAGGATTTTTGAGGTTTACATGATGCTCCTTAATATTCCAGTGTCAATGAGAAAGAAAGAGATGTCACCCCAGAGGACGTATGTAGAAACAGATCTGCATTATTGAGCTCTGAAAAGAACTCATTGAGCAATTCCAACAATTACACATTTTTTTAAAAAACAACAAAAAAAAAAAACTAAACAAAACAGAAGTTGCAGCAAAATTATCTGGGATCAGTAGTACCACCAAACTGCCATGAGAGGAGCAAGTGAAAAACAAATTCCAGCAGATGACACAGTCTATATCCTGGCACAGTTAGAAACCATGCGAACAGCTCAAACAACAGACTTTTGAAAGTACCATTCAAGCAAAAAAAAATAAAAAATAAAAAAATCACTGTTTAAATGTCACACTGGCGCTTGTGGCATAAAAGGAAAAAAAATGCATGTTTTATATACAAATCATATGTACCCATCAGTAGTGTCTAATGTCAAAGTCAAAAGAAAACACCCATCATGATGTCTTTACATAAAACACATAAAATATATTTCAAAGCCATTTCATACGCCTCTTATTTGCTTAGTGTGCACGATGTCATCGCCTGTCACCGACGGGGTTTATGGCTACATCCATATTTGAACTGAGTGTCTTATTAAATGAATGTAACAACCCCTTAATCTTAACATCTGAAAGATGGTGAAGACTTGGACTGAACTACAACATTTAATTTTCATATCAAGACTCTGGCTTGTCACATCTCGTCTCACAGTGTTCATCAATATGAAATAAAAATATCAACAAATAAATAAAAATAAAACCATCCCAGACATTATCCCTGCCTCATTTCAAACTAACACCAGGACTGGACCACATCCGTTATGTGATACCTGCGGGTCTCACACATGATGAGGAAGCTACAGTTGAGTGCAACTAATTTCGGTTTTGTAGGATATTTCAAGTGAGGGATTAAAAAGCACATTCTGGCTGTTCATGCTTAATTAAACCAAATGTCCAATAACTGCTTTTGTCTACTGAACTACAGCCTATATCAGAGGACATCTGAGTGTCTTAGAAAACATGCTAGTAGTCCAGACACCTTTTACACACATACACACAATTAGAGACAGTGCTTCAGCCTCGTTCTCCCTCACACACTAACAGCAACAGAATGTGATGTTGCATGGCCAACAGAATATGAAGTTAAGTGTTATTGTTTTTTAACTTAAAAACCACAACATGCTTGACTTTTCTGGACAAGGTTAGTCCATCCATGGGACAATTTCGGAGAGGTAAAAATTCTCAAAAAAAAAAAAAAAGAAAAAAGAAAAAGAAAATCCCGTCACTGTACAATAATAATAATTCCTGCCATGGGAAATGAAAACAAAAAAAGGTTGAGTGTGATGATATTAACAGTGGTAGTGCTGTAGTGTTGTGGCCCATGGAGAAGAGGGTCAAAGGGAACAGGGGGGAGACACAAGGATCGAGGGGAGACAAGGGAGGGGTGGGGGGAGAAGTCAGGAGGGGGGAGGGGTGATTCTCAGTAGTTTTGGCTAAAAAGGTGAGGTAGGCCTTGTCACAACTTGGAGTGTGGCTTTAAAACTGGCAGGGTTTTCATTTGCAGTCTGTCTTTAGTGTTTGTTTTCCTATGGGAGTGTGGTCTGGTTGTGCGTCTCCAGTGCGTCTTTTTTGCCGCCTGGCGCTCACATTTTGACGTCCTCCTCCACGCTGAGCTGAGACAGAGTCTTCTTGATGCGCAGGGCTGTCAGTCTGGCTGCACCGTTGGCGTACCAGCACTCCCTCATGATCTTCCCCATAACGCGCAGCGACTGCACAGGAAAAATGAGTTTTAGACTAAAACAACTAATTTTTCTCCACTGTGGAAACATGATCGATCAGAGTTTAAGGGGACAGCGCTCAGAGAAACAGTACACTTCTACTGCTGACCTGTGTACCTTTATTGAAGAATTTAAGAAAATTAAAGGAACTCCTGGTCCTCTTTATATGATATACGGTAAACTAACACACTGACATACACCTATAACAAAGGAAGATAAATTAGACTAGAAGTCTGTCTACCTATATAGCCACAGAATGTATTTTAAGAAAACTGTCAGAGCAGCTGTTGTTTTTTTTAGTGTACACATAGTGTGAAATACCTCATAGCTCTGCCACCAGTTGGGCACATTGGGCCTCAGTTTCTGGTCACACACCACCTTCCTCATCTCCTCTATGGAGGGGTCAGAGGGCACGAGGTCATAGTAGGGCAGCTGGTACTCCTCATGGATACCTGCAGAACACAATGGAGAAGACTCGTCAGTTTCTGGTTTCATGGTTTCGTGCTCCTGATCATTAGATAGATTCCCTCTCAAGAAGAACATTTTGCCCCCCCCCAATCAGCTGCCACTGGTGGTCTTACCTCCTGCATTACAGCGACGCGCAATCTCCCAGTACACCAGGCCCAGCGCAGTAAATGTCAGCACACTTAAAGGAATCAAAGTGTTTCATGTTGATGGTTTCATCCAGAACTTCTGGAGCCATATATCTGGGGTGGACACAAAGAGTAGGAGTGAACAATGGTAACAAATTAGAATTTTTATATGACTGATTAAGCCGTTTCAGTGATCATATTTAGCAGAGTTCAAAGTTAATGGAATTCAAATTAGAATGTTTAGGGGCAACGCACATTACTCATCAAAAAGTCACTTTTAAAAGTGAAGCTGGCAAAGCGTTGAGCAACAATCAAGCAACAAAGGTTTTGACACAGACAGCATCTGTTAGCAGGTTCTTTTCACTGCTGTTTTGATCGTTTCATGAGAATTGCAGGCGATAAATAAAACCTGACCTTCAACAACCCGCTACATTTGTACTGTATAACTACATTTGTGTGCTTATAAGTATGGAAACATTTACCTCTTAGTGCCCACACGCTGGTTCGGTGCTATATCGATTGTGTCTGTGATGGACTCATGGCGGACTGCCAGACCCAGGTCGGCTATAGCACACATGCCGTTCTTCTTAACCAGGATATTTTTAGACTTGAGGTCACGGTGAGCAATGCCAGGCTTACCTGCAGGAGAACGCATAACACATCATTACACTGGCCTATAGAGTGCAGCAGAAACAGCTGAACAGCTAGCTGAATGCAAATAACTAATGTGTGCGCTGTCATGTTCCTGCTGTGTTCATTTGTTTATTAATCATATTCTCTGTGTTTTAACATGGCGGCTTCATCTCACCCTGAGTGCCGAGGATCTCCATGTGGAGGTGCGCCAAGCCGCTGGCTGCTGACAGTGCAAGTTTGATCATGCCCTCGATGGTGACAGAGTAGCGGTTCAGGTAGTCAAAAAGAGAGCCGTGCTCATGATAGTCTGACACCAGCCAGAGCTGAGTCCATGTGCCATTGTCTGACAGAGAGCAAAAAACAGTAAGAGTCAGAGAACATACAATTAACATCTAGGAGTATCAAAATACACTAAATGTACGGATCTTTAACTATTAGTGAGAAGTTTGAATTTCTAAACATCAACAAGACAAATAAATACCTTTATTGTCTGCTGCGATGAATCCTAGGATGTTCTCGTGTCGCAGCATGATTGTCTGGTAGATCTCTGCCTCTCTGAACCAGGAGCGCTCCTCCCTGGATGAGAAGATCTTCACCGCCACATCTCCTCCTCTCCACTTCCCTCGCCACACTTCGCCGAAACGACCCTTTCCTATTATCTCCTGCAGCACGATGGTCCTGGCCACTGTCCGCTGCACAAACAGGGGCAAACCTGCAGGGGGCAGTTGAGAGACTTACTAAGCACATTAGCCATTGTTCCCTGTGGACTTTGTTTTGTAGATGTGGAGTGGTGGAAGCACTCTCAGCAGATTCTAGGTTAGTTATGCTCATTTGTACATTTATAGAGTGACATATGGACAACTAGTCTGATGCCTATGTGTCCTTTCAAGAGCATTAGCAAAGAAACTGTTCCAAAAATACATTCTTTTTTTCTTTATTACATCAGGTAGCATGTACTGACCAGAGCCTGATCCAGAGGTGGACATGTCATAGATGAGGTCCTGCAGGGTCTTGTCCTTGGCCAAGTACAGATGGTCACAGGAGGGGTCCTCTACCTCCAGCCTTTGCCTGTGGCTGTAGGCCCTCTGGTGATACTGGAAAAGGAACACGCCGACCATCAGCAGCACACATAGCAGGAACACCGGCCCTGCGATGACCGCCACCAGCTCCACCGGCCCCCAGGGACTTCCTTGGCTTGACCAGTCCCCCCCTTTTGTTGGGACTAGGATGCCAAACAAAAGATGCAGAGAAGCAGTGGTGATTATTTTGAACTCAATCGACTGAAACGGTGTTACTGTCAGACTGAAAGAAGAAGAATATTCATGATGGACCCTCACCTGGGACTTTCAGGTCAATACTGTTGCAGTAATCTACATAGCAGCAATGTGTGTTGAGCAGGCCTTCAGCACTCAGACAGTAGAAGGGCTGTCCAGGGGGAACCAGGTTGTCCCGGTTGATACAGATGCGTACGTGTTGCTCCTTCCCCTGGATATAGTACGTTGAGGCCATGCAGGCGCCATCTGTCTCACACTCATATCCTGTCTTCTCACAGTTTGTGCAGTTACAACGCAGAGCTGCGGGAAAGGACAGAGAGAGTTAAGTAAATAACAATTTCTCGAATAGAGGCCATGAGATGAAAAAAAAAAAAAAAAACATAATCTATTTCACTTCTCCATTTTGTCCAGCAGGGGGCAAGCTAACCCCACAGGTTCAACACAGGATGTAGAGAGTGTAGTGTCCCATTCAGCTGTAGGCATTTTGTGACATGCAGACACAGAGCTGGGAGTTTAGCGGCAGCAACCAGACAGCCTTGATGGCCCTGAAATCAGATCCTTCACTGCAGATGAACCCAAACACGCAGGGTGGAGATGGACCTGCCCAGTGGGACAGACAAAGTGAAACCCAACAAGGGGAGAGGGCTCCTGCCAAATCCCCAATGCAGCATTCTGCTCCATGCCTCTCCTCTGTCTTTCTCACACTGACACACAGAGAGCTGCCACTGTTTAAGCTAATGAGACAGGAGTTTTATTAAACACAGCACACTCCTGCGCGGGGACCTATTAAAGCTGACAGAATGGAACTCCTGCCGCCGCTGTAATAAAAACTATGACGGTCCACCTACTCGCTCAAATGAGGTCAGTGCCAGAAAGTCCGTACAAATCCACCACATCTAAAACAAAACCAGTGTTCGTTGGGCAACCCGGAGAGCAAGAAACTGCAATCTGATTAGATTTGGAGTGAAATGTGATTTTCAGTCACAGCACACATGCTTCTCATTTGGAGTAAGGTCAGCGCAGAAGGCTCCTACCAAGGTTTTCTACTTCCAGAGTGCAAAGCAGGACCAGACAAGGTTAGATGGGGGGGGGGGGGGGGGGGTAGTTTTCACATTGGAAAAACACGAGGGAAGCAGCTAAGCTCAACTGAACCCCAGTCAGTGGTTAAATGACAAACTGTCTGACTGACAACAGGGCCGCGAGTGAGGCGTGACAGGCCAAGAGCTGATCCTTGGTCAAAACAAAGGCTGGAACACTCAAGACTAATCGCTGTGGACTTAGCGAAGACAAGACCACCGTACCAACAACAACAGAGGAGAAGACACAAAACAGAGAGGAATTTCAATCCTTATTCTCCTACAAAAAAAAGAGGCTCAGCATCGGTTGGACCACTGACAATGCCTGGCCCTGGGGAAAGAAAAGATTTTAAAAGTGGCAAGCTTCCACTAATCCTCTGTGTCTTATCCTGAGGGTTTCTTTGACCAGATGAGCTCACTGATCTTCCTTGTTTGTACCAACTCTCTGTCAAAAGGTGTCAGCAGATTTTAACACATTCTTGAACCAACTGAGACGTCACACGATGAAGCTTTTGTTCAGTATGGTTCAGTTTAAAACAAACAAACAAACAAACTCAAAATGACTGATACACTGATTGCGCCATCAGCATGTAATACCAAAGTGGACAAAACCACAAACATTAGTGTCATAGGAGTGGTTTCCACTGAACTCTGGGAGGTTGCAATTTGTGTGGGAGCATTTTTTTGCATATAGCGTGTATGCTGATGTGTCTATGCTTGTTCACTAAGTGCTAACTGGAAATGTGGAACACTTGAAGCAGGGTTTCAGTAATATTTCTCATCTGTTTGGTGTTTGCGTGTGAGCATGTGTGAGTGTGTGTGTCTTGCTTGCCAGGAGGTGAGCGGGAAAGCGGCAGGAACTGTTGGCGGAGTGCGTCCAAATTCGCTAAAGTTCGCATGCAGATGGAATTTCCTGCAGATTACACAGAGGTGAAGCAGGCTGGAGCTGATAAAGAGAGAAAAACAAGCCCTGTGCCACATCACGCTAATCTACAGCATTAATGGTGCAAATATTTCAGCTAAATAAAACAGATGACATGAGTAACAGCAGTAAGTTAAAAAGCTGGACAGCGCTCGATATCCATCAAATTCAGACATGAAACCCTCCTTCCATCAGGCTCCTCTTTTGCAGACATGCTGTTTACTGGTTCTCAGTGAAATAAATCAATCTTTAGCAAGTGAGTCCAGACAGGAGGCATTCTTGATCAATCCATCCTCAAAGTAAGCGTGACATTAAAAAATACACATATTTTTGAGGGAGAGGGTTTCTCCACATCACATTCACATTACGGTGAACTGTTGTAAAAGAGACTTAAGTGTCCTTATTTTTTCTCACAAGAATCAAACTCAAGACTATAAAGGAGTTCCTGCAATAAATTTACAGGAGCGAGCTGATAGGAACACCATGATCTGCTGAAATGAACAGGCGCATCCATCCTGAAGACTCTGTGTGTGGTAAGACAGATGGTACACAGACATACAGACAGAAGCTCAGGAAGGAAACCAAACATGGCTGAAAACACACACATTCATTCTGCCATGGATGGTTTGTGGTCTACCAAGAGTTTGGTTTGTGGCATGTCTTCCCTTCCGTTAAAGGCTACCTTGCGACTATACCATATGTTGGCTGCCTCCAGACAAACAAGCTACAACAGTATGAGTGACAAATATGGAGAACATTTTATGACAGTAGAGATAGAAATGGTTTATAGATAAAATAATTAAATCCTGGAACTTTACAAATTAAAGTAATTCATCACATTGAAGCAAAAACCCTGTAAACCCAATGCTGTCACGAAACAGTTGTGCTCATTGATTTGCAACACTGCCCACTGCAACCTAACACAACCAGAGATATTAAAGGGATACGTCAGTAGAAAAATCTCTGTTGACACAATGTGAAATTGTGACCTCAAAAATAAGAAGAATATAGCTAAATCAAACAATGTCCAAGTAAGAACTCCTAGCACACTAGCATTTATCCAAATGCCATGTTGTTTGCTCTGCATATTTCACTGGATTCAGAGCACAAGTGTTACAAAGCTGGGCTAGGGAATAATATCAAGGCTAAATATACATGGATCTGAGTAGAGGCTGGGTGTGTGTGGCTTTTAAGCGAACTCTGCTCTTGTATCCACATAATTGGTGGTCTTTACACTGGTCCTTTGTGTGGAGATTAAGACGACATGAGGAGGGATTGGACTGGCCCTGCACGAACAAAGAGCAGAGAGTGGAGTGGGGGAGCGCACTTCAGCGTGGAGCAGTGAGAGAGGGGGGATGGGTGGGCACGCAGGGGATAGACCTGGGTTAGCAGTAACAACCCCCGATGTTTTGGGGGGCTGCTTCGGGCCAGACAGGATGGGGGCTGGTCCCAAATTGGGCAGGACAATACAGAGAGGAGGGGTCAGAGGGGGTAACGAGCGGGAATTACAGAGCCCCCCAGCTGCGATTGAGGTCTACCCAAGTGACCAGCTGTGACCATCATTAAAACTCAGTCTAGACTTTGACTTACGGGAGGGGGTAAATAACAGGAAAAGGGAACCGTGGAGGAAAAAGGGGAGAACGCGGTGAAAAAAAGTTTCTCCTTTGAGCTGTTACTATGTGAAGTTCCTATCATTCCGTTCATGTTGAGACAGGAAATAGCAGACATAGTGAGGAAGGGATTAATAAAACATTGTTGCCATAACCAGCGTTGCTTTAACTGGGACCAAACCAAAAACCACAGCCTAGTCCCATTCCAAACAGCTTCACACATTAACCTTGATGACAATGTTTTGTGTATGCGTGACTGTATACATGTGTTGTTCAGACTTACTCGTGCAGTGCAGCCCTGTCAAAACAGCGGTGAACTTTCAAGTATGGTAAGATGATAAAGTCTGTGGAAAATACTCTAAGCGTGCTTGGTGCAGGGCAGCGGGGGTTACACAAACACAGTGGGTTTCTGGGGGGCTAAGCGACGCAGACAGAGAAGGTCGGTCCGCGCGTGTGCACTGGGAGCAGAGCACCATTACCAAAATGCACTGGCTGAAATTAGATCCATACAGATACCAGACTGAGAGCTGATCAAGACAAGCAGACGCCACCAGACAGTGTGAGTGCAACACACACACACGTACGGGCGCACACACGCGCACACACCACAACTGTGTCCTAATCAATGCTAGGGGAAGGAGGAAAGTCATTACCTTTGTCTGCATCTGAGGGTCAGATTACTGATCTGATTCTAAAGTGAGGTCTCTGGGGCTGAGGCTGCTTCTACTATCTCTACCAACCACCACCCTCTAGGCTACATCCCATCCTGTCTGTCTGTCTGTCTGTCTGTGAGTACAGGCTCACTTCAGACTTGCTGCTGATGTTGGTGCTCAAATTCCCAAACTGGTCAATGCTGCCTCTTTAATGACCTAGTACGTTGCACTGCTGTGAGCCAATGCATCAGCCATGTGACTTGAGCTTAAAAACCCTTCTGAGTATTAGCACACCAGAGACTTAACAATTACTCTTTTTTTCTGTCCCACAACTGTTGCTTAAGTTTTACTCCGGCTAAAGCTATGAGTATCAAACCTCAGCAGTGTTTTGGGACTGAAAACAAATAAATAAATAAATTAATAAATAAAGAAAAAAGAGAAAATTTAAAAGAAACAACCCCAAATGCAACTTTTTGACAACAATGGTATCCAATTAGGCACGTTTTTGTACATTTGCTTGAGTGTAGATAACATTTGACAGTTTAACAGACAAGGACTTTGTCTTCCTCATTAAATTTAAAAAGTGTTTTATAGAGAAGCATTTACACTTTAATGCAATTTTGGTAATGCTGTTTTTCATTGACACTGACAAGAGATCAGAAATACCAGTTTAAACCAACCTCTGTATTGTAGAGGTCATGTTGATGATAGCAGAAACAAAAAATGATGATTATCTAATTTTATTTTGCAAACAGGGCATTTCGCAGATAATGTTATGACACCAAAACAACTACTTCCAGTTATCATCATCAAATAGTCCAGCCCTAACTGCTGATGTAGGAAAAAACACTGGAACGGTCACAAAGGGTCCTGCCACATTAATACTGAAATCATACCAGCCTAATAAAATTACATTTATTATGCAAAAAAGGAGCAACTTTGCATACTGGACTGCAGAGTGTAACACATTTGTTCTCTTTTTAAGGTAACGTCCCCATGGAGGCCTAGAAAAGGCAAGAAGGCAGTGGTTTAGACTGTACTTAAAGAACTAGTTAGATACACTCACACTACATTCCCCAAGCAAGAAAGTTCTTACCAACCACACCAATCAAAGCAAATCATTGTCAGGGAAGTATTGGAGAAAACTTGACAAGTAGACTGCACACCTTCCAGCAGAAAATAGGAGGCAGAGCAGGTCTAATCTGCATTCCAACAGCAGCCAAAAAAACAAATCAAACACCTCAACAAAGAGACGTGTGCTGGAGGATGGGTGTCAGGTTTAGCCCTATAGACATGAACTCGCGTAACTACCGGGTCTGTCTGGGTGTACTGTGACAATAACAACTCTCTATCACCAAGAACATTTAAGGGTCTGGCACAAAAAGCAAATGTTCTTGTACCACTAACACGTATACTACAAAAACCCTTTAAATAAAGACAAAGTGCTCTGTTTAAATTAATGGCATAGAGAAGTGGGTAACTGATCAGTGAGCTGGCTCTGCGGTGGTAGTAATCCCCTTGTGGTCCAACATCAGTAATGGGGGAGCTGGGTCAGTCAGAGGCTATGCTGTCTGCTGTAGCAATTAGGGCTCTGTGCCTCTGGGCCAACGGAGGTCATTAACAACACTGGTCATTATGGAGGGAAAACGAGACCACCCCAGACCTGACCTGACCCTGTCTGGCTCAGTGCCACAATACAGAAACTGTTGGTAAACACAAATTGCTAAGGAGGAGGAGGTTTTGGGCCAGGAAGTAACATGAAATTTCATACGGAGGACGTGCAACTTCAATTGATCATAATTTAGCTGCAGGGATCCAGCAGCCTTACACATGTATCTATCCACAACAGGCCTCGACAGCTGCTAAACCTTTAGGAAAAAAAAAACAAAACAACTTTCTCCCTTAAGACAGCTGGAAATACTACCACACCCCCCACCCCTGATCAAACTCTTTTCTCTTCACATGCACACACCTTTGAACCCAATAAGTTTCAACCTTTCTCTGTACATTCCCTTGGCTCTGATCTAATGGGCAGGTGTACACATGCTCCAGTCTGACTAGCTCATACTTCCTACACCTGAACATCAAATTTGACATTAAACAGCACCTGTACCAGAGGCAGTTCTCTGAACAAGTTGAGAAGAAGGCACTTTTCTCTGTTTCTAGTCGCCCTGTCTTTGATTTACACTGAGGAACGTCAGGGAATGACAAGACTCTGGCAGAGCTGGTGATAGTATGTGGAAGGGCTACTAAAAGTGAGATCAGAGTTCAAGAGATAACAAGGTTTCATCTAACCAAAGGCCTTCCTCTAACCTGGGAAAAAAACTAACAAACAAACACACATGGCAAATGTTAAAGTTTTCCTCAGCTTCCTGTGGTGGCAGTGAATAAGTGAAAGCAGAAGTGGGACCACAGATAACAAAGTACAGATTAAATTCTGATAAAGCACCAGGCCTTTTATATGAGAGCGATAGAGAATGGAGAGGGTGGGAAGAAAAGAGAAAGAGGGACGCGCCCTACCTCACGGCAGTGTGGTTGACAGTGCCCATATCACATTGCTACTGTGTTCAATGCACCCAGGCAGACTGCGTCACGCAGGCATGTAATGCCCATAACACCACTGACTCCTAATCCTTATGAAGTCAACAACACGTGACGGATTCATCAAACCCATGAGTAAAGCATATTCTCACAAAAACATACTACGCTTGCCACAGCCTTGGAATCTGCTCTAGCTCACAGCTACTTTCAGGTTTGTCTGGTTTCAGCTCTTGCATGGTGTAATCCATTATATGGCGTGAAACCATGGCTCCAGACAGACTTGTGGGCCCCTTTACATGACAGACCCCGCCAGCTGGACAAACCCATCATCACCCTCCCTCATCTGCTCAGGCCACACACACCCACCCCCACTCTCCCCTCACACATCACTGTTAATGTTAGAGTAACCCAGTCAGACAAACTAGCCACCCAGGTGTGATAATTTTCCCCGCATGTCTCACATGAAGTGATCAACCTTGGTGTACTACACCCTTATCTAAACTGAGCGGGGGAGGAATATTTTCATGATTCTTGTAAGGATGACTCAACTGTATGAAGCACAACATACACTTTAATAGATGACAATGAAGTCAGGATATTTATTCTGGCACACACTACTGCATTTTGTCTTTTTATTACTTAGTTTATCTGCAAGTTGCAACACGGTAAAACAGCCTTAAGATGCAAAGACAACAGGAAGCGCAAAAAAGCAGGGGTTTGCGTAACACAAGACGTGCTTATGTCTCAAAGGAAAATCTATTAATCCCAAAGTAAAAGTTGGGTGTTTGGCTCAATGTCAGTGATGAGTAGATGTGCTGTGGAGGCAAACACAAACAAGTTTAGTACAACATCTGCTCATTTGAAACAGTGGAGTGGAGCTGGGTATCAGCTGCTCCAGCAGGATGGATTCAGACTGAAGCAGCCCCATAACTGGCGCCTCAAAAGACCCCACTTGCCACATTTCCATCACAATGAACCCAGACTTCAACTCTGACTTCTGTCTGGGATGGCTGAATGCACGGCTGTTGTCACCCTATGCCAGCATTCACTTTCTGCTGGAGGCCACTAAGGAGCCTTTTCACTCCTTACAAATGGACACCAATGGAAGAGCTGCCAGTATTTACTCTCAAAAACACATTTCATGCACAAAGTAGGTTAGGCCTTCATTCAGAGACTTCTTTCTGCTCTCTGCACTGTGGAAAGCGGTGCTCACAACATGCGACGGAACTGTAACTGACCACATTGCACATATTTAACCAGCCAACTATAATTACATGGTGTTGTACCCAAGCAAGTGATAAGCAGACACAAGCAAACAAGAGATTGTTTGGTAAATACATTAGCATAACAGCAACCGAGAGATAACTTCCAACACCGACAGCAGACCGTGGAATATAATATGTCCATACGCCATAATAAAATGATTTTATTTCAGTCTTGGGGCCCTCAGACGAAACACAATTATCGACAATGTTCAACTTCACACAGTAGTTATCCTTCAGCTAGCAAATGTTAGCTAGCACCTTGAAACAAACAGCCCCACCATGTTGTTGTTGTGGTTTAGCTACTTGCTCCGTGTTCAGTGCCGACCATTAACACATCGGGTTTCGCCAGTCGATAAAAATCACAATCAACAACAAACTATCTGACGGCATGACTTTTGTTTCGTGCGAAACAGCGACTGTGGTTTTTGAGGTCGACGCTAGCTAGATACGGTTAGCCAAATCTCCGATACAGAGCGCCATGGCGATGAGCGACAACAGGCGATGCCCAGTCCAGGAAAACACATCGAGACAAAAGCCGGAGAGGTGCTCGGATGAAACTTACCATTACCGACGGCCACTAACCCGAGCAGGGCCAGCAGCGTAGGGGCAATTTGTTTTAGAGCCATTTCTTCAGAATTCCCATCTCTCCGCGATGAAATGCGTCCTAAGTGTGTCGTTATCAACACGACCAGCCCTGAAACACAACCACAGTCCGACCGCACACACCACACCGCCAGATACTCGCCAGCCAGCCAGCCAGCCAGCCAGGCGAGTGACGTGTTTAAAGGGGTGTGTGTGTGCATGTTTAAAGGGGAGGGCTGCTGCTGCTGCTGCTGCTGCATGTCCCCGTCTATCACGGAGGACAAAGCTGTGTGTATTGGGGAAAAAAAGAGTTGAGGGAATAACAATCTAGTCCCACATAATCAGAGGGAAGACACAAAGTGCAGTTAACTGGAAACAATCATAATCAGATCAATATTTGGTGTGACCATTGTTGATCTTTAAAACAGCACTAGTTGACATAGGTACACTTAGGACTGCACTGGGCTATGACCTGGACAAAGGGGTGCCCAGCGGCCCCCAAAGCCTGAGGTTTACTACATGGGTTGGTCTACATTATATGAGAAACCACAAATTAATCAAAATATCAACTATGATGGGTCAACCAATCTCCCAATCACATGCAAAAAAAAAAAAAAAGAAAATAAGGACAAATAAGTGAATAAAATATGGGTATAGAAAATTAACTGTAACTGAAAATCAGAACTTGATAAATAGAAGCAGAATGTACAGTCATGATACTAAAATCACTTTGAAAAAGATGAAGAAATGTACATTAAACAAATGATGTACAGGTGTAATATACAGGGTTTGATTTTCTCATATTTACAAAAACATTTCCTGTTGTAGTTTAACAGATAGAGGTTATTGTTTCCATCCTTAAGATATCACAGGGGAGCAGTATGTTTATCATGATTTTATGGCTGAATAAACTGAACCTTGAACTATGATTGAGATCATTACATAACACTGTCCATTTGGTGGTTGATCTATTAGAAACAAAGATGTATTCACAGAGCAAACAGAGCCTGAGTTTTCCCATGTTAATATTACTGAGCATGTAAAATCATGAAATCTCTCTTTTAATGACATGAAAAATCACTTACTTATAAATAGTATGTTAAAATTTGTAAAAAGAAAGTAGTAAAAGAAAAGAAAAACCCTGTTATCCCTTCAAAAAATATGCGATTTAATTATCTGAAGTCAGTCAATAATCATTTATTGGAAAACCAACAACTACTGCTCCCCCTCATTATCTGTTTAGTGTCTATGAATATGATCTATTATTATCATAAAGCTCATGTCATACTACAGTGTAGGATGAATTATGTTTTGATGAGTAAATGCATTCCTGGTTGAGGTTATTGCTTACAACTGTGCATTTGGTAATAGGAACAAAGATGTAATCAGGGAACTCACTGGGTCTTATCATTATTATTATTATTATTATTATTGAAAATCAAAGAAATATCACTTTTCATTATATAAAAGAGAGGGAGAAAATGAGCAAAACTAATCTGATGACATTTTGTCTATTTAATTATCTGAAATCTTCCTTCCTTACATTCAGTTTACCCTCTGTGACAATACTATGTTTTTAATGTCCTAAAGATTATGTCACACTAAACCTTTTGGGTCATATTAGCTTATGTTTTCTAGTTCAGGTCATAGCTTAACACTGTGCAGTTTGTCTACTGGAAACAAAAATGCATTCAGGGAACAAACTGAGTCTAACTGGCTGCCACTGTTGTAAAACCATAAAATGTCTCTTTTCGTGACATAAGCTGGTTTCACTCAGCATCAGTAAAATGAGAAAATTGCTTTGGTACAAAATTGCTCAAGACACAGTTAGGAGAGAGGGTGAAAATAAGTAAAAAAGTAAAATCTTCTGTAAACTGTGCTTTAG
Source organism: Lates calcarifer (assembly GCF_001640805.2). Lineage (NCBI taxonomy): Eukaryota > Metazoa > Chordata > Actinopteri > Centropomidae > Lates > Lates calcarifer. The sequence continues at coordinate 13,465,690 of NC_066838.1, read as the reverse complement.
ATGACTGGTATATTAGAAACTAAAATGTACTCAGTGGACAAACTGGTTCTAACCATTTGCCTCCCTCTGGCATTATTACTGAACATGTAAACATGTCTCATTTCACAAAATAAACCAAATATTTTCATGACAACAGTTAAAAACCAGTGGAAATGATGACAATAATCTGATGACTGATAACATCTTGCCCGGTCAAAGTGTGTACACAGGGAGTCAGTCACCAAACTCATGACTCTAATTTAAATCAGGCTACATCTACATTCAAAATAGACAGTTGAAGTCAGGCATGACAAGGCAAATGGGGGAGGAACCCAATGTGGCTGTGATAGGTGACTAAACCATATCTTTTATTATGGTTGTAGGCTAGCAGGCAGCAGTGGAAGAAATGATTCGCCTCCTATACACAGTAGGTGACTCTGGGCCTCTCTGCATTTGTCTGAGCAGCGCTGTAACAAACATGTGTCTATCCATCCATATCCAATGACTGATATGAAAGAAAAAATACCAATCCTGCAGTCCCCTGTCCAAATACCGTGAGACCAATTTTGTTTGAGTCTGCATAAAAAAAGAGCTTCAGATCAGATCACACAGCAGCTCCTGTATTAGATTCTAGGAAAGTTACATCTGCTTGCAGTTTTTAGTGAAAGGGTGTAAAAATAACCATGGGTCTAAAGATCACAAAAGGTGTTTTGGCCCAGCTCCATTCATGGTTTTCTCTGAGCTCAGGCACACGGCCTGTCTTTACTCCACTAACACATCCAGCTGCCACTGATTTGAGAATGTAGCTCAGGAAGAGGCAAGTCACGCTGTAACCAGGTACATTTGGGACTTTGTCTGTGCCTGCTTTTATCACCTGTCCTCCTGCTAGCACTCTCACTGATCTGTCCTCAAGCCTAATTGTGTCTGCATACTCTCCTCTGTGGCTTTATATCTGTCCATTATCAGCCCTGTCCAATTTATCTCCACATTTCTTCAGTGCACGTTGTCTGCTGAACAAATCCCTCTGTCTCTACCGAGCCATTTGGAATGATCCCACTGTGAAAAAGAATACACAGAGGAGGGAAACAGAGGGAGAAGTGAGATGGGCTTCAGCACTCACAGACAGGGGGTTTGGCCTCTCTGATACTTGAACAACCCCCCCCCCCCCCCTCCGCCACCCCCACCCCCTGCAGTGTTAAAAATAACCAGTTCTTCATCTGACTGACCAGACAGACTGGGGCTTTGAGGGAGTATTATCTCTCTGGAGTTTGTTCAACAACCAGGCAGACAGACAACACACACACACATACACACACACACACACACACACACACACACACACACACACACACACACACACACACACAAACAGATAAAGGAATTACAAGCACAACAGATACAGAGAGAAAAAATGGGGATGCAGATATTACACCAACCACTGGGTAACAATCTTACCAATTCTGATTCTTGTTGGACATTTTCTATTCTCTGTGACAGTCTCAACACCTCAGACTTGTTGCTTTTATACTTCACGTCGACCACATTTTCTCACCAGATCACTGGTGCAGCAATACTAATTTCTAGACAAAGTGTACACTAAGGTTGCTAGAGTTAAACCTAAAATTGGTGATGGCTAAAAATGTTAACAAGTAATTTTGATTTTGAGAACATAATCATTTGTGTATGTGCGTGTGTTTTTAAACATATCACATTTTTCCTTTAGGATTTAAAAATTAGTTTGAAATGAAACTGAATAGACCTGCATGTTTACATTCTTTCTTTATTACTGACAACATAAAATATAACAAATGAAAGATTATATTAGTATTTTCAGTGTTTAGAGCATATCATATCAATAACTACTGAGAACAATGCAACAAAAATAAATATATGAACAATTTTTGAATATGTATTCATGGAGTCCCCATTCAGTCAGGTTTGACTTACATTCTTCTATTTATATTTTCAATTTATTAATTTATTCACCACGTGATGTTAGTGTGACTAAGACCTTATTTTACTGTCATGCTGTATCTCACGTATATATTTCCTGAGAGTTAATCAGTCTCTTGCCTTACCCTGCTATTGGATTAATTTATTATACTTCAGTGTCATGAAGAAACACTGGTCTCAACTTGTTTCGTTTAATAATTTTAAAATGATGCAATGCTGACGATTGCAAAACTGATTACACCATACATTTTCCAGGGTAAACTGCACTACTGTAAGCAACATGGACCACTTGTTTGTCTATTATCTAATGACCTCTTCTGGCCAATGGGAGAACTGCAAAAATCTGTGGTACAAAACAGTATCTACGGCACAAATGTTTGAAAAATACAATCCTTTATTCAACATATACAATATTACATGTCTGCTTGTGAATTCCTTTACTCACCATAGTGACTGTGTGGTACATGTTGGCCTACAGAGATGTAAAAAAAATAATTTGAAACATTTGAAACATTATGTTGTACAAAAGGATATAAAACGTGTTTCATTGTAGAATAATAGAAAATAATACCCCCTTTTCAAATATATTTACAATAAACAGTGATAGAAGACAACAGCTTCAGTGCTGTTGAAATATGTACAACTAAATATCTCAGTGTGTCTAGGTGCAGATAGTAAATGCTCATTTTATATAAGTTAGATATGCTTACAGAGCAGGTAATGTGCTTTGGTATGAACATGATGGTAATAATATTTCCTGTATTTTATAGTAAAGACAGCTGAGACCATCACACTCTCTGTGGTTTTCTCCTGTGGCTTTGGCCATCATGGAAAAACCCATATGTATAATTTTAATGCATAGCAGAGATCATCCTCTTGATAAGAGGATTAGTAATTGTGCTATGCAAGGTTTTCCATTCTGTCATAATGAAGGGGAATAGTGAAAGGAGAAATAAAGTGTAGAAAATAGAATTTTATGAATTCCATGGTGATAATTCTTTGTTCACTTCTCTGCTGGAGTGTATCTGATCTATTACCAGTAACAGAATATAAAAGCAAAATACCCTGATAAAATTTTTGGTCCTAATAGGTTTCTTTTGGGGGACTTTTGGCTTAAGGCACCAGAAATCTGGTGGTTGAAAATTAGGCTACGAAAAAAAAAAAAAAACCACATAGCCCTCGGTGTGAGACAGTCTAGACACTACTGTTCAAAGTCATATGGTTTTAATGTAATGCAGTGACTGTGTGAGTCATTAGCTCAAAATATGCTAATGATATGCACCTCGTGCTGCTCAGAATGTGGTGCAAAATCCCCCAAAGTGTTTTCAATCTTGTGTCCCTGTTTCATCCCCCATGCTCGGGCCTAGATGTCCTGCTTGAGTTTCTCAATGCTGAAGTCACTGTCGTGGTCCAGTTTGGAGAGCGTCTTCCTAACCCGCAGGGCTGTGAGGCGGGCCGGCGGGCTCTGGTACCAACACTCCTTCATGATCTTCACAATGGCAGAGAGGATCTAGGCACACACAGACAAATGCAAAATATGTCCTGGCTGTCACAGCAGAGTGTAATATGTGTCCATATTGTCTTGATTCAAGCACTATACATGACTTTTATTAGATGTTTTAGGGAGCTTTGTGTTTACCTATACGTGAGTCTATATTAGTAATCATCAAGTGCGTGTGTTAGTGTGTTTGCTTGCATGCCTCTTTATCAGGCATATCTGTATAAACTTGAGAATATGTGGGTGCTAAAAGTTAGAAAGGGTGATAAACTGAGATTTTAATAGCCCCGGTGTGTGTGTGTGTGTGTGTGTGTGTGTGTGTGTGTGTATCATTGTATGGCCTACTGGGTGGGAATGGAGCCTGTTGTGCAGACTGGGCCTCTGCTGGTCCACACACACCACTTTCTTCATCTCCTCAAAGCTGGGATCTGAGGGCACCAGGTCAAAGAAAGGAGGACGATACTCTTCCACGATCCCTAAAACAATCCCAAAGAAGAAAATAAAGACTCAGTGTGCTGTTTCTTCTCCAGCTGAGCAGGAAAACAACCACCAAACTATCACAACAAACTTGGCTATGGGATCCAGTGGGGTGGTTAGGTGGGAAAAAAGACTGCAATGTTAAAGACGGTAAAACACTCATTATCAACCTCATGAGTAGATAAACATTAAACCTCTTTGGGTTTTATCTCCTCATACATTTTATGAACATAAATTTCTCCTCATTCGAGGCCTGAAGTAGCACACTTGGAAATTGAGATAGGCTGTAGTGGGAGTTTTGTAAAGTTTGTTTGACTAAACAAGAGAGCAGGCAAAGATATCAATTCCCTGGTGACCACACTGGGATGAAAATCTACAAAGCCTGCTGAGCGCTGCCATGTGTGTGTGTGTGCCATGTGTCCCCCCCCCCCTCCACACACACGTTATGAATGTCTATCTATACGGAGTAAGCGAGGTTTGTGCACTTGTGTGTGTGTCTACAAATTGTGTGCACAGGCATCTGGACTATGTACAAGTGAGTGCTGACACCAGATAAGACTGTTTATAATTACTGCAGTGCTAATCATGAGAGAGGATAGTAGAGACAGACACAGACTAGGAAAACACTGGAGTGCTGAGAGACATGGGACTAACTGCCTCTTATGTATACACTACAAGAGCCAGACAGACATAAAAGACAAAACACATTTCCAGTGTGATGTGTGGATGGGTAATGCATCAACTTATAGAAGATCCATTGATATAAATATCCTCTGTGTAGCATTTTCTTTCTGAAGTGTAAAAACTAAAATCTCCAAATACCTCTACTAATGCCTGCAAAGGCAGAGCATTCTAATAGGCTGTTGTCTAATTACCATTGACAATGGTCCTGCGGGTAATTTCCCAGAAGACCAGGCCCATGGCCCAGATGTCAGTTTGCTTGTAAGACTCAAAGATGTCCATACGTATAGTCTCATCCAGCACCTCGGGGGCCATGTAGCGCTTGGTACCCACACGAGGGTTATTGCCCACATCGAGGTAGTCATGGGACTGAGAGTGTATCACAGCCAAACCTGAGGAGAGAGTAGGCACAGGGCACAGATGCAGCCTTTTGAAAAACAGCATGAAATAGTTGTTTTGGCTCAACACATTAATTGTAACTAAGAAGCTGGAAACAGATGCAACTAGAAGTCCAGTGGAATCGTTACGCAGCCCTCACCTAGATCAGCAATGCAGCACTGTCCGTTCCGCTTCACCAGGATGTTTCGGCTTTTCAGGTCTCGGTGGGCGATAGCTGGCTTTTCTTGGGAGCTGACAATCTCAGTGTGGAGGTGGACCAGGCCACAGGCCACAGACAGGCACATCCTCAGGCAGCTCTCTGGCTCCAAGCTGCTGTACTGCAGGAAGTCGTAGAGTGAACCCAGCTCATGAAAGTGAGTGACGAGCCACAGCTGGGTGCTGGAATTCTTGGATGTCATGTCAGAGGCTATGAAACCTAAAAGCCAGAATAGAAGATGGCTATTTCAATGTCTGCCTTTTGGCTGATGATCTTTGAAATGACACTGCACCCTTCTCTGCACAAAACAGGCATCACAATAATCTGCTGCCGTACCCAGTATGTTGTCGTGTCGCAGCTGTACAGTATTGTAAATCTCTGTTTCTCTGAACCAGGACTGCTCGTCCCTAGAGGAGAAGATCTTCACAGCCACACTTTCTCCCATCCAAGTCCCCCTCCACACCTCCCCGTACCTGCCTTTACCTGGAAACGGAGTGGTACAATTACACAACTGCTCAATAATGAACAAAACAGGGCAAATAAGTGGAGCAATGTTGAGGAAGGAGACTAACCGACACACTCAACAAGGGAGATTTGTCTGGCCATGGTCCTTTGGACCAGATAGGGCAGCCCTGTCCCACTCCCTGATGTACAAAACTCATCAAAGATATCCTGTAGAAAGAGACATAAAATAATTCATATGTGAGAATTCAGGAACTTGAAAATCCTTTGATAATATTCTGTTTCCTGACAAACATCAAATATCTCTTACGCCATATGTGGGATCATCTCCATTAGGGACCTTCAGCATGGTAACATCATGGTCTTCTGCATTATTCAGCCTGCAGCGCGTGCGTTGAAAGCGCCGGAAAAACACCAGGCCACACACACAGGCAAGGATAATTAACAGCAGCAAAGACACAGTGATCCACAGCTCTGGACGGGGGAAATTTGGGGGCGCTGTTGTTGGATCTCCATCTGGATACACATAATCATATGCACACATTTTTGAGTTTGGGAAATCAGTTGAGAGAGCACAGATTTCAGTGCATTGAGAAGAGGTTTTAGTTTGGAATTATTTTTTGATTAAATGTAAACATGGCAGTAATCTGACTTTCAGTGCATCACCAGTCCTATACGAGAAAGCCACTCAGTATGAGTATTAAACAGCTCTAACTGACCACAGGGGGGAGCCAGTTACTATCTACAGGGGAACTTTGAATCCCGTCAGTACTGAACTGTGGGGTGAGCCTCACAGGATTAAGATCATGAGGCCCTGTATCAAAGTGGTTCTTCAAGTTTCATGGATGTGATGTTCAAATACTGTAAAACAATTGCTGTGGGTACTGACTAATATCTGGAGGTGGTGTGATGAGGGCGTTGCAGTGGTTCTCCTTGCAGCAGTGAACAAAGAAGCCTTTAAAGGAGGTGTAGCACTGTTCCCTGTAGTTTGCTGCGGAGAAACAGCCTTTCTCCTCAACGCTGCGCACCCAGGTGAAGAAACAGATGTCTCCTCTGCATGTTCCATTTACGCATGTGCCTTTTAGATTCTCACATGTACACAGCAGCTTCCCATCATCCTCGGTGTCTGAAGCACAAAGAAATATACATGGTGTTGACAGAGAGGCAAGCACATACAAGAGCACACACAGGCACAAAACTAGCTGCATGTATACCTATGCACAGAAACTTGCCAAATATGACTGATCTAGAAAATGTAAAAGAAAAGCAAGGCCAAAAATAGTTTTGTAGTTAAGTGACAAACTATACTTGTAAAGAAACCATGGCTTCCTTGAGGGGATACCCCAGTAGTAATAGAAAGAGATATGGTAACTACATTTCCTGGCATCCACGCTGTGTGGTTAACAGGAGAGGTGTTTCCGGTTTGAAATGACAAAGTACACAGTGCATCTGAGAAACTGATTTTCATGGTGACTGGGGAACTGTTCAGATTTTAAACTCTTCTTTGTGAGCCTCTGGAATATGCTGCTAAACATTTTCTTTAATTTCACTGAGATTTAATTGAGGTGATGTGTTTAGGAAGTAACGGCCAGGTCTGTTGACGCCAGAACTTATGGGTTGCGTATTCTAGCACAAAAGTTAACATGTCTACACACAGACCTGCAGCAAAGGCAGCGTCATATATGAATTACGGTCAGAAACAAAACTCAGAAGAAATCTGCTGAAAGAACATTTAACTCACAAACAATCTTGTTTAAACTGGTTAAAGCTATATTATGTAATTTTTGTCCAGTAGGGGGCAGACAGGACAAATGTAAATCTGACATTCCTGAGCCTTTCAGCTGTGATTTGGTCCACCAACTCCTAAGCTGATATTCGACTCTCTTCGCCACCTCATTTATTTTGTGTCTGCCTTTTCATGCCAGGCCGGTAGCATACAATCAGCGTGTATGAGCTTGTTTGCTGGAAACAGCTACCTATTATTTTATACTGGTGGGTTAATAAGAACCATGAAACTGAATCATGTGGCCTATGTGCAGGCTAGAGAACCAAAACAAAGTATTAAGAGCTGCATTGTCTGAGGGTTCTTCAGTACTGGTGACCCCTTCACATTAGATCTAATTATCTGATGCAGTGTCAACATCAAAAGTATACTGCAATGGAGGTTTAATTGAATGCAACAAAGTAGATACTCCTTACGACAATGATTTTTTTTTTTTTAAATATCTAATCATTAACTCACCTGCTTGGATGGCAGAGATCCACAGAAACACTCCAACTAGCACCACTGTCAGCAGGGCAGAGCTTCCCATCTCTGTGAAACACAAACAAAATAATTCATTAATAACAGTTAATATAATCAAATGATGATAATACAATTGTTTCATTATTAGGAACTGTCATAATGAGAAACCAGAGATTTAACTTGGGACACCATGGAAAAATGAGGCCACTGCCTGACATTTTAACTGCTATGTGATTGAAACTTAGAGACTGTAACTTAATAGTGGTGTGTATGAGGAGTTGAGCAGTGGTTAAAGCTTGGGCTCTTTGGCAGAGGAAGCTATGAGGTCAAAAACAACAGTCCGAGGGCCCAGCCTGTCTGCCTGTGTTGTAATTGCATTGGGTGGGAAAAGGGGGCTTAGGGGAAGGAGGCTGTAACAGCACTCCAGAGTGTTTGTGTATGTGTGCTGAGACTGTGCGTGGTGTTGTGCTACCCAGGCTCCAGGCCTGTCAACTCCTCGACTACCCTGCTTGCAGAGTAAATATTGATGGCTGTGCTTCCTGCCATTGAGTGGCCCCACCCGGCTGTCTGGCCAGACTCAGGTCTGCTCATTGTTTAGGGCTGCACTGCTGAGGGTCACGCAAGCAGGAGGGTGGTCATACACAACTCAGCCTTTCTCACTGCTGAAGTACAATCTTGTCTGTAACTTGACACCCAGGTGAGCTTAGACACATTACATTCAGTTAGGTATTTAGTTAGGAATTACATACACTAGAAAAATGAACAAGCACTCATTAACGTAGGCACACCCATCAACCCTGAGGACTTTTAACGCCTTTCTTCACCATGATATTATCAGACTCTGCATTGACCAAGGCCTGCTGGCAACGTCTTTAATCATCAGACTACAAGGGAAAAATAAACCTCTTTGCACACCTGAGGTCTGTCCCGTCAACTCTGATGCAGATGGGGCTTACTTTAAATCCGTCTACAACAGGATGGACTGAGACGGGTGCCAATTGGCCTGTGGACAAGTGTGGATTCCAATAAGTGAAACTGCTGCCATAGAGGTTGACTGACTTCCAAACAGGGTGTGAAACATGGCTCCCTGTGTCACTGTCCAGAGAACTGTACAAGCTAAAATGCTACAAAATTTTACAGGCCTAGATTTGCCTCAAAAGAGGATGCACTTATTCCACAGTAAACCACAGGTTAAATCACAGTAAACCTCTATTAGCTACCAAATTTAAACTTAATTTACAAATCTAATCAAAAAAGCACTTGAACTGAAATTGTCACTGAATCCAGTGATTTACACCTCTAGCATACTTGAAGGGAAAAAGGTCACACCAGTTAGATAATCCATTAAAAATAATGTAAAGTAGTTAGTGAATCAAAAAATTCTGACTGTGGTACAGTCCTATCTTTATATCAACTTCACTTTGATCGTATCTTTAGTGGGGAAACTTAATGTTGAGTATTGACTTGGCTCTACTTACTGAGTTCTATTAGTACTTGAACAGTACTAAAACAATGCAATGCAGTTTGAACTGTGTTTTCCCCTGTTCAGCCACACTGAAAAAATCATTACATTATAATGTCTTATGTATATAAAATCCTGCTTTGGCTAATCTGAGGTCGGCTATGTACATAATAATAGAGGTATGCTCTCTATATTGGTCATACTGTCTATATATATACTGGCCACTGTTTGCTGTACAGCACTGCGTGTTTTACCATTAAGTATTCTCAGAGAAACTGTTGCCCTACCTCACATCTCTCACAACAAATAACCCTCAAAGATCTCACATGTGCCAGCAAAAACTACGGATATCCTCATTTAGTTTTGATGCATCTCGCTAGATATATTTAAGTCCCTGCTACAGGAAACCATCAACATTATCGTAGTCATTTCATTAGGTCATATCAGATGTCATTGCGGAGAAACCAGAGGAGTAAAACTGTTTGAGAAAGAAAACATATTCAGTACCTGGCTATCCTGGAAATGAGACCATGTTCTGAACAGAGTTTCCCATGCTTATCAAAGTGTTAAATCAACTGTGAACTGAGAAATCTGACAGAAATGTCTGATGAAAACTATCTTTAGACTTCCCTCCTGTGCGGTGAAGCTGTGGGGCTCCAGCTCAACCAATGAGAAGCCACTGCATACGTCTGTAGCTTGCTAGAAACCACAAGCCATATTTTACTAAACAGCAAACTGCACTTCCTGTATCATGCAGACTACATGTCAGTGGTGGTTAATCTGTGGGTCCAGTGGAAGAAAAGCATAAACACAACTCCACCCACATAATGAATGTATTCTCAGCAGAGGAGGACGACTTCTCCAGCTATCATTTTATCATCCACGGGATCCTGACATCGGGGAGAGCAGTAATCACGTCCTCCATCATGGCAGCCTGACTTTAGACTCTAGCACACTTCCTCTCCCAGCTCTCTCCTGTTTGTCTCCATTCTGTCCAACGCTAAACCGGCGTAACCCAGGGGGGAAAAGATCCATTGTCATCTCTTCCTCTCATCTACAGAGCGTTGACTTGGGGAGGCAGATCTCTCATTCCATCTGGATGACTGTGTGGTTACAGCGGTGGGGGCATGGCACAACATAGCAGCCCAGAACAGTCCCTCTACTGAGCCTCATCGCACCAAAAAGCCCTATAACTCTGTCTCTGGAAAGTAACTTTAAGCAGTGTTACTGTAAAAACGTCTGTCATGTGGTTTTCTAATGGCAATTCTTACTGACTTAGCATTTAAAATGCTTGTGTGCTGTGTGTTTTAAGTGGTAAAAACCTTCTTCCTAGACTCTCTACTAGTTACAGCGACAGACTGATTGTATCTTCATTCTACAGACAAAACCAGGCTTGGGAAGGTTTAAGACCTAGCTGCTGTCTGCAGAAATACATGGAGGTTTGGGTATGAGTGATTCACATTATGGACCAACAACAGGACACACCTGTACAGAGCCTGCGTGACTTCCATCATGACCTATAGGCAAAAAAGGGCAAATATCTCATCCACGTGCGTGTGAGTGTGTGGGATGGGTGAAGAAGAGGGGCAAGTAAAATATGTGCAGGGAGGATAAATACAGCTTGGATTTAGGATTTACATTTATAAGATACAGACCAGCTTATCCAGCAAATATGCAAATGCTGCACATTTTCGAGAGGTATGAACTTTCCACCCCAACGTGTTTTTCAAAGAAGGATCTTGCCACAGAGTACAGGCCAGTGGTGTGAGAAGTATTCATATCCTTTACTTGAGCAAAAAAGTAACCTTGTGGCATTCTAAAAGTACTCCATTACAAGTACAGGTCCTGGGTTAATAATCATCTGCAGGTGAAAGTATAGCGCTATAATGAGCAAATGTGCTGAAGGTATCAAAAGTGAAAGAACTCATTATGTAGTAGAATAACCCCTGATTATTGCTACTAACGCATTAGCATTTAAGCAGAAGTTTAATGTCGAGGCTGGTTGACGAGAACCTGTTTTAAAGTTTCTGTGTTTTAATCTGTAACACTTCATATTAATAAGATGTTTTATATGTAAAATCCTGATCAGTGAAGTAATTTGTAAATATGAGCTTGAGCTTAAACTGTAGTAGAGCAGAAGAGTAAAGCAGCACAAAATGGAAATACTCCAGTAAAGTAATAGTACCTTAACTAGTTCAGGTAAAGACAAAGGAGATGAATATCAGAACATCATCACCATGGGGCAAAAGCTAAACCAAAGCTGGCTTTTAGATAACAAACCCTGTTTAATGCTGTTAATTTGTCTTTGGATCAGGTAGGCCACTTCATGACACCTGTTGGTTCACATCTGGAAGCGCGTGGAGTGATGTATGACTCTGTCAAAGGTGATATGAGTTCACTGTCAGCTACATCTTAACTATAAAACCATTACAGTACAACACACAGCACCTAAATGGAAAGAAAGAGAGCCATTGTTTTATACCATTACCTGTTTTCTGCTCGCCTCTTTTAACTTATCAGATGCAAACGCCGCACGTCTCCCATATCAAAGTCAGCTTCAAATGTCCCTCCGTGGCCAACGTATTTCAAATAAGAGTTTAAAATACAACTGGCTCCATGTCATGAGTGGAGTTTTGGACTTTTACTTTTCGTTTAAACGGCTCAACTGCAGATGTATTATCCAGAGAGAGAGAGAGAGAGAGTTCACATCCTTTTCTGCTGCGACCAACCCCACAGTTTGAAAAAAAAAAAAAAAAGTCGTCCGCAGTTTTTCCTCCTTGCTCCAAAAAAAATGAAGTTAAAACTCGTTTAACAACAAGTGAGTTTTGAAAAATCTGGAAGAATTGAGGAATGAAGAAGGAACTGGCAGCTGTGTCCTAGCAGGACGTCAAACAGCGAACTGTAGCTTATTATCTCATCTCGGTCCAAATCTGCGCTGATAACCGACAACACGAACTGCCGCCGTCGGTTTGGGACAAACGACGACTCTCTGTAAGTCCTGTCCCATTGAGAAACAAAGTTCTTTGTTGTTGTCTGTGTTCCTGATCTAAAGACAAGATTGTAGATTTTTTTAAAATAGTATACAGTTTTGTCCCACCCCTTATTGTCCCGTACAGGGTCTGCTCTGCCTGGAATGTGTTCTCATTGCGGTTTTCCTGTTGCTTGCTAAACCTCTCATTTTCCTTTTTCCCCTGTGGACTAGTGTCTGCACTGCACTGACAGGAATGTGCTTCAAAGACACCCCCTATGATACAATAACATATCTTTGGACATAACCAACAAGTACATAGCATGATCTATCAGTTAATAAACCATAATTTTATTTAAAAAAAAAAAGTTTAGAGGCCAATGGAGGCTTTATTGCACATTTTAGCACCAGAGAACTTAAAGATCCCCTCAAGACATTTTTGAAAATTCTTTGCCTGGAAATGAAATTTATGTCTGATATGTTTTTTCCACATGAACCTGACCTAAAATTCTTGAGAGTAGATTTCTGACTATGTTTCCTGTTTCAAAAGATAAACCTGCAAAAAACCCCAAAACATTATCATTCAGTTGGAGCTGAGTTTCCGTCCACCTGCAGTCTTTTAGCTCTGTTTTTTTTTTTTTTTTTTTTACCAACACCTGAAGGAGATATCCGGCTCTTAAACTCCACTAAGCTAATAATTGCTGAACAACAGTTACTTTTACAGTTCAGCTCAGTTTGAAAATGGCAGATAAGAAGGAGCAGCCAGGAGGAGGAAATGTGATGCTAGTAAGTGGACCAGTTATAATTGTGGTCTGCCTCTGTTTCTAGCAGATGAATGTCTCTAATCTAACCTAACCTAATAAATGGCCTAATCAATGTACATTATTCCGCACAGTAGATTCATTTTTAAATCACTTATCCTGCTAATCTGTATTTGTAATGCATTTGGAGAGTATTGTAAGGGTCTCTTTTCCCCTTGAATTGAGAGCAACACAATGGGGCTCAAGGAACTTTCTGTTTTTGTTAATTGTGGCAGTGTCTAAGTGGCAAATACAGAGTTATCTCTTAGATGCCAGAGAGACTCTGCTGTGTGAAAACACTTCATTCAGCAATGCCTGAGAGAGATGTCTTCACGTCTGTAATATAAATTCCCCTCCTTGTTCTCAGGCTCTGTAATCTCTCAGTTTTTGGCTTTCGGCTGCAGACACAGCTGGAAACTCTCACATCAGCTGTCATGTAGAAAACAGAGCAAATTGTTGTTCATTTTTAATCAGCACTTATTTCTCTTTCCTACTAATCTCTGTGATTCAAAGAGCCACACAGCCCTATACCCTTGAGGTTTTTCTGAAAAGTCTCTACTTGTTGTGTAATCTACTAAAGTAGAGGAAATGTTCAACAGACATGTTTTCATATGTGAGTTTTTCAAAAGCAAAGTCCCCATAAATAGAAGACCAGTTTTACTTGTCTTCCACTTTTTGACTATTGAATAATCAATATTTAAACACATGGAGTCAAAATGTAATGTTGACTTTAGTCATACTCATGCCTCTCAGTGTGATTACCTCATCCTCAGAGGTCAAAATCTGTACAGTTTGATCCAGTCTGTATCACAGCTGTATGAATATATGTCTTTAGAACTCAAGTTTTCACAGAAACGTGTTCATGTCTAATGTGTTCTTTCATTGAACTCTAGAGAGATATTTATTTTAGAGCTGACCTCAAGTTACCAAGTCCCCCCCCCCCCCCCGTGAAGAGGAAGTGAGCCACAAACATGAAAATATAATATCACAATGTTTCAATGCTTCACATGACCAGATGAACAAAATTAGCTCCTGTTTTGCTCCTGTAAATGGATACTGGCTCTTTGCTGACACATGGAACTTTACATGTTGGCATAAAACACATGAAATGAAAATTACATCATAGAAATCTTTCAATTCAATATTCTTCGACACATCAGAGTAGTCATTTTGGCTTTTTGTTATCACCAATTAAAGCTAATTGTTACAATACTGCACGCTGGATTAAGAGATTACAGAAAAGGGTGCAAATGGCATCCCATGTCATGTTAAAGGCTTCCTAAAGAAGTCAAAGTAACTTTATTTTGAAAGAGTTGCCAAGGTTATGAGCCAGACACGAGGCTTATCAGTCAAATGCATGTCAGTTTTTAAAAAATGTACGTTTCTGGTGTTGCACCAAACCTGGTGGGGGGAGAGGTCATGGGCCAGGGACCCAATTAATAAAAATAGGATCTGCCCCTTTAATATCACATCAAAGTATTGTGGCATTTTCAGGTACCATGAGTTCACTGTGTGGGAAGAAAACCAAACTCACTTGCAAAGGCCAGTATTTTATTCAAAGCTTGCATACAAATACATACAGTATTTTCATCTGTCTCACACTTCATAAAGATATAGAAGACCTGAGCTTTCTGAGTCTCTTGCAATCACTTTGAAATAACCCCAGAGACAATCCTCTAGTTTTTCATAAGAACAGCATCTAAATTAAATAACATGTTTTCTTTGATAAGACATTTAAATATATATTTTGCTGTGGTTATAGTTGGTATTTCAGTTACAAGTGTATGAGTTATGAAGTTGATCTATAAACAGAATATTTATGTGCAACTGTAAAATGCACCTCAAAATAGTTTTCATGCTTCGATAGATGCTTTAAATATAATGCCCATTGTATTATTAGCAAAGGATTTCCTGAGTGACATTATGTGCAAATATTTTTTTTTCTTTTGCTGTGCAAAGGTAACTCAGTGGATGTGAGGTCTGCTGTTGGTTTCAAAAAAAAAAAAAAAAAAAAAAAAAAAAAAAAAAAAAAAAATTTACAAGCAGCAGTTCTGGTCAAACACAGTACTGCAGAAAGCACTGACAGACTTTCTTTTTCCTTTTTCTCACGATCACGGAAAGAAGATATGACTCAGTTCCTTTTTTTCGGTCTGTTTTTTTCTGTATGTGTGTCGTCACATCATTCACGTGCCACAGCATGATAGTATTAGAAATTCTGTCAATAAGACATAATAAAGGTATCTGGTAGATGCTACATGTTGCTTAGGACTGATAACTGGTTAGCCCTTAAGAAGTCAAACAAAGTGTTTGAAAATGGTGACTGCAAAACTCAGTAAAACAGAAGCCAGACCAAACTTTATCTTGGTAGGGGTGTATAAGGGGCTGCAGAAAATGTGCAAACAAGTATATTGAGGATTTATCTATTGACTGAGCAGTTTTGATCACAAGAGTATGCAGTGTTACATGTGATTCACTTCCTGTTTCTGAATCTTTGCTGAACTGCTGAACTTCTGCTGAAGTATGAAAACCCTGCTGAATAAAATTATCCCACAAGCGCTGCATGTAACATAAGAGGAAGGTTAGATCAACTTTGTAGAAATAAAACATGCTTTTGACAGTTAAATGTGCTCAAAACTATTGTTGAAATGGACCAGCTTATATTCTCAGGTCAAAAGGGCATATGTGTAGATGAGCTTATGAACTTAAAAAGAGACCACAGGTGTGGACTACAGACATCACTATAGCCACATTTGGGACATCAGATTGTGATCAGCAAAGCACATCAAAATGTATTGTTTTTTCCCCTGAGGTGAGTGTACCTTCGATTGATAATGGTGCAAGACGGATTGTTCCATTGACACAATGCCTCCACTTGGGCCTCAATCAATGTGCTGATTCTGGTCAGTCAGTCAGTTTGATTAGATTCTCTTACTCCCATTGCAGAGAGGAAAAAAAGAAAAAAAGCATAAAAACTTTTGAGACCATCCTTTTGAGCAAGTAGTGTGGAGGAGCAAAACACATAGTTTTAAGATATTTCAATTTAAAGGTTTAAAGCAACACTATAGAACTATTTTACCTTAAAATAACAGCTTCAGAATCATTTTGATGCTACATTGACTTGTAATATGGAGAATGGTGTCTCAGTCATTACCAGTCCATGCCTCGAACACCTGTTCGCGCTAAGTGATGGTTAGCGGCTTAAACTGCCTGAATCAGGTCCAGCAAGTTCAAGAGTATTGCCGAATTGTAGATCAATCAAAAAGACTTAGAAGTCATTACAAACCAAAGTTCATCTCTGATATTCAGCAAGGAAACTTTGTAAATATCAAGAATTCTGAATAGAGTTTGGTGTGTTTATTACAACGATACCACTTCTGGCTCTGGAAGTCAGGGATCATGAGGAATATACATCTTTTGGTCCTGTTTCAGTTCATTGAGTGGTTTAGTTAAGTGATTGATAAGCTTTGTTTTCTTTATATGAAAACAGCTAAACTGCTCAAACTCGCAGCCCAACAGAATTATTTACCACTTACCACTCTGTTGATCAGCAAAGTTATATTTTGTTGGTTTAACATCACACACAGTCCTTGATTAACTATAAAATAAATCCATTTGCTGAAGGCATTTGCTCGCATACAGGATACATACAGTTTTCACTATTTCTTTGGTTATCTTGCAGGATGGTATGCTACTTGGAAATCCTTCACAAGACACAACAGACAGATAAATCACAAATGTACAATGTTTCCAAAATGAAAAGATGACATTGTAGGTTTCTGCAATCAGTATGATGTCAGACCTCCACAAGACATATACCAGTCCATCAGTTTGGAGCTGAAATAAGAAATGGCCTCAGAAAAATCTATGACATGTCAGCATATTTCAACAAAATTATTTTCAGCTTTCCAAACATGTTGAAGATTAAATCACATCTAGCAAATTCAAGTGGCTCCAGTTATCTCCAGTTTACATCCCAAGCCAAAGTTCAAATCCATCTGGGGGTTTTAATCATCATCAGCTCACTTCCTTGTTGTGCTGTTTCTTTTCCTTCTGTTAAAACTGTCCCCAGAGTCACTGCAATCACATGCTCATCTCTCATGCATGACATAATCTCAGTAAAACTCTCTGTGGAAAAGATAACACTGCCTCATTTTTGGCTTGATGAACGTTTGGATCCTTTTGTTTTTTTCTCTTGCTCTTTTTCCTGTTCCTTTTGCTTCTTCTCTCTTTTTTTCTCCTCCTTGGCTTCCTTGTACTTCCAGACAGGAGGCTCCAGGTAGCCCTTTTGCCTTTTCTTCTTTTTCTCTTTCTTTGGAGTGGGCTCCCCAGATTTTGTCACTTCAATCTTAGGGATACAGCCTGAAGGGAAGATGCTGTTCCTATGAGCCATGCTGCGGGGAATGAAGCTTCTCACACCGCCTGATGGCATGCTTTCCCTACGCTCTGAGTTCTGGCAGCAGGAGGTCAGAGATACGGAGGTGGCTGAGACAGCAGTAGGTGAAGCTGAGGTGATGGAGCCACTACTGTGAGATACTGTGCTCTCCTCCAACTCCTTTCTGCTGTGCTTTTCAAGCAGTTCAGGAACGGCAAACCGTCGCTTGCCAATCTCTGGGGGGCTGGTGGGACAGAGTGGACGGCAGCCAGTGGCTATCAGGGGGCTGTGGATGCTAGTCGTCATCCGCACCATATGGTCCATGACCCCATTGTCTTGGGGATCCTGAGGGAAGCTGAAAGTAAGACTGTCTTTTAAGCGCTGCCTCAGCTTCTGACTGGCTGTTTTGGCAGCGGTGGCCTTTTCCACAAGTTGCTTCAGCTCGGGCCACTCAGGAATGTAGCTTTCGCAGAAGTGCTCAGCGATAGGGTGAGCTTGCAGGCGGCGTAGTCTGTTCAGGGTCTCAAACCTCCCCGTCCTTAGGACCCAATCCTTCAGGCCTCTCCCTTGGACCAGATCTATTGCATTCATATCAGCACCTGCACATGAAAGGGGGAGTAAAAAGCAGGAGGAAGTGAAAACAGGGAAACAAGTAAAGATTTATTGGATGATGAGGGACCTGAGGAAACCAATTGCTCCCTAAACTCAGTAAAATTACCCCACCATGTGGTTGCTTTTGGAGCACAAATCAGTGAATAGATGTGTAGCATGACACTGCCAGAGACAAATCAGGCCATTTCACAGCATGGTGAAAAAAAAAATTGCAGTTAGGTGAAAACAATGTATCGCATAAGGTCAGTTTAGTCATTATTGGAGGAAATACAGTCAGCTGTGTCTATTTCAAGGACTAGAACAGTCCGCTTAGTGAATAATCAAGGCTTTAAAACAAATCAGACAACACCAGACATATATTTATGTTCCCCATATGGCTCAAGTTTGCCCATAAATACAACTAGATAATGGATTAATTTTGTCAGTCTGTCTCTGACATAAGTGAACTTTTAATAGAACGTAGGTGGAATTTTTATAGCACTATCCTTAATGTGTCCCTGTACAGTTATAGGACTAATCCCTGCAACCCAGAAGAGAACCAGATTAGTTTACAAATCAGATGTCCTGGTTTACCCTGTATATCAGCTGTAAAGAACATTAGTAGTTTTTCCTCTGTTAGACATATTCATTAATAAGACACAATGAATGTTATCACTGCAACTTAACAGTAAATTAGGTTTTCTCCAGAACCATTTGGTATGTGCCATGGGTGAGGGTCTGCATGATGAGTGCTGATGTTGTTGGTGAATCCAGGACGACTGCCTCAAGATGACTGTCCTATGTGCCATCAACTTACCATGCATTAGCAGGGCAGACACACACTCCTCTCTGCCCTGCAGGCCTGCCTTGATGAGGGCTGTGAAGCCACGGGGATCCCTGACCTCAGTGTCAACATCAGAGTAGTAGTTAAGGATGTAGTTCAGAATGGTGACGAAGCCTGGATTGAAAATACCAAAAACATTTTGTTAATTGGGTAGGACTGAATTAAGACTAGATGTTGAGTTTATGTGCTACACAGTATATCTTCAAACATACCTGCTTGGGCGGCAATCATGAGGGCAGTATTGCCATCATTGTCTTGGTGGTTGATGTCTATAAATGGACACGTATGCAATACGGTGACAATATCTACGAATCCCTTGGCCACAGCCAACATCAGTCCATTCTGACAGGGAACAAGGTAGAAATAAATTGACTGTCATGAAACTTAAGGTCTACCTGTGCATATAAATATATCTCCTTTTTGCAGAGATATAGGCTTCTTTTGTTGTGTCTTAGTCATTTTCCATGTGTGATAAAAAGGAAAATGAATTCCCTCTCACCCTGCCATTGATGTCCAGTTCCATGGCCTCCTCCTTAGTGACTCCTCTCTCCAGGATCCTGCGCATGGATGCAGGATCATTCCTGGCACAGGCCTCGTACAGTGTTTTAGCTGGCTCCGTATGCTTTTCATCGCTCTCATACTCTGGGAGCACCGAGTCATCAGACAGCACGCTTCCCGAGTCTGAATCATCCAGGAGCATCTCGGAGTCCTCCGATGGGCCCGCGCCCAGGTGGGGGTCATCATTTGCAGTGGCCATTGGACCCCTCCCCCCAACCCTGCCTGGGATCACAGCTGTGTGTCAGGTCTACTGCGCATCACCCACATCTGGAATAGAAAAAGTGTTTTTTTTTTTATCATGGACGCAAAATGAACAAATTTTCTTGATTTTTTTCTCCCCCCCATTTTTCCCTAAGCCACGTGAAAGCCACAAACTACCTCTGAGTCCAGAGTGGCCAAAGGGGGTGTGGCAAAGGGCATGACTTCTCACAAAGGGGAATATACAGTGTTTGAACAGATAAACTTAACACCATTAAAGTTTGCATGTCTTTCAGCAGACACAACTACTGGCCAAGATAAACAACGTGGAGACTGTGGAGAACTCATTTTCTATTTAGATAACTGTAATGCCATTTTTTGGGTGCAAAACTTGCTACCGTGGTGGGAGAATAAACTTGATGGGTAGTAAACAAATGCTGTGCTCAGTTACCACATGTTGCTGATATCAACAAAAATTCTATGCTTCATTTCCAGAAACATATGTTCATCTTAATGTGAAAGGTGTTAAATTGTGAGAATATTTTGGCATTTTGTTTAGTGCCATCTAGCCTGTATGATTTCTTCTCCTCAAAATAAATACCTTACTCTAGTTCATGTATGACTATGAGACCAGCAGTGAAACACTGGCAGCCTGAAAAGTTAACGTGTTAAATAGATCTGGTGACCTGGGAGAACCTGGTATGATGCTTAAAGAGGATGAGGAGCTTCACCTCACGTCAGTCCTGTTAGAGCGGCTGATCTGTCCAAGATAGTTAAGCTGCCTGTATAACATGCTTTTTGCCAGTTTGTTTGTTCATTGGCTCTGCCCTTTATGGAACAGTGGAGGATAATGAGGGGTTACTATGACTCTGAGTCGACAAAGTGTCACCACATTTAAGTGAGTTGAAAATGTATAAAAAGGTGCAAGCCTCTTAGATCCTTTACTCAAGCAAAAGTACTAATACAGCAATGCAAAAATGCTCCATATAAAGTACATGAAAAATATCACTTAAGTAAAAGAACATAAGTTAGCAGCAAACATAGTTAAAGTATAAAAATAAAAGTACTGGTTTGATCACTCTGACTGATATATTATTATATATAACACGGATGATTAATGCTGAAGCCTCAGTGTGTAAGCAGCAATGTGTTGTTATATTATTCACTGTGTAAAATCTCCATCTTAAATGTAACTATTAACTTCTAACTAACTACAGCTGTCAAATAAATATAGTGGTGTAGAAAGTACAATATGACCCTCTGAAATTCAGTGGAGTGGAAGTATAAGGTAGTATAAAATGGAAATACTCAAGAAAAGTATCTTAAAACTGTACTTGAGTAAATGAACTACAAATAATGACTGAGAAACACTGTACATTTGCAGAAGCTAATGTGAATGAAGGCGTAGTAGGAAGAGGCATAGTACTGGGTTGAGAAAGGCCATATGGTGCTGGAAGCAATGGCCGACCAGGCAAGTGACAGCATCTGTCATGGTGTCTAAACCGTGTCGGACTGCTCTGCTGTTCAAGTACACTGGGGTATCCAGTGGTTTACAATTTGTGTTTTTTCTGTACATAAATCAACAACTTGCACAAAGAAAATGGAAAAAAAACAAAACACACAACTGGTTGAGATTTGTTCTTGTCGAGTATATTTTGAAACCAGCTCAGACTTACGATAGGGTAGACTCAGTTATTTGAAGAAACTGCAGATGAGAGCGAGAGAGAACTTGATTGCTTTAATGTGTCTGTGCATCAGTGATGAATTAACAGTGGAAAACACTGGCAGGTCTTTCCAATGAGGGATTGAGGGTTTCATTTCTCAAGCTGCCTTGGCCCTGCATACACCATACCCATGCTAGGCACAAATTCACGCAGATAATTGTTTGCACAGAATTAGCTTTGCACCTGGTGACAATTATATGTTAATGCTAAGTTATTAGAGTGATAGCATCATGTGGATAAGCTCTCCTTGAATGCCAGATAGAACTCCTCTAATCCCACAAACATATGTTTCTGTTTCAGCATTGTGTTACGTAGAAAAATGAAGATCACAATCACATAAAGCTTCTATCTCTCTCTCTGTCTGCACATACGTAGAAAGCTTCTACTTTTACTCTGTCATTGTGGCCTTCACTTCCTGCTGAGCAACACCCTGCAATCCGTTCACGCTTTTTCCTCTGAATCCTGAATATGAGCTGTCCCTGTTGCCTCTCTAATCGGTTGAGTAAAGGTGTGAAAAAAATATATGCAACTGTTTGTGCCGAAGCAAAATTAGAACAAATAGTAATAGTCAAAGTCTCACCCTAAAACAATCCAGGGATTGTTAGTCCTCTTCTCTTTTTTTCTCTCTCCTTTTGAACTTGCACTCAGTCATTAAACCATCCTCTTACAATGGACTTCTTCTCTTCCTGTTGGCTCTTGGTAGAAACTGGTTAAGTTTAAGTTTCCCAAACTGACTCCAGCTCTAGCCCTCCCCCTCCTGCCATCTCTCCTACTGGCCAGTTAGGTTGCCTCATGAGCCAGCAATCCGTCCAGGTCCCAACATAGACTCTGCTGTCCTAAGTCAGGCAACATGCTCTCTCCCTCTCATCCTGATTACAGAAGATTTAAGGATTAAGAGAAAGAAACAGACAGCAGCCAACCTTGCTCCCCTTACAGTCTGTTTGAGTTAGTCTGCTCTCTCTTTCTCCTCTCTCTCGCTTGTCTCCACAGCTCTCTCAGAATCTGTTCATCCACAGCTCTCTGTTGCTCGTCTGTTGTGTCAGAGCAAACCTCTCTAGCTGTCCAAATAAGTGCTGTGACTGAATCATGGCAGCTATGGCTCCCAAATCTGCTGTGCTGCCAAGGACCCCCTGCCTGAGCAATTTCAGTGTGTCTGTGTGATGGGAGACAGCGTCTTAGGTCTGTTTTCTCATGGAAATCCATTTGCTGGGACAACAATCTAACCCTGATGTTACTCTAAGCCAGTGGGCCTTGGTAGTAATTATTCCCATGACAGGGACGACATACAAGACATGTTCAAACATGAGACACTATTCACCCACACAAACACAACTCATTGGACACCCACACAGATACTGTACATTTTGGAATGCTTATATGATGAGGCATCTGAGAGAACAAAAGTAGATTTGCACAGTTTTTCTGCAGCTCTGACATATTGTGTTCAACATGCACAGGAGAGAATGCATATTTCACGTGTCAGTACTCACATTTTCATCTATAGTTGATTTTAAGCTGGTTACACACTACCTTTTTTTCTTAACACAAATGTCACAAGCCTGATAAGTACTCTTATATTCCAAATGTAAGAAACCTAGTTTAGAAAAAAAACAAAACAAAAAAACAGATGGTCACAGTTCAAACTGTGGCCACAACCTTTCAGTTTTGAGGGCTGTGTTAACAGGTTTATTCATAGCATCAGGGACTCAACCACGTGGTATCAAAAGGTGCACGTAAACAGATTAACCCTCATATTGAATTGGAGTACGGCCAATCTGTGACTTTGTGCATGTGAATGTAGCCTGGATTACGCAATGGCTCCTCTCTGTTAGAGCGACATAGACTGCCACCTTCTGATCAAAACCAGGAAATGCAGTTGTTTGGCTGTGAGGCCTGTTTATGTAGTGCACTTGAACAAGATATTCAGAGAGCTCATGTTTAAAATAGCCTTAACATTAATCCTCACTGTAGGTTACAGCTGCTGTCTGCATCACCTCCAAATATATCTATGAACTTATAACAAGGCACATCTTGTTTGCACAGAGCTTACACGTCTCCCCCTTACGTGAGTGGAACAAGTTATTATCAAATTCTGTGTCCTCGCAGTATTAATCAGCAAAATTATTCCAGTCTCAGATGTCTGTCACTACAGAGCTGTGCTGTCCTGGCACTGTGACAAATTGGGCTCAAAAAATTGGCTTCTCAGAAGCATTTTGATTCTGAGAATTATAGTTGCTGATCTGTCTGAAGAGTTAACCAACAGAGATATGTTGTTGATAGTAGCCAGCTGAAGCTGAAACACCTCCAACAACATAATCCCACTAAATCCCATCAAATTCCCCAGCCAGTTCCTTATTAGAAGATGCCTTCACAGCTGCGAACCATCAGATCAGACCTATAGCATCACACTGACCTGACCCATTACTCAAAAAGGTGCTATGTTTAGACCCAATAGCCTGAGGTGGGTCTCGACTCCCTGCTGATATGAAACACAGGAAAAGGAAAAAAGGACATGCGTGGGGGGCAAAGATTTATAGCTTGTGGAACCAAAACAGAAATGAAGTTGATAGGAAAGGGAAGTCTGTTTGGCACGACAGGGCGCGGCAGTGGTGTGTGTGTTTTTGTTATTTTCCTTTATCCTTTTAGAGACACAAGGACGATCTCTCTGTTGTGCCAGATGAGGGCAGCAAAGCACACACAGCTGACACTTTAACATAAGGGTTTTTTTTCTTCATTGCTCTGTTTTCTCAAAAAAATCCATCAGATTTTACAAATGATTGTCAATCTGGTGTTTGAGTGAAAGAACATTTTGTTCAGATTCTCACCCCCTGATAGGACTCACACACTCTCCTTTTAGGGTAAGAGTTATTTTCCTGCTATTCTGCAAATTCCTCACAGAGTCATTCACTCATCACTGCTGAAGGCAGCCCAACGTCTCCCCAGACACCACAGTACCCAGCAGAGGTCACTGGTAGAGCAAAAGAACTTGGAAAGAGGCTTGGGAAGCAATGACCTAAGTTTAGCCAGCTTAGTGACTGATTCTAAAGTCAGCCATGTGCTCAGCTAATATTAGACTGTTGGCAGTCTCTCTAGGGCCGGTCTTAACCAGCACCTACTCTGCTCAGTCTCTGAGCATGTGCTATATTATTTCCAGCTATATGGCTGAAAGACAGACTTACTTGTTCTAAAGCATCTAAAAGCCTCCAGGAATCAGGTGAATGAGAGGAAGCAGAGAGGAAACAGAGCTAAACTTGTTATGCAAGGCAAGAAGGAGATTTTGGGTGTTTTGGGGAAAGTTATTACAATGGGAAGTGGAAGTTTGTGGTGTTTGTACTTTACTCAGGGGTGGGTGAATAAGGCATGAGTATCAAATACTGCCCAGTAAGGAGATGAATTGTTCATTGCCAGAGAACTCAAACCTTTTCCTAAAAATGAAACTTGCTATGGCTGTCAAGGACACAAATAAGTATGAAAATGTGAGCAACACAGCTCAGTATATTCTTTTATCCTCTCTGCCTCCCAGTAAGTGCATATATATTATCATTATTAGTTTCTGAAAATCAACAAGAATGAAACACAGATAATGACAGCCCATAAGAGAAGTGGACTATTTTTGTGTCTTAACAGAAAAATACAAACCTATCCAGAAATTGTGAGATTTTTGCATTTTGAAAATCTTTATTGTAGTTTTATTCAGATTAAATTTTATGGGTTAATGCATTTTTTTTTTTTTTTTTTTACAACAAAGCCATCTTAACCCCTCAGCCTAATCACATTTGCGATATTTACTATCAGTAAGAAAGATATCATGATGAAAAACAAGAAGATTCGTCAAGAAAAGTATCACTTGGTGTAGACACAGATTTGGCAGTGAGGAGAAACATGATTGCGTGTTTGACAGGCAGTGGAGATGCTAATTGAAAGAATGATGTAATTTACAAACTTTCTATTGGCCTTGAGTCATCAAATTCTCTGCGCATACAGAAGAGGATTCCAACTTTACAAAGCTGTAAAATTCCATATCTAAAAATACCAAAGGTTATATGTGTAGTCTCATCATATCAAAAGTCATCACAGGTACGCAGTCTCCACCTTTGTCAGATTAAGTGATTCTAATGTGTCCACAGTTTTAACCTTGTGTTAATGGATGGTGTTAGTGATGTGGAAACAACACAAAGTGGTTGCTGAAAGCAATGTCAGCTTTTTCCAGTTCCACGTTTAGTGTTTCCTTATGCCCTTGTATCTTTACTACACCTCTGCCAGTAATTTCTCTGAGGTCTTCTCTGTTGCCAGTGACTAATTGTACCAAGCCTTGATAAAGTTGTACTTTTTAATTGTTCCACTGCAAGTGCTCCATTTCTCGTTTTTTAAAAAGATAAAGTGGAGTCTAGAAGTCTGCCTTGGCTCAATGAAAATTCAAAAGCCAAGAGGGGAGAAAGTAGCAGAGTGGAATATAAATGGAGTCACATAAATGCAAGTTCTTCATGACAGTTTTGAAAGAGATTTAGGCCTGAGATACTAAAAAAGTAACAGTTTCAGTAGAGTTACAATCCTAAGGCATAATTCAACAATAAATTCAGTTGTTAAACCAAATCCTCCTGTAGTATAAAGTCTCTTTGGAAATAAATTTTTGATTGTTTTTTTCAGATGTTTTGAAGTCAAGTGTTTTTGAATTATTTCTGCCTCTGCTCTGACTGAAATACACACTGAGTCTTCTTACATAAGCTGTCTTTGTACTTCTTTTTATGATCTAAAGCTCTCTGGTATTTGGAATTTTTACTTTCACTTTCAAACATGTGGTGGTCCAGCCACTTTGAACTGAACTAAACCTGACACTATCACTAAACCTCCATTCTTAACAGAGAGAATCAAACCATAATAGCAGTGAAAAGAGAAAGCATCCATACACTCAGTTGTTTAAGCTTTCAGTCCAACAAAGTGTCATCAGAGCATGCCAGTACCCTCACAGGAGGAGGAGGCGTCATCAATAATCAGTTAGCACACCTGAGGTGTAAAACATATATGAATTAGATATCTTTCTTAGCTTTTGTTTTTTTTTTGTCACACATTATCACTTTAATGTGATTATTCTTGACTCTCATGTTTTTAAAATCTTATCATGAAACAAACAGATGGCTGCCTCTGTAATTTATAGTTTTTTCCCATCCACAAAAACTTTGAGCTCATGCAAGATAATATTTCTCCCAGCCCTAAAAACATGCTTCTGGCCCCAGTACAGGATTGTTTTTCCCTTGTGGCAACTGTGTTTAGTAGCTTGCTTGTTTGTGTTTTTTTTTTTTTTACAAAAAACCTATCCTAGAAAAATTAAAGGTTTCATTTCCTGTTAAAAGGTGACTTAAATGTTTTAAATGCTATTGACATCTAAAGGCATGCGTGTGATAAAATCAGTGTCACCAAAAACAATAAATTAAAAGATGTAATGGTAGTGACAGACACAAATATGAAAACCATCCTGTTACAAGTCACTTTGATGGATGTCTTCAGTGTGTTTTTGCCCCATGGTCCCTTAGTATTGAAAACGCTGATAAAACACAAACTTTTCTGGATTCTTGAATGACTCTTTAAAACCTCTTTACTGAAGCTCTCCCTTTCTCTCTTTTGAATCTCTGTCATGTTTTGTCTTTTGTAGACTAGGGATGATCATTTTATTCATGAGTTTTGCACCTAATGTTTTTTATTTTATTTTTTAGGTCTTCTTGCTGTGTCTCATGTCTTGTATGTATTTGTTTTGCCACATTTTCTTTATATTCTTTATATCTGGTTGTTGATGAGATTATATTATTTTGTTTTTGTTCATCAAATTCTTGTGTTTTGCAAGTTTTTTTTGTTGAAAGAAGAAGTGAGTAGTAAACTAATTGAGATCATACTAAACAGGTGTGTGGTTTTCTAATCCCTGCAGGTGTGCTAATTAATGATAGGCGGCTCCTCCTAGGGTATATCTTCTGTGTGTGCTTGGCATGTCTCTGTTTGACTCACATGAGTTGGGTGTAGGCAATGGAGGAAATTGTGCTCATGCTTCCCATCAAAAGTGTAAAAGATAGAATTAAGTTCTTCACACGGCTTAAAAAAAATACAAACATGACTAATAGGTCACAAAATGGGGGGAAATTGTACAGAAATTTTAAACAAGAATAAAATGCACCAGTGAGGCAACTTTACTGCTGGGCAGGTCTTGAAAGCTCTCATGGAAGAAGCCTGATCACCCTTGGCCTAGACTGCATATGACCAAAACAGGACAGCATTTTGGATCTCAGGCTGCGCTTAGGCTCAGTGGAGGTTAAAAACTCTGAGACATAACTGGGAGGTTGTCCAAAATCTGCCTGAAATTTGATAAAATTAAAAAAAGAACACACAATCCTTAATTGTACTACTCCACTGGCACAGAGAGTTGTACAAAGATTTATATAAGTTCATAGATAAAAGAAAAACATGGTTCATAGTTTCCAGGTGATTAAAAGACAAATACCTTCAGAGCCTACAAAGCTTTGTGGGTTTCTCCAGCTTGGACCATAATTCCAGAGGAACAGCAGCCCTGTTCAGTCTCTGACCAAGCTTCCATTTATTTTTTTATCAAAATGATAAAGTTTCTACCTCTATATCTTCCATAAATAACATTTAATCTTCCAAATGTGTAGAACAAACATGCAGTCATAATTTCCAGTGTCATCACAAGAGACTTCAAAAATGTTTTAAAAGATAAAGATGTGAGTGATGTTTTGAACTGTAAGGAAAATGATTACAGCAAAGACAAAAACAAAACACTAATTTGGATAGTGCTGTTTGTCTTGGAAAGTTGCCTTCAGGTTAAAGATGCATCTGACAAAATGCTGGGATGTTTTACATTTGAGCTCTGACAGGATTACACCCAATGAAAATACAGACATTCAGCAGCAAAGAATCACTTTTAGTAACAGTCTTTAAATCTGGATGGCTGATTTATATCATTCCGTTTATGGACAGGAAGAGCTGAGAACCACTTTACTGTTTCCCTGTTGTTTCAGAACAATTGGTTGCATCGCTGTCTTTTTTTAAAACCTTTATCAACTTCAACACAGTTTTTTGGCAATGCCAGGAGGTTGGCTGCAAGAATTGCTTAAGTCAGTTGTGCACCACTTAGGTCCAGAATGAAATATTTCAACAACTATTGGAAAAACTGGTTACAGAGTTACATACGTGTGCATTTGTCAAACCAGGCTTTAATTTGTGATTTCGTAGATAAAATAAATCACACTGAAAGAGGACCAGTGTCTTTTGTTTGTGACTGTGGGTTTAGATCAGTTTGTCGAGTTACGAATGTACATGTTGTTCCAGTTTATAGGTTTATTGTCAGTACTGTGGCACCCACTCCTTCCTCTCTGTTTTCTTTTTACCTTTGTTCATAACTGTGAACAACAGTGTGGATAGCAATAATATAAACTGCCAAGCTACACTTTTGCGTCACGTTTGTCTCTTGTTTGAGAAATTAGTTTGCTGAGTGATAAAATAAATTCAAACTTGTAACTTTATATTCTTTGTTGGAGTAATGCCACACTGGTTCTAAAAAATGAATAGCTAGCAGTGGGTGATGTGTGATTTATAAGCTTCTCTTGGAGAAACACTTTATTAAATGCTGCAGTGAAACTTTCAAATAACTCTAATGGTCATAGAAAATTACATTAGGATAAAGTGACCATTAAGGGCTTTTTAACTCAGTTGTTGTTATAGCTCGACCTGAATCTCAGTGACAGGTGATTGTACAAATTTGGGCAGTTGCTGTAAAACATGAATTAAATTTGCTCATGTGGTATTCTCCAGTGAAAATGAGAGATTTGCAAGATGCACACACACCCGCCCATTTCATGGCGCAAGCTCTCCGCATGGCCTGCAGGATCAATGTGTCAGTAAACAATTTTGCAAGCCCTC
This sequence comes from Lates calcarifer, assembly GCF_001640805.2. NCBI lineage: Eukaryota > Metazoa > Chordata > Actinopteri > Centropomidae > Lates > Lates calcarifer. Next base: position 13,436,360 of record NC_066838.1, on the reverse strand, counting down.
TGACTTTTAGTAGCAAACACTCTCTCAAGTAGCCACAAACAAATAGTGCCGGTGTGATTTGTTAGTACTTGTGCAGCTGAAGAAGTTGTGTAACGTGTGTACAATCGGTGACAGTGTCTTAAATAGTTGAGCTTCATGGGCCGTGTGTTCATACCTTATTTGGGGCTGCCCCGCTGCTCAAGAGTTCACACAATCCATGTGTCACTGCCTGAGACTGAGGGCTAAGATGAAGAGAGGGAGCGTAGGGTGCCAGGACAGTTCAAAGTAAGACCAGAGGGAGATATAGAAAAAATTGAGATAGTTTGAGATTGGGGAACAAAACCAGCTGGTGAAGGCAAGGAGCAAGAGAATGAAAGAGCAGAGAGAATGATGGAGGGAGGAGAGGGTTTGGGGAGGGGGGTGGTGATCCTCTAGAGCCAATGAAGAACAAGAAAGGAGGATTTCAGGGAGGGTAGAAGCCTTGAAGTCACAGCTCACCGTTTCAACACTCAGGGAGAAGGACAGGAGAAGACCCACCTCACAGACAAGTATGACAGAGGCAAGGACGGATGAC